>NC_061884.1:5735000-6360000 GCF_905147765.1 Vanessa atalanta
TTTCAAATTTATCTGCACTGTAAGACGCATTGTCTATACTCATGCACATGTCCAAGAGTGTTCTCATAAAATAATGAAATAGAGGCTAGAAATAATAATACAGAATTACAATGTGTTTTAGACCTTAAAATTCAAATTTGTTGATAATATCAAAACCAACCTTGCCTTTCTTAAGATCATTACTAACTATTCGATGAACCATAATAGACAAACCGGCACCTCGTCTTGTAACAGAGGACATTTTAGTTGTTTCAAATAAGAGTTCTTTTAATTTGTTTTTTAGTAAACAAAAAGGCAACTTTGAAACTACTTCCTCATCTGCTAAAGAAGATAAACACTGAATTCCACAACCTAGAATAAAAAAAATAATAATTAAGCATGTAACTTTAATTATAATAATGTTATTGTTAAATTATTACCAAGTGCTGTTCCTGCTGCTTCAATTGCACCTTTGTGTCGTGATGTTTCAAGAGCATGAGTAATTATGTGCAAACATTTCTCACAAACACTCTGATCGTGTTTATAGTACTGAATTAGGAGGGAAGCTAACTCACAAGATGCCTACAAAAAAAAATAGAGAAGTCATAATTACTGTCACTACTTACATTATTTTACAAACTGTAAACAAAGAATCTTTTACATTCAGTCAAGGTTTATTAATGATAAAATTATTATTCAATTTAAAGTTATATTTTATCCCTTACAAATAGAATTGGTTAATGATTAATTTTATAGATACAGCTTTGTTTACCTTTTGTACACTTTCTAATCTCAAAGTTAAAAACTACCTTATACCTTAACATTTAACCATAAACAATTCAGGACAATTTGATGTAAGTCTGATATTCTTGTATGGTCATTATTATCATCAGTTTCCAGACCAGATGTATTTATCAGAGTCTGCACCATATCACTCATCTTTGAAAAGTCTGAACAGGTTGATAAATCCTCCTCCCATACGAATTGATTGGAAATATAATCTATTATATTAAGCAATGAGAATATGGCATCCTTAGGTATGGTTAATTCAAAATGGTTTCTGATAGATTCTTCGAAAATGATACACAAAATGTTCAAAAATGAGTGCAGTTGTTTCCCATCCTCTATTGATTTTACTATATCTCTTTTAGAGGAATATTCTAAAGAGATTTCATTAAATGCGAAATTAAAAATATCTTCTAGGGTATTAAACCTGCTCTCAATACTACTGTTTTTTAGTAAAATGTTAATAACAAGCTTAAACATAATTTGCCCACAACTTATCTCATAAAAAAATTTACTTCCAATACATTTTAAACCCTCTTCTGTCAAGAAGTTCATTATGAATGTATCACTCAGTTCTGCTATGTAAAATTCTGACAATAATTGAAGAACACCTTCATGTACATCGTTAGCAGGATCTTTCAATAAATCTAGAAGTTTCATTATAAATTCATGTGCATTTAATTTCCAATGTCCACAGTTTTTTAGAAATCCAACTAGAGACTTATTAGTATCCCTAGTCTCTTTACTCCTTTTCTTGGGTTTCAATTGGTTAAAATTTTTTAAAACAATCTGGGCAATTTTAACAGATGTTAATTTTCTTTGATAATTACCATTACTACTTATGGATTCCTTTACAAAGTTTTGTAAATTTACACAAAATGTAATTAAATTTTGCATATCTTCATTATGATTTGTTATAGCAGTGTTTAAATATAAAGTGTGTAATTTGTTTAAAAATATACTTAAATTATTAATCATACTTATTCTCAATACTGTACAATCCGAGTTAACATTGTCAGACAAATATTTAAGAATTTGCGTAGATTCAATATTTGATGGTAAACAATTCCTTTGTGAAATACTTATTATTTCAAATGCCACTATTCTGACTGATGTATTACAATGTTCTAAACCAAATGTAACAAGTTTTTCTTCTTTTTTTAATTCATATTTACAGTTTGATATCTTTTTCCCTGATATTCCAAGTTTAGTTCCCTGTTTAATTATGCACATAGTGCTGTATAATGTGTATTCTGAGTTATTATTATTATCCAATTCATCAACAAGCAACGGCATTAGGGTAGGAAATTTTTTAAGGGTATTTAGACACCAATAGTTACTGAAATTTTCAATTGACTTAAAATTTATTCCAGTTAGTACATCGAGAACTCTATCAAGAAATAGTGCAATCCAAGTTTCATCTGAGTTTGTTTTTTTTAACACAGCACTATACATATCAGCCCCTGCTGACACTAATCCTGGTTTGGACAAACTGTATACAAGGCCATCAATCCATTGATTTTCAGAAACCAAGCATTCAATTTTACCCTTGTATTGTTCAATAATTTCAGCTAACATTAAATACTTTGCTTTGTTCCAATAAAAATCATTTATCTCATTTAAAACTGTTTCATAAATGTCATGATTTAATACCAATAACAATGTTTGAAACACAATTCGATTTAGATTCCTTATGCCAGTAATGGGATTTTCCCAATTATGATTAATCAAGTTTAGAAGTTTGATTTGGTTATTTGTGTTAAACAAAATATTTTGTAGTTCTGTTCCAACAACTTTCTTGAAAGAGGTCATAATTTTGAAAACAATAAATGTATATTGAGTGTACTCATATGCTTTGAGAGTTAAAAATTTAAATATTGCTTCTAATGTACTATTCATTGTGGCATTAAACTTTATTGATTGTTGAAGGAGATATGAAGACTGAAAAACCCCATAACACAGAGATACTGCCAAAGAAGTCTTAGATCCATTCAAATCATTTTCTTCTACATTCAGTTCATGATAAATAATCTCTAATATTTTGCTTAGGTAAAATTCTTGTCTATTTGTTTTGCACAGTATTGTATAGAAACAAGTTGAACAAAGTAATTGATCTTCAAATTCTTGGAGTTCTGTTATTACATGTAACCATATTTTTTCTAAAATGTTATCATAGTATTCAGAGGAATGTTCATTATTACCACTGTGTTTTTTTACAGCCAGAAGCACTTCCTGAAAGATCAAGAAAAAATATTTGTTTCAATCTTTTCATTAATAAACATCAATGTCTTCAGTAAAATTTAAATGATTACCTGAATATTCTCTGCTCTTATATCTGCTGTTTTTAAATTGGATTTGAATAAAATTGCATCCAATAATTCCATTATAATTTCAACTTGATGTCTGTTAACAAAATACATTGAATAAGCATAAACTTAATAATGCTAGTCAAGTAATATAACTATAAAGTACCTTGTGTGTGAATTTGCAATGTATGAGTGTTAAAGTTGGTTGTTAATAAATTATGGATAAATAAATAAAAGTCAATTTAAATAAAAATAATTTACTAAGTAAATAAACTATATTTACAATAATGTAATAAGAATGATTACTATGTGAATTAGTTAGTGTCTTTTATTGGTTCGAAACCTTCTTTTTGCATTTTTTGCTTAAATAAATCATAATCTCGTTTTCTATCAAAGTGCGTCACCCATTTTGGGGGGCACGATTTTTCAAATATTCTCCTAAACTCAGCGCATGCTTTAGGTTTTTCAGAACTGTCTTTTATATTTTGATCATCTAAACATTCCCAGTATCTGTCTCTAGAATCCCAACATATCTTTCGTTGTTGTTTATCAGGAAAAGACATCTTTGTAACTATTATGCACCTAAAACGGAAATCAGAACTGTATCACGTTAATCCCATACTGTTGCGACTAGTTTTGTGTTCATTAAAAACAAAAAACATACTATATCTTAATACTTTGAGTAATAAAGATCCCACACATATAAAATGAATAAAACTCTAAAATACAAAGTAACAAGAACTGTATAAAAGTGGATTTCACTTACTTTTAGATAAAATTCAAATCTTACGTAAGGTTTTATTCAGATAATGAAATTAATAATTATATTTGAGAAAATTTATAACCTCACTGTGACATTCACAGAGCAAGATACTTGACATGACATAATATGATTTGACAAATTGACTTTAATAGCATAATTTCATTTGTGTTCAGTGTTGCAAAGGCAACTTTTGTTATTATTGGATTTGATATATTAAACGACATTACATATTGTCATTCAGCGAACACTGAGACTTTATATAACTTAATACTATTTCGATAACTGTAGTTTCAAAAGGAAAGTAAAAAACAAAAAATGGAGCCAACACGGTACTAAGTTTCTAACACACACTAGCAGTTTCATTTGGCTTCACTTTTTTGTTTTTCACTTCTACGATCTGAGGTAATAAATTAAATTAATTTTATTAAATAATTATCAAAATGAGGCAGATTTTTAATTATAATACTAGTAAATGATGATCTTACTCCACCCAGCAAAAATTTTATAAATAATACTTGTTATACAACACAAAAGTATTTATTTTGGGTATTCTAAAAATATTAATATTCATAATAGCACTCTTTTATAAAATTAATACCTTTTATTTAATAATTGAATTTATTTTACCGATCAGATTCGCCGTTCTTGGCAATTTATTTAAAGTAAATATATGAAAATGCTTAACATGAAGTTGTTCTAGCATATCGTTAATTAATCTTGCAACCACTTCTATTCCAGAAATATTTTCAAGCTTCTTTATTAAATTGTTTGTTACGCGTACTTTACATAAGTCAGTAAAACCCGCTAATTCTCCTTTTGTCTCAAAAGGAAATATTCCAGGTACAATAGGTACATTAATACCTACTTCTCTACATTTAATTATGTAACGTTCATAAATTTTATGTTCAAAAAATGCCTGTGTTAAAATAAAATCAGCTCCGCTGTCAACTTTGTCCTTCAAATGCGACAATTTGTCATCGCAATTTGGAAATCCAGCAACTCCAATACAAAAATAATTTCCAGTGCGCTCTCTGACATGTATAATTAGCTCTTGACTACTCTTAAAATCTGATCTGCTAGGATCAAAATTTTCTGAAAAGATTAGAAAAATGAATATATTTATTAAAAAAAAACTTATTATTTTTCTGTATTTAAGGTATGTTTTTATTTTATTTATACTAGAAGCCCCTAAGCCCCTTTGATGGTGAGTAGTCACCTTCACCCAAGACATTAAAAATAAAACATGTTTTTCAATATATGTGTATTATAATCACTATTACGTTTTTGTCTTCTTATCTACTTATACTATATACTGATTATTACTACAGACTCCTTAGTCATAGATCCTACTCTAACATAGCCTTCTGGCGTCTACGCAAGGTCACTAAAATTTAGACATACACAATTATACTATTTATTACGAATTGTTATGTTTTTAACTCTAGAATAATAATCAGTATAGTAGTAATTAAATAAGATAATAACTGAATAGTGATAATAATACACATATACAGCAATAAAAATAAATAAAACTCATGGTGTTGACGACCTCCGTGGTCGAGTAGTGTGTACACCGGTTTTCATGGGTACGCCACTCCGAGGTCCCGGGTTCGATTCCCGGCCGAGTCGATGTAGAAAAAGTTCATTAGTTTTCTATGTTGTCTTGGGTCTGGGTGTTTGTAGTACCGTCGTTACTTCTGATTTCCATAACACAAGTGCTTTAGCTACTTACATTGGGATCAGAGTAATGTATGTGATGTCCAATAGTATAGTATATATATATATATATAGTATATATATATATATGGTGTTCTAGTATAACTGAAATGGCCCAGTGATCACACACTTGAACCATAACCGAAGCTTGCGGGCTCAAACTCCGGCAAGCTAAAAAATATATATTTCAAATATTTTTATTTTTTTATAATTTATGTAGGTGAACGGCCACCTGATAAGGACATTGGATTATTATCATTCCTTACATCGCCTTTGCGCAACCAACCTTGGGAGCTACAATGTTATATCGGTTGTGCTTGTACTTACATTGGCTCACTCACACTTCAAACAGGAATTCAATCATACTGTGGAATATCTCATGAGTGGTTGGTACTTACTCATTTTTCTCCTCACGTTGGTACTAGACGAGCTGGCACAAAGCTAACTACTTATTTTTTTTTAATTGTTATAATTTACATCAATATAATTATATATACTTATTACGAATTTATAATATTTTTAACCCACCTCCTAAAATAATAAACAGATTACATATCCCTTTATCTTGTAAAGTCGTCAATAACATGTTTACATAATCTCTCCTCATATTAGTACAAGAGATATGCAATAATACATTCTTGCCTTTACTTCGTAAATAGTTGGCTAGCTTTAATGGGGCAATTTCTAAATTTATACACTGGTGCGTCTGAGCATGCCATGTTATAGAAAAGAACAACGGTTCCAAGTCAAAGTTGTCTAATTCCTCTTCCGCTATGTCTGGCGTTACTTCAAATGAATAAGATATGTCTTGAACATTTTTAAGTAGTTCTGTTATTTTAGGTAACATGGTTTTGAATACTGGAAACGAGTAATAAAGTTTAATTAGTACAGTTCGTTGTCATATCGTTAAATGATAATATAAAAAATATATTACTGATACTGATAAGAAATAAAAAAAATATTACTCATTTAAGCAAAATTACTTATATAATAAAATCGTGTAATATTCATAAAATTTACATAGAAGGAATTTTAAAAAATAACCTATCATACTCACCTCGAATAAAAAAATTAGGTTATGATAGGTCACTAAATACGACGAATCATGTAAATAATTTTTAAATAATGTGTGCGACTGTCCTTCGTGACTTGTCACTACGATACAAAATAATGCTGCCAGTAATTTACTACTTTAAGAGCAGATTATTATTAAATAATTTAAAGATAAGTTTAGAAGAGTAACGTAAATATATAGTATTATTGCATAACGTTTGGAAAGAATATCTAGGTTATTTTCACATCTTAAAGCATACTATAAGTAAAATTATCGTATTATTTATTGAAAGCGTAAACCTTTTAACTCTTGAATAATGCAGATATTAAAAAACACAATAAAGGTACGTTTATATAAAGTTTATACCCCAATATAATGATAAACATCAATAAAATATAAACATTTTACAATAAAAGACAGGAATTATAGTGAAGTATTGTATTTCGAATTTCCTAGATAGATACATTGTTACAAACAATTGTAGTCGTCAATGGCAGTATCACAACCGAAATTGCACAAACGAAATCCACTAGAAATTGTGGATTTGATGCAACCAATTGAGTATTTAATAAAAAAAAAATTGGTATCGATCTATAATTTGAGAACATTCCAGAATTCAAAAGTCGATCATCATCAGGCTGCATCAAATCTATATTTTCGAATCAAAAGTTATCACAATAACATAATTTGATGTAATAAACATACCTATTTCACACTCAGCTGTAATAGGGAATATAATTTTTCTCAATCGGAATTTTAAAAGCATATTACGTCACTGATAGGCCCTTTATCTAAATAATGTCCTTTTATCTAAATAACCAGCAGCCTAACAGGTCAGGTAGGCCTCAAGTGACGGTAAGTCAAGATATGGATTTTATTCCATATTTCTATTTTGGACGAATGTATTACTATTTCAAAAGTTAGGTATGTACTTCAGATGATTTAAAGCGGAGTGTGATGCTTTAAAACCCTACATTCTTATTTCATCAAATAATATAAAATCATCTACGTAACTAATAACTATATTCTTAAAAATAAACGAGTTTAACGTGAAGGTTAATCAATAATGACGGATTATAATACAGTGGCAATATTTCTATTTGTGTAAAAGCTTCCAAACACCTATATACTACGTCCTACTAAATAAGTTTAAATACCTACTAAAATGTAACGTTTCTTACGTATGTAAGTTATTGTTATTGTTCGATAAAGCTTCGTAAACCTTTAACGGTTATTATAATGATTTACATCTAAAATTCAACAGCTATTCCTTTGCTGACAATAAATTAAGTAGTGATGTGTAATGTTAGTACGCAAGCGATTATTGAATACATTCTAAGTCAGCGTTTTCTTTTTAGGTTAATACTAATCTCGATGAGGAGGTCGAATATAAACGTGCTCCATTATACTTATCAAATTCCAGTAATGTATTAGGAAATAGTAACTATAATATTATTACCAAAAACATCAAATTTAGTAAGTGTCAGCTGTCAGTCGTAAAATAAAACAAAACAGTTTTTTCAACCTGAAATTCAAATACCTATACATACAAAATTGATATGTCTAATTTATTATAAAAAATCTAGTTAGGGAATAATATGACGTTTCTACGAACATGATCACACACATCTATTTAACACATGGGTACATATTTTTTTTAACGGAACAACTTTTTTCGTTATACACAGTACTTCGTAATACCCGGCGATGGTCGTGAACGGGCCACTGATCTGAATTGACACTGAATTCAGTCTTGTTTTACAAAAAATATTTTTAGGAGGTAGTTTTATATACAGGGACTCTATATGCCATAGTCACTTGAGCTGTCATGTTGAATTTTTTATTGTTTTAAAACGTAATCTATACTCCTATGAACATTTCAAAATCATGTTGGTCTGTTTATAATATTCGATGTGGATTATTTTTTATGAGAAGACTATTTTTCACTTTTTATTAGTGTTGCTAATACTAAATCTATATTCTAGTTGACTTAACCAGGATGGTATTTTATATGTAGGCAGGAATATGTTTTTCAAAACTATTTCATTTACGCAAGTGACTATCGCAAATAAATGCAATTCAATAAAAATATTTTAATTAGGTGTAACAATTTAACCTATCTTCATATTGTCGCATTGCTTATCACTATTAGATATCAATTTAACATTTATTTAGGAATACAGATCCCATGCAGTAGCAAATTTCACAGGATTATTTTGCATTTCTAATAAGTTTTAGCATGATAACGTTGGAATGTATGAATACAGTTGGAATGGAGCTTATTATTTTAGTTGCAATATATGTTCATAAGTTATAACGTGTTAACAATACCGTATTACATTAATTGGTTCGTTTAAATTTATGTTAAAATTTATCTAGGTGCAAATATAAAGACTTTTGACAAAAAAAAAACATTAATCGTATGAATTATTTTTCATGTGTATTAAGTGTTTGTTACACTTGTTTTAAAAAATATTCATTAAATAAATATTCATAGCGCCATAGTAGAATATAACTCATTATTTATATTGACTCCATTTGCTCCGTTAATTCCAGAATAGGGCTCTCGCTTAGAGGCAGCATGTTGGTTGATGGTGGTAGGCTGTGGCCTTGCCAGTTGGACTGAAATAACAATAATTGCAATGTATTTGTACATATTCAATTAAACATCTCCACAAAGTATAGCCGGTACTTGGTGACTTTATACAGCTCTGGTGACATCATGACATTTCATAACTTGATTTTGCTCAGTTATTGGGGGATGTTTATTTTAAATGTAAAATGTAAATGTGACTTACTAGTAAAATAACTCGGTAATTGTATTATCTGAATAACAAATCAATGTTTCTGTGACTCTGTATATAGTGAAATGGAGTAATAATTGGCAGTGTAGTCAAGACCCATGCTTATTTAAGTGTACCTAAACTAAATTACATTAGCGGGAGGGAGGAATTGGCGGAAAAAGTGTATCCGGTAAAGAGTCGGCTGATTTTAACAATACTATTTGCATAATAAGGCGATTCATGGATTGCGATAAAATAGGCTATTTGACAATGCGAAAAATAAAGTGTCAATTATTGTAATCAGTATATATTATGAGTTTAAAAATGGTTATTTATCAACGAAAGTTGAAAATAATAATTAATTTATTCAAGAACCCATAAATAAAAATGCATTTTTTTAAACGTTAGTCACCTGACACAAAACGATCCCGATTGGTCGGGCTTATGATGTCGTCACTTGCTTATTAACCTCGTTTGCTTACTGTATGTGGATTTTATGTGCCACAGATTACAATACAGGCAAGTGAAGTTACCGACCCCCTTGCAGCGCCATATTGTCAAAGTCGCGTTTTCGCGCGCTATTTAAATATGGAATTTTTATTTTGATATTTTTCAGCAAATATGTACTACAATTAAAAAAAATCTTTCACTGGGTTCCTTAACCTCTACTAAATAATATAAAATGCATTTTAAAAACCAGTCAAATAGCCTATTAAAAATAAAAACTATTATATATTACTATCTATAAATGGTTATTTTTAAAATATTTTGATTAAATTATTCAAATAACAATAATAAATCCAATGATAATTAAGAAATCAGTTTTTGTTTAATCGCGACCCTTTGAAGGTAATTTGTATTTGATCACATTAGAATTCCATAGGGATGAAATTTCACAAAATTCGGTGCCATCTGGGAATTAATGCTGAAATTCAGTTTCATTTTTAAAAGGAATTTCATTACCTTGTTTAAAATTTAGATATAAAATTAGCGGTATTTTATACTATTGCAATTTCTCTAAGTGTGCATGCTGTCACGTGATCTAATAAGAAGCCAAATAATAAGGTGATAAAATAAAACAAGGAACTTATAAATTTTACATTTACTTGTATTTTAAATAAAACTTGCTTCTAAGTAAAGCTATCACATCTTACATAGATTTACAGTTATAGTTAGCAAATAATAATAAAAACCTGTATACAGACTTTCACAAAGAAAACGAATTTTTCGACTGACGTTATCTATAGTGGCCATAATAAATATTTACTTATAACTAATCGAAATTATGTACTGTTGGGATTATTATGAATAAATATGTAGGAACATTTTAAGTGATGCTTGCAATACATTACAAAATGCAATTTATTGATATACATTTATCATAATACAATATTTGGCAAGTCAATTTAAAAGTATTGGAATTTGTAAAATATTAGAAGTTTCGTACGTCAGTACTCATTAATAGGAATGGATGATGAAGGATAATCTTGCATGTTTTGAGTATAAATTGAATAATTGAATACAATCAAAGTTATACATATAAACATTGATAAAACTGTATAAACATTTTACAACTATAAACAATATCGTATTGTAGTGAAATGATTATTAAAATTTATTCATCTTACTTATCGGCAGTTTATATAAAAATGGTGATTTAACGAGACTATTTATTTTAAAGCACTAGTTATTGTCATGCATTCTAGAGTTCATGCCTTCGGTGATTTACAATCATCAGTATCATGTTCAGCTTCATCACTAACGAATACGACTACAGTGAGACGATGAGACCATTCGATGCGGCTGCGGCAAGTCGACCCTCCACAGATTAATACAGATCGGTTCGCTTAGCACGCTCTACATGCGCATATTACATAAAATGTACATCATTTATTATTAATATAGCAGCAAAACAGTTAATATACTCGCATGTAAGAGTTTTTGAAAGTCACAGACGTGCGCAATGTGGAACGTGCAAATATCGACACTATCGACACTATCGACACTACCGACACTACGACTACTCCTAGGTGGAGATCTACTAGTTGATCTGTTGGAATACCTGGAAGCAGGCCTGCGGCTGGAACAGCGCGGAGTTCCACTGGCCCGGCCACAGGGGCGCGTCCGCGTCGCCGTCCTCGCGCCGGCCCGCCAGCTCCGAGATCTGGCACGCGCTCTGCAGGCTGGACGGTAGGTTGGACCAGTTCTCGTTGCCGAGCCTCTCCTTGTGCACGCTTATGTCCATCGAGCCCTGGTACGTGAACTTGGCCTCCTCCCCGCCCTCCTCCTTGCCCTTTATCCGATTCGGGTCCTCGACTATCGCCTGAAATGCGAGTAGGTCCCTGTTCTCGGTCTCGGTCAGCGGGAGCGGCGGAAGGATCTGTTGTTGCTGAGCGATCTTGTAGCTCTGCTGCCTGAGCATCTGCCGTCGGCTCAGGCCGACTTGTAGGCTGTGGAGGGCGCTCATTTCGTGGGCGGACAGGTTGGGCGGAGTCATCTGTTTCTGAAGCAGCTGTCGTTTCTGTTGGAACAACCTGTGTTGCATCAGTTGCTGCTGAAGCGGTGGTTTGCTGACCTGCGACAGGGACGCCCCGTGTGTCAAGTCTGAGCTGTCTTGAAGAGCGGCGACCATTTTCGGACTAGCCGGCATAGGAGGCGAGGTACTCGAATAATTGAATGTTTCGGGAAGGCTTATACGTTTAGAGGTAGGGTTTTTGGTATCCAAGAAATGCGGGGTAAAACTTGCCGCAAACTGGTTGTGCTGAATCTGTCTCTGTGTCATCTCCTCGGCCGGAAGCGACGACTGATATTGCGTTTTAAGTTTTTGCGCTTCTTTCTGCACGAGATGAAGCTCTAGGACACCTTTCGCTTTGCAGTTTTCATTTAACCTTTGACTATTAAAAGCTAGGGTATTTTTTTGTGTATCATTAGACTGTGCCGCTTGTTGTGCAACGAGACCGTCACTGGCGCGCCGACCTTCTCTGAAATCCACGGGACTTCGCGTTATTGCCCGAGTACAGTTCTTATTGGCGGACTGGTAGTTGATAGGATTATGTCGGGCGATAAATCCAGTGCCAGTCGTTTTATTATTATACGAAGATATATAAACACATGGGTGCATAGGACTAGTATTAACTAGGGAACTATTCTCGTAAGCTAGCTTATCATCATTGGACGTGCAACTGGGTAGACTGCTGGCTAAATCGTTTGAACAATCGGACAACTGATAATCGATACTCTCGAAAGTGGAGAAATTACTCTGCGAGGAATCACAACTAAGATTTTGACTGAGGCTTTTGTTATTAAAAAAAGTCACTACACCACTACTAGAACTCGAACTAGCGTAGGAGCTCAACCTGTTCGGTACTCCACTTTGAATGTTTGGAACATCTTCCATATCTGTCTCGCAACCCTCATCGGTCGATGATGAATATTGTTGTTGAAATTTTGTCGGTTCAGTTGTACCAGTAGGAAGAACCTGATTAAACGCCTGACCCGTTGTATATCTATTCAGAGAAAATTTACTATCAGGTCTATAGAGAGTATTGGGTAAAAAATCGTTCGGTGCCAACGTAGCAGAATAATTCGATTCCGTCACAGGCGGTACGACTGTTGTCTGAAGGTAGGAATAACTTGGAAGATGGTGGTTCATGTAATCCTTAAACGGAGGTGTACTGTTCTGTAACCGATTAAGTTCTTGTTGTTGTGCTTGAGAAACTAGTCTACTTGATTCAAGTGGCTTTGGTTGTTCTAAAACACTACTCAGTTTCGTATCTGTAAACTGAGAGGGTATCGGACTAGTGCTTAAAGTTACAGTACCCTTTAGAGGTAATGGCGATTGTTGTAATGTGTTCATAAGTTTCGCTGCTTCGGAACACATTGTAAATGTAGTGGAATTCGGTAATTTCATGGTCTCTACGCTAAAATTAGTCGCTGAAGCGGAGTTTTGGAGAAAATTAGCTATTACACTATGATCTGTTGCCGATGCACCTCTACCGCCATCGATGGCGCATTTCGAATCAAAACTCGACGAAGTCAAAAGTCTACCGTCTGTGGTGGCTTTGTGTGTTTCTGGCCCCACTGTGGTCGACTGCTGTAATAGACGTCGGCAATCTTCGCTAGACTGTTTAAGTATATTTTGCTGTTGCTCGTACGCAGACGCGAGCAGTCTATGCGTCGGGACCGTTGTATCACTCAACTTTGCACCTAGCCTTTGATTCGATTGAGAAACATCGACATTTCTTAAGGAGAGCAGCCTCGTGGAGTCCGTTTCCTGATTCCTTGTGGCTTCGAGATTTGCGACTAGAAAACTTCGGTGCGTTTCCGAAGGGTCAGAACTTCGCTGGAGAAGTCTCTGCTCGGTCATGTTTACACCCGCTAGGGACAGCAGCCGCTGCGTTTCCGCTGATGAGGCATCGGCCGGTGCAGCTGGAGCGGCTGTCGCTCTGTTGAAATCTCTCGATTGTTCACCTGCATGCAGCAATCTGAAAAGTAAGACAAAATAATTCAAATAAACTAAAAAATCAAAATAAAATATAGCAAACTTGACACCCATGAAAGGACAGGCTACTTTTTTATGCCCAACTCCATCCATTTTATTCACCGGGTGGTGTCAGTCGACTTCGAGGCTTCAAGAATTACGAGTTCGTAATTTTTCCACTGTCACAAATATTTGGTAAAGAACATAAGCGAATATCATTGTATGTAAAATTAAAAAGTCGAACCTATTATGGTGTTCCCGTCGTGCGTCGTTCTCTCTGGCCAGCGCCTGGTCCGCGACGGACGAGGGCCGGCGCGTGGGCCTACGGGAGTCGCCCGCGCGTGCGCGCAGACGCTCCAGCAGCAGCAGGTAGATGGCCGCGTGATGGTCGTAACTGTTCGAGCGAAGACTCTGGTGGTGAAAGAAATTGTGTCGTGATACCCCAGGTTTGCTGGAGTCCTCTACTAACTGATCTATTCGGATACGAAATTTTGACCACGGCTACTTCTTTTATTTGAGAATATCGTGTACTTGATTAATATTTTGTAAAACAATCTGCCTTATTACTAATACAATGTATCGTAACGACTAATAAGCAATTATATTTTATCTATATCATGTCTAATAATATATCTAGTGACGTTAGCTTTAGTTTCTTTTGTTTTGATAGTTACACTTAGTTGTTTGATGTTTACATTTTGTTGACGCGCTTTTTTGCTTGTTTTAATAATAAACGTTATAATCATCATGAAAATGAACATATTTTATTTATTAAATAATAATAATACCGAAAACAATTGTGTGAATGAAATATGGTGGTAATTTAACTTACTTCTTTAGTTTTGACTGGATCAATTCCCAAGCTCTGCATGAGCCGAAGCACTTGTTCATTTGGCTCTTGAGTGTGATGTGCGACATGCGCAGGGCTCCTCATCGGGTCTGCGGTTATAGAAGGTACCGTGTAAGGCTCCGCTGCCATCCAACGGTGTTTCTTGATTTGGTCTATAGTATACCGCTTCATTGGTTCAAGGACTAGCATCTTGCGAATTAATGACTCGCAGTCTGAAATTTTAAATACAAATATATCATTATATAATTAATAGTGCAAAAACTATACTATTCTCTACTAATAATACAAATGCTGACTGATTTTTTAGTGAAATTTGGTGTGGTGATAGTTTTGAGTCCCGGGGATGGACATGTCCTATAGGTAAAGTTTTACAAATTTCCCGTAGGTATAGCAGGTTTAGCTAGTAAGTAATAAAATAACAATAACTGAAAATGATATTATTATTATTTAGTAAATTCAAGGTTTCGGGACGTCACGAAGAATTTGAAAATCTCATCTTTACACCCAGGGTACATATAATCAATCATTTTCAATCGTGAAAACAAAAAATCGAGCTCTATTGTTAGACCGTTAAACCTACCGCCTAACCCAGATCAATATACTCATATTCTCTATACAGGAACGTTTTAATTATTACACTAGGAATTCCTATTTAAAATTATACTCTGACGCAAAATTAAATAGGATAATCCAATATTTATTCTCCAGTATCACGTTCGAGCGTAACTTAATGACGTCATTCGAAGGCGAGGTAGCGCTTCAACCCCATCGAAAAGGTCAGGGGACACGAATGACGGAAAAGACGCCTTGGCATTGTACTCGTATCATAGCCATCGACTCGTGAAAATGGTTCACATTTACGTCACACATATCACATTAGCTAAAGCATAACAAAAAACATACCGCATTGCTCGCAACAGAAAAGTTTATATATAACGTATTCATTTGAAGAAAATAAAACAAATATTTTTCTTTTTTAATCAATAGTCGTCGTCCGGAAGCCCTTGTTCGGTAGTTAATTGACCAAAAAGGTCCTTGAGTAATTCCTGATACAGACCTATTAAGTGTTATTGATGACACACTACTAACAAAATAGCGTAACGCGTACAGTTACTAACAAAACAACAAAACGTTAGAAAAATATATAAATTACTCATTTCGTCTGTTTTTATAATCGACATTCCTTGAGCACACGATGTTCCTCTAAAGGTAAAGTGAACATATAAACTAATATATCGTTTTTAGTTATTGCTATTTACGTATTTTTTATCGTTTGATCTTAATTGTACTTGTATAGGCACTGAGTCTATAACGTGACTACGTTAGAATGACGTAAACAAAAGCTGATAATGAATCTTTTAGAATCTCCGTGTTAGTTTTAGTTTTACAATGGTAAGTTACAACTATACACAAATATTCCCTCATCATTTAAAATATATTCAAAACGAAACAATATCCAAATAACATAATCAGGGTGAGATACAAAAACGTACTTATTATTAATATAGGTACATATATTCAGTAAAACCCTATACATTCTAGCAGTATGAGACTATATCTGAGACCTAATTTGAATATCGTACATCTAACAAATATGTTAAATATGCAGTAGATAATATCTTAGGCGTCAGGCGATATAGTAAATATTTGTCAAACGCTCAAGCTACTGGTTATAACGTGAGTACACTAATGCCATAAATATTCGCCGTCGTCAATTCAGCAATATATAATAGAATATTTTCTCTGTCTTATAAAAAAATAATAATCGATATTTCGGAAAATTCGATTTTTGATAAGATTATAAACAAATTAAATACATACATGGTTTTTCTAATTATTAGTTATATACTGGTTAATATTTCGTTTGTATTTAATTATACAAACAAAATATAAACCGGTTAATATGAAAAAAAAAAAAAAAATTAAAAAAAAAGTAATTAATATTATTTAATCAATGTTTTCTTTTAAATACTTTTTATCTTATAATCACCTCGTTAGATTTGAAAAGTTTCTTCACGAATTAATTTTGACGAAATTATTTAGAAGTTATAAAACTTTTTTTTTTATTCCGATTGCCTTTTACATGTACTCTTCAATCATTAAAAGTTCGTAATGTCTCTTGAACAAAGTAGCTACTGGACATATATTTGGAAAAGATCATCTGTAATTATTTTATATATAAAAATATTCAAATGCGTCATTCAAACTAAAATATGGGTAATGGCTTTCTTATGCTGAAAGAGAATGACGCCCGTCGATGAATAAATAAATCCCGTATCCACCGAAAATAATCTTATGTAAATATATCATTCTTAGCGAGAGGAGGATATCTTTACTTAGCTTTAAACAAAACATAGTTTCGATTGGAGTGACGAATTCAATTATAAATATTCGCTTAATTATAGCGCGCGCGAAATAGAATGTGCGTCCAAATCCTGCAGTTTGCGCAAAACAAAACACGCCGCGCATCAACTTGGAGTAATTTCGTACTATTTTATTTACTTGGTTCATTTCCTCCTAAAATAAAATCGATGACTAGTGAAGTTTTCGCCAGGCGATTCTATTAATAATCGCTCGGACGCAAATATCGCGTGCTCTGCCTGACCATTGACGCAATCGTGTGAAAAATGTGCGGGTGTTATTTAATAAAATCGTGGAAAGCCAGTGGGCGCCGTAAGCCATGTTGTGCCATGAACTTGGTGCAGTTTTACGAGCGAAGCCGCCGCGCCGTCACCGGCGGTCACTGATGCTTGCCAGCAACTAATCGCTGGCCATAAAACATAAAATGTAAACACGACACTTGTGACGCACTTCGAATCTTTCATCTTATTCAGAATTTAATTAGAAAATAATATATTTTTATGCAAAACCACAATATATCATAAATCTGTTTAGGTACAGGAATATATTCGTGTTTTTTCATTTAAATTTTCTTTCTGTCATCGATTAAATTATTGGGATTAGACCAATATATTAACTTTGTAAGAATCGAGTCCTTTAAATCGGTACAATACATTTTAATTCTAAAAAGATTAATACTCATAAATACATCGTCAAATATTTTAACTAACATTGGTATTAACGATGCTAATCTGGTGCAAAGTATTTAAAATTTAATATAAAATGTGCTATAAAACTGATAAAAAATTTAAAATGCATAATTAAGCTTAGACAAAAAATCTTTTTTATTATTAACGACTCTTGTGACCGCTGAGCGCGTATTTACAAACATGCTTATATCATAATTATAAATAAAAATAATAAATCATTATTGTATCTACACGAAATTTATATATTAATTATATTATTAATTACTCACATTAGTAATAACAAAATAAGAGTATTTTATTTATTACTAGCAACAGCCCCGGCTTCGCAAGGGTACAATTTAGTAACAAACAAAACGATGTGATAGAAATATAATTGATACCTTATAGCACTCGGGAATAATCTGGCTTTCTACCAATGAAAAAAATCATAGAAATGGACCATTAGTTCCGCAGATTACCTCACATACAAAACCACCAATTAAAGCATCAAAACTTTGCTTTGCCGAGTTGAATGTTTGGAGAGTGAGTAAAAAAGAGTACGTGACTGCGTGTGCACAAGAGATATAACATCGCAAATATCAACAAAATCGAAGGTGTAATGTATATCGCATAAGGTACCCACTTACCATTAAGTCACTAATTTATAAAATAATAAATTAAAACAATAAAGAATCACTCTTCGTTGAAACGGGTTTGTATTTATCATATGTAATGCATTTGCACATAAGTTAGCGTATCAAGATCGTCGCGTGTTAATTGCTTCACTGGCGTAACATATACGGATTTTCTCATTCCAATGTTAATTTCTTAAACGATATTTTCTGTGTGTGTTTTTTTTTATAACAATCGTATAAAGTGAAAGAAAATATCAAAATTGTTTAAAGTATGTCACCATAGAACTCCAGATTCCAATGTAATTCTTTAACGATTTATAAATTATCGAGTCCCCTAAACTTCTAAGTTCACTGGAAAATTTCCAAGATGCGCTCATTCTTTAAGGAATATGAATTATTCATAAATTACCTTGCGTATGGAGTCAGGTGAGCCCGTTAGGTGTAAAACATTTTAATTTTGCAACATGAATACATACTTCAGTTTAAACAACCCGTGGGTACATATCACATAAAAAAAGCAATAAGTGACGCGATACCTAAGTGTTATTTTTTTTTTTTAAATTGAATATTAACCCATTTTTCTGCAACTTATATAAACAAATATATTTTTGTATTTTTCTATAAACTGTCTTCAATCGATTTGAGTTAACCTAATAGAATAAGACTATTTTAGTTTTCGAAGAAAAGAAAATTGTTGTGTCCGTGAGATCAAAATCAATACTATTTGTTTGAGTAAGCCATCGATCATTAAGAGTAGGCCCATAAAAGCACTTTTGATATTCAAGATTAAATTCAATGTAAAGCTGCTCCCTGTTCGGATTGAACATTGTATCGACAAAAATCGGCAACAAACTTAGTATTTACTAATTTTTTTTAATTAATAATTTTACGATTACCTTTTTTAGATTTACAAGTCCCGTGTATAAATAACTTATATATTTAAGTAATGTGTAATAAATCCCTTATGTCTTGTTAATGTTTTCAACATAAGATTTAAATTTAATAATGGGCAAAATTAAATTTATATTACGTGATTGGTATATATAAAGTATAGCTCTTTCTTGACATTACTGAAGTGTGATACGACCCAGTATTGCTAGCATAAATTACTCAAATTGGCTGGTTACACAACGTGAATAGTAGTCGATAACTGGATGGATGAGCTTATTGTGCGCGAACTGTGTTGAAACTCGATATTATATTTTTCAACCCAGTAAACATCATAGTCGGATATCATTGGTTATAATTGCAAAACTTGCAGTTATAAACATTTCAAGAAAATACATATATATCATGTGTTTAATTGACTGTTAATTTGCAATATTGTGTGTAAATAGAGGCAACGATTCATTTGGTTATTAATGTTCTACGCAACTAATTACAGCGAACTAATTAAAATATATATATTAATTGAATCTACCTAAAGCTTGATAGAAAATCTTTTGATTCAGTAAATTGTCACAGCCATAAATTAAATAAACTTCTTTTACCGTCAATGCGTCGCCATGCCATGTGAAATAAAATGTCTTGTAATTATGCTGTCTGTCCTTCTGATATCGTTGGTGCCAACTATTACGAATTTGCTTATTTGCTCCTAAACTACGAAAACAACTTTCAGCAAAAGTCAGAGGTCGATTACACTTTTATGAATTGCATTATTTCAAGTGTTATAATAGTGCTATATATTTAAATATGCATTCTACATTTTGGGAATTCAAGTCACGTATCTCATAAGGTTTTTCCTTTAGCAGACTCGCTGCCTCCAGCGTTAGTCGGGCAAGGCCAAGACTCTAGGGATAAATAGAGTCTACAATATACAGCAGCCTTTTAAATAAAATAGTAGGTACCACTTGATACTAGAGGCACTAGGTCTTTTTTTCTAACTGCCTCTTTCTTTTCCCATGTTGTCCATAAGGTCTTTTACAACAACGAAATAATACTTTTTGCAACTGTTCTGTTACAATCGTCGATAAAATAAATGATAGACTTTAGATAAATACACACGTACCTATTGAATGTACAATGAACTTAGCAAGAAACAAGCAATGTTTGTCATAAAATATATATATTTTTTTATTATTAAATTTATTATTATTCTAATATTTCTATACTCAGTATTGTTCATAAATTCAGTATGTTTATATAAAGTCATTAACATTTCTTGCGTCAAACCTATGCTTGACGTTTCAGCGTACGTAGAAGGCGTCAATAATACTATTTTTGGCACGACCGTCATCAGCATCAAGGTGTTTACTGAATGAACAGAAGCAAATGCACTGAAAAAGCGTCGTGTCTTATTTTACCTACTTTTACTCATACTCAAATATTTACAGCTGTGAAGTATATATAAAAAACTTAAGATATCTACATATAATGTTTATATTTTTTAATATATACATATCAGATGACGCCTTTTTTTAGAAAGAGATAGCAACACAGCTATTTGGGTGTGATAGTATCATTTTTTTATACGAACTTCCATATTAGCGTATTATACATATATTTTTAAGAGTGGTAAAGAAAAATTGCAGAAAAACTTAGTACATATTTCATATTTTTATTTTTTATCATATGAATAGATGTTAGATAGATAGATCTTGTAATTTTATCTCGATAACATTGGGGAACTATTGTCAACTGTCACGTACAGAAGCTACGCTGATAATGATTACTTTTAATACATATTGTAAAACAAAAGAACTGCTGTAACAATAATAAGCTTGCTTGGCAATTAATTACGAAGATCTATTTGTTCACTTCATAAAGAAGGAGGGACAATATGAAATAACAATTAACGCCATTATCAGATGGTAGTTCATCTCGGTCGTATTACGTAAAAGTTACCTCGGTAATAAATTCAGAATTCAATACATTTTGACGTATTTGTCGTAAAATATTAGCTCTGTACACGATTATCGTCAGACAACATGCATTTATAGCGACATAAAGAGTTAATAGCCATGTCGTATTTGACACAGCTGCTACTTTTAAGTGCAAATATCAGTCAACACCTTAAGATTTTTACTTCAAAATAGTTTTTGAAATATTCATGTCAAACAACATGTTACAAGAGTAAAATTTCAAGCAACTCAAGAGCAATATTTTTATTTGTATTCATCGTTTGTAACGTTAAAGTCATACTAGGGTCTGATCGCGGCTGCGTTCTCATGTACGGGGCAGGCGTTACGCCTCGTCTTCAGCCATATGAACACGTATGCATAATATATGATAATCGGTTGAGTAGTACAAACGTGAAAGCGTTAACAACAAACAAATAAACTCACTTTCGCATAGTTAGGAATTGACAATTGATTTTAAAACTAAAGATTTAAAGGGACAAAAGTACCTTTATATATTATTTATTATTGTATGTACTCTCATAGTATATCGCATTTGATTTGAGATTTCACGGCCGTACTCGGAGTTACATTATATTACATCACGTCACACAGTATATTCAGAAATGTGTTAAAGCAGCGACCCGTAAAAAATATGTATTTTTTTAGAAAAGCAAAACTGAAAAATCATACATATTTTAGGTGGCTTCATTCATATTAAGTCTAATAAATTCATTCAATAATCAGTTTAGATTCCAAATTCGATGTATGGTATCTGTAGAGTGTAGAGATATCGATATAGATATGTGTATCTATGTGAACAAGACAAAAAATAATGCAAAACATTTTTATAGTCTGTTTCGCACATAATAATTTTCTAGTTTATGAAAACGTAATGTTTACGAGCCGGGTCTGCGGGATGCATGATTGAACAAGGTGATGACGCAAGTACATTATCGAGTAGCTTATCGATTTCATTATTTTTTATCTGTAATTTTTGGTTAGGAAGATTCACGATAATACAACCTTATTATCATTAACCTTCAACTGGACGTCGATTTAAAAATACTTAAACAACAAGTCATTAATGTACTCAAAAATTAAACAATTATTGTGAAATATTGTTGTCATTTGTTAAATGTCATGTTCATCGATTATATTGTATTATTAATAATAAACATCTATAAATGCTTAAGTTATTTTAAAGATTCGTAAATACGAATTTGTGGTATGTTTCTCAATTTCCAATCATTCATTAAACCTGTAAGGTTTGATATAGATTTATTTACAACAAACATTGCTATCGTAGTTAACACAAACTGCGTTGCCGTTTTCTATGTACTTGACTGTTTCATTTTGATCTGGAATGCGAAACTGACTTGTTTTTGCTCAGAAATTCCTTTACTTCATATAACGATCGCGTTAAGTCCAATCTCGGGTTTATATCTCGGGGTAAAAGCTGAAGTTGTTATGAAAGTTATTTGTCATTTTTTAAAGTAACACACAGTTACATTACGCATACAGTTATACAATAAAATACGTATAAAATAAATATAATATAATAGCGAAAACCAATAAATTTTCCACTCATTACTGCTTGATACTTTGTTAATATTGACTAATAATATCACCGATGTTTGCGCCCTTTTTTTAAATGCCTAAATTATTATACTTATAATATTATTAGTTTCTAAAAAAAAATATATTTTTTATCAAATGTCGATTCAATTATATAATTGATCGATACAAAATTCACAACTTCAATACAAATAACATGTTAAAATAATTCCTATTTTGTAAGTTATAGGGCCGATTCGATTTCAGTGAAGGTTGCAATAAAGTATGAAAGAAAATCCGTTCATGAAAATAAATTATGTATGACAAGCATTCGTAAAACAGAAGGGCTATTCAATTACATTAAACTTGGCAAACGAATGACTTTTAAACTACTGAATCGCGATATAAAGATATATATATGCATTTATTCAAAGAACACTTATGTCTTTGCGAAGGTCGCAGATTCCCAAATCTTAAAAGAATTTTGTTTACGTGATATTACTGATAATATTGAAAGGGTGCACGTATTTAAGGTCATATAAAAGGTCACGTATAAGGTTCTTGCTTACAAGCACCAAATAATTATATATTAAAAAAAAAAATCAAATAATTCATAACACTACAGATGCAATTGAAACAAGAAGTGTTGTGTGAGTTTTTTCAGTACCATTCATCAAGCATCGACAGTTTCTTGTTGCAAAATTACTTTTATTTTGACCGCGTCGTTGGTCTAGTCGCTAGATATAAAGCCACAGTTTACAGAAAAAAAAATAAGAAACTTTTGCTTATTTTACACATATAGAAATTAAATAACAATAAATGTCGATAAAAATAAATCGAACGTTGTTAATCGATTGGCCACAATAGAAATAGAACGTAATTACGATAACAAAATAAATATTCTACACGCATACTTAATGACCTATTTCGTAACACTAGTTCTACGGCTTGTATTTAAAGTTTTCGACCTTTAGTTTCATAAGAGCAAGGGAGACAATTTCCATTTAGCAATGTGTCTGTCAAGATCCATCCGCATTAAATCTCTCCAACTTGCGAAGTAAATTACTTTGGATTAGTTCGTTAGTTTATTAATCCAGTTTCAGGCTTCTTGTTTATAACAATGCCATTTACTATTTCGAATGTACCCATTAATGTTGTTTTCTTTTTTGATCTAATATTTATTAAAGGCTTAATATAGATGATATTTTTATACGTCGTTAGGTTAGGATGTGTGAAAAATATACGCAAATAACGAAATAATAATAATGATGATCATGTTGCAAGGAAATAACAAAAGAAAACATTAAAACACACAATATCACTTACCTTCGCTCATAAAGTAGGGTATTCTAAACCTTCCAGAAAGCACTCTGTCCCTTAGCGATTGAAGGGTAGAGCCGTCGAAAGGAAGCGCCCCGCACACCAACACATACAGCACTACCCCGAGGCTCTGAAAACCATTCACATCTTGAAGTGGAATACGTAAGATAGTCTTTTGACGCCACTACTCGGATAATTACTACGAAAATATTAATTGTACGACCGATTCAATACATTCGGCAATAAGGTATCACTTAATCTAGTCATCATTCACAGAAAATATCACTAGACGGGAGTAAAGATTCAGGTTTGTTTGTAATTTCTTTATTCCGTCATAACTTTTATATGACTCAAGAGATTTCAACGTATTGAATATCGTCAGAATCATTACGAGGTATATTTTTACAGACACATTATTTTATTTTTAGTTAATTTTTGACAACGGTGTTATTTATTTTTATAATTAATTATTTTTAAATAGACCGAACAGAGTGTTCTTGATGGTTTTATTTATCCGATATAAAATGTTAAACATCATAATAAATGATTTCATACCTCAAATCGTATAACGTCTAATGATTAAAGCTCATAAATTCCCCCAATACCAGACGAGAAACCTTCAAAGTGCAGTTTTGCACATCTGTTTAATTTCATAATTTATTTCTTATTATACAAGATTTTCTTAAATGAAACGGTTCTTTTAGCTCACTAGCAACGTTAATAGCATTTAAAAGGCATAAATTATTTCGAAAGGAAATTAAAGCAGCTCGTTACGAGTAAACTGCGAACGTTTCGTATTAAAAAAACATCAAGGCAAATGCTACCAGTCTTATTAAATATACCGTAAAATTATAACATAGATTCAATACATCCTTATTTTGTTAAATTTAAAGACTAAAATTTGAAACCAGTAGGCATCTAAACAAGAATTTTATTGAGTTTAAATAAAATGCAAAATCATAAAAATAATATTAGCTCCCTTAATTTACTTAATTTGCGTCAAACCGTCCATCATGTTATACAAAGTCAATTTCTTACTTTATTATCTTAAAGCATTTTATCTATTTACACGAGAGTCATAAAATAATAGTATTAACGTCCTTAGTCTTATTACAGAATTAAAAAACTCTTGTAAGTTGAATGAATACTTTAAAAAATATCTAAAATGTATTTTCTCAGACTATTTCATAAATTTAAGAAATTAAACTTAACAAATATTAACCAGCTTTTGTTTATTTAATGACCTATAATCATTAAATTTAGTACATGGTGGAATAAGCTATAAAACTTCTATTCAACAGGGGAGGACGCTTTTTCCTAGCATTGGGACACTTATAAGCTGTTCATTTGAGAATGTATTCAGTTTCAAAGTATATTAGTATAAATGCAATATTTGACAATAACTACTTCGACGACTTTTTGAAAAAATGATGCATATATACAACACAAAAAGGTTAAGGCTAAACAATAGATAATTTATAAAAAAACATACTCCTTATGTATAGTATATATTCTTTCTTATATCGGTGTCTTAGACGATAAAAGTAAAGATCCAGTATATATAAAACTATGCCAACGATGTAATTTCTTAAGAAACAGTAACAAAAGAAAAGCAATAACATACCCATATGTCAATTTCAGGGCCGGTGTAACGTTTTCCCTCGAAGACTTCGGGCGCGGCGTACGGCGGAGACCCACACCACGTCGCCAGAAGCTCCCCCGTCGCATAATAGTTGCTGAACCCGAAGTCGGCGATCTTGATATTCATATTCGCGTCCAGTAACAAGTTCTCCGCCTAAATGAGAAAAGTTAGATCGTTCAACACCTATACACGTGCTCCGATTAGATAAGAATGAGATCCATTACAATATTTTGGAACACGATTTTAGAAACACTTGTATAGAAAACACTATGTATACTTTTAACGAAATTATCTTAGCACGTCATAGCATTTAGTTTTATTTTTATATGTTTACAAAGCCTAGTATAACGTAAGTATATTTTTTTTTAAAAGTATGAAAGCCTTCTTTCTCTACTTATAACGTTTCAATTATGAATTGATTAATTATTTAACTTGTCAATATAGAGATTAAAGGCTTCATAAAATTTATATTTGTATTACTTCGGAAAATACGTTACGAAACATACGTATAAGTACATATATAATCCTTCCCATCCAAGCTTAACCGACAAAAGCAACTGCTTCCGTTGTTATCTTAACGTTAAAATTTTGTGTACTGTCAAGTTCTCAAATATTTATATAAGATAAAATATGTATCATACTTAAATAAAAAATATTTCTGTACTTTTAATTTACACAAATTACTTAATTTTATATTGTCTAAAGTTTAACTTATCGACTCATACTTGTAGTATATTCAAATTCAATCACTTTTTTATTGATAGTCCAAACAAAAATCTACAACCGGTTCTGGAAAAATAAATATCCTGATCTGAGAATAACCAACGAAAGGCATTTGTATTTGTTTACAATTTTCTGAACATAGTAAAAGAAACTAAGATAATAAACTTACTAAAGTATATTTCTAAAAACAAGACGATATTCTGACAAAAATTGAATAATAACATTTCTGAATACACCAACCTTGAGATCCCTGTGTACAATCCGCCTTTCGTGGCAATATTCCACAGCGGATAAGATTTGCCAGAACTTGCGCCGCGCCGCTTGCTCCGCCATCCGGCCATACCTCGCTATGTAATCTAAAACAAATTGAATTTGACAATAGCTTTATTTCAAACAAACACGAGACACGAGAATAATAAAATAGTTTAGACTTTAATATAATAATACTAAATATATTAGGTACGTATGTATTATAATAACGTTTATCGGTGACTAAAAGATTTAGGTATAAATACACAATATAAGCAAGTAGTGATAGTAATTTATATTCTATTCTAGTACATAATTCATAACTCTAGTAACTGAATTCTTTTTCTATGTATAAATTTTTTAAGCAAATATGTTATCACAAAATATTTTGTATTTTGTGATAGTTTATAGAGTTTGTATTGATTATATGTACATATGTATATAAGTTAAAATGGAATTGTATATAATGTTATTTACATGTTTGAAATCGTATCGTTAAATTTGCTTATTAAATAGAAAAACGATCTTTTGGTTCTCGTTTTTTATTATTTTTTAAGCAAATTATAAAAAAATAATTAGTTCATTGGAAGAATAAAAATAAATTATTCTTAAATGAAAGATGAATCCGTTTTAAATCATAGTTTCTTATGGAAATTAATTTAGTTAAAAAATAAATTTAAAATTAAGAACTCTTTATTAACCTTAATTAATATAAGAATTAACTTAATAGCTCAACATACAATTACATCATTGATGTTAAAACATGAAAGTCTTAAATAGGATTGCATTATAATAAAAAGTAATAATTATATTATAACGATATACTGACTTACGTCAATGCTATATTGCTAAGTTTTATTTTATTTGATGCAATAACATTTTAATGGTAATATTTTTATAAAACAGACATTTAATAAACAAACACAATATTGAATATATTAACGCGTTATTAATATTAACGGCGATTCGCTTTACATTTAAATGAAAACGGAATATGTGCTTCATGATTAAGTGATTAAACTAAGTACTATATTTAATTCTATCTACATTTATTTTTCGATTTTGTTCCGAATGACATCAGCGGGCACAGGTGCATTTGTATAAATTATTCATCCGCCCAACGCTCCCGCAAGTAGCTAGCATGGCATTAAATGTTTCCGACATAACCTTCCTCGACAAATATGTGAATTATTTAGCCTAAAATAAATATTTAATATTTTTAAACGCGAGTGAAGGTTCTATATTGATTTTCATAAGCGTCAGAAGAACTCTCAAGAGATTCTCGTCTTTATTGTGTACTAAATTAAAAACCAAAAGAGATAAATGCTTCCGCAAACTTTACTCAATTTTTACTTAACTTAACATTTACTTAACATTTCCACGAAGCAGTTTGAGATGCACAAATACTTTAAAAGCGATGCGTGAAGATTGTTATAAAAGTACCGTCAAATCTGCATAAGCGAGGCCACGATGAATACCAGTAAAATTTGTAAGAGACACTTTACATTTTCAGGTCCGCAATAAAACAAAAAGTATATTAAAATCGCCTTATTTTCATCTCTTAGCAACAGCAATGCCGTTTGGAACTGGATTTATTTAATCTTGATTTATATTGATTTAAAGGGCGACGTTGCATCCCCTCAATCTATTTTAGCATACTAAAGTGTTTGTTTCTAACATAAAATATCTACCGATCATTTTAAAGTCATATTATATATATAATAACGTATACGATCAAATAAATATAGCCATATCGCCTTTATAGTTAAATTTTTTATTATTTTTTAGTGATATAATAAAAATGTGTCTTGTAATATATATATTTATTTAATCTTAGAAAAAATATTGAAGAATAAAAATATGGTTGCTAATTTTTAATATGCAAATAAAACCAATATAAAGTAAGTATTAAGCAATCTTCTAGTTACAATAAATCATAACTTATAAGTAGACTCTTTTTTTCTCTATAATATTTCTAATCAGCTTGTAAATTGCCAACACGAGAGAAATATTTCTATCAATAGGAAGATATAATCAATTGTGATGAATGTCTGTCACCGGAAAATTATTTAACAGGTCGCTGTTAATATTAACGCTCAAATCAATTTTATATTGTTACGTACGTAATCATTTCGCATAACACTATTACATTGAAGATACAATTTAATGTTACAAACGAAGATTAATGCACTCCTGTCATATTATTATAGTTTTGCAAATTAGTATCATCATAATAGCCGGTTACGACAGCTGTGCGAAATAGTAATTTTCATGACACGATTTCGTGATGTTTAGATTATAAACTTAAATGAATATACAGTAGAGAACGGGTATTCATGACGGAGGGTTTCATCGTCAGCTGTATGCGATACTGCTTCCCCACCCCCCTAGCCTGCAACCCCGGCAGCCAGTGACGTCATTGCACGCCAGCTTACGTCATTACAAAGCGTCAAAGAACTTGCGTCTTTGGGCGTCCTTAATCGATGTCGAGGTTACTTTATTTCGGGGAATATTGCATCTCGTGTTAGATTTTTCTAGTATTTTATACGACTTTTGATATTATATATTAAGCGAATGAAAACATTTCCATTTACACATTGTGTAAATGTAATAGTTTTCAAATTATATTTTAATATATTTTAAAAACCATAATTTTGACTGACAAAACTCTCATAAATTATAAAAAGTTAAATAAAAGAATACAAGTTAAAGTTTTATGTTTCTATTTATAAAATGCCTTGTAATATAGAAAAATATTTTTCTTACTAAACTAATCTCCGCTCGATTATATTGTATCTACTGATGGTTGTACATACTATTTTCAAAGTTCATAAGACTTTGAAATAGTATATACAACTGTAAGTAGATATAATTGGTTATTACGTAAGTACTTAATTACTTAGAGGGTTCTCCGATGTCATTTTCTTGGATCAATTCTCTTTCTAGTTGATATTAAGGAATATAAGATAAGACTTTTATATATTGTTGGCACTTATTAATGGAAAGAGCTTTTGGATATGCCGGTATCACAGATATAAAAAAGCGTGGACTTGTATTTATTGATTTCTAGGCAGGATGTATAAAAATGTAATTGAATGAAATGATTGAATTGAAAAAGAGTAACTACTGAGTTTCTTGCCGGTTCTCATCGGTAGGATCTACTTTCTGAACCGGTGATAGCTTTACCTTTAATTCAACACTGTAACATGACAATTCAAAAGTGCTTTTATGAGCCTACTTGAATAAATAATATTTTGATTACAGTTAGTATAATGTTAGAAATTCTTTAATCTAATCTTATTTTGTTTGGAATTTCGATGGCTAATTATAAGCCAACTAATATAGATGCTAAAGCACATTCATGCAATCTGCTGAAGAATCTGTTACTTCTCTAACTGAAATTATAAACTGTGCTGTCTCAAAAAACCATACCATAAATATTTTATTACTAACGAAAATATTAAAACTACAGAAAATATTACGATTTCCAAGTATGATTTCAAAACTTATGAAACATTAACATTATAAGGCAACTCGTGATTATAATATACTCCTACTCTTTCCATATTTAACTTTTCGCGTAGGTTGAACATATATATCCAAATAAGCTGAGACGAATTTGTGATATTATCATGCTTATTCATCGATAATCTGATCGTAAACAAGTCTTAGAATTACAATGAATACAAATTATTTATTCAATGACTCTGATAATTATATTTCTAAACATGTTTATTTACGATAAATCCCAGTCGAAAGGTACTTTTTATGTACATCTATTTCTGTTATTAAAATAGAGACTTAAAAATAAATAACAGTATCTATTGAAATATTCCAGGAAACTTACTTATTTAACCTTCGTAATTTTTATCCGAATACCCGTTTTGCTTGGCTGGTTAACGACAACATTTAAAATATTATTGCACATTTCGTTAATATATTCATGAATTTAGCCCATTAACCTTCAATTATTAGGCAAAGAATATCTATATCATATATTTCAATTTGAAAGGCAATATTTTTATAATAAACGGGTGGACATTACCATTGAAGAATAATGCCAGTAACGAGGGTCGCCGGTCGAGACAGCCAATTATTAATCATTATTATTCATTTAACCCGGGGACTGACCCACGGAGAAAAACCAACGCTAAATTTAATTAAAAATATGCCAATATAGAAGTCTTTAGTAGAACTTTTTAATCTTCAATACAATTAAATCGAATTTTTAAAAGTTGAAATATCATATATTATTTCTTGTGGGGTATCAGTAGTAGGTACCTTATGTCCTTTTCTAAAAGGTATATGTAAAATTTTATGATTATTGTTTGAGGAGTTCAGACATAAAAGGCAAATAAACAAACTCACGTTCGAATTTATAATACAACCTACTTAGATTGAATATTAAGATATTAGACAGTTTCTTTTAGTAGAATCGGTACTTCGTTTACGTTAATATTTATTTTATAAACGATTAACGAGGACGTTTCAAATATGCGTGTATGTGTCTACTTTATCAAGTATTGTCGATTTTTATTATACGTACCAAAAATTTCTCCTTTACTAGCATATTCTGATACAATGTAGATCATATTTTTTGTCTCCATAACCTGTGGAAAAAATAACAAATTAACGGAATGATTCAACAAATTATTTTATACAAACAAATAAATATAAATTATGAAAAATAACTTAATTGGCACCGAGTTAATGAACTTATTATTTATACTTTATATCAATATTATTATATTGACTTATTTATAAAATCGATAAACGATATATAAGTACATATGTGATAACATGTACTTAATACATTATCTATTTAATGAAATTTTAAAATGACTGATTGACATACAACGCACAGCCTAAAACGGTGTATTTAAAGAGATTTATTCCTTATAGAATGTGGTGCAATAAGGAAAGGATTTTTTTAAATTTATCTTCTCATGTGGATAAAAGTTTAATAGGAATGCGTCATATCTGATCTGATGTTAAAATATGAAAATCGTTCTTTAGTCTACTACTAAAAATTTATAGGCAGTTATTAAAGATTTTTTTTAATTCATCCCTTAAGAAGATGAAAATTGAAAGTGCAAAATAATAGTAAGAAATAGGGAATTCAGTATTTATGCTGATTCTCGTAAATGTCAGTTGTTATAACTCTGATTGATGCAGATTCGTCTCATAAGAGGTTTAGGATAGGATAGGATTGGATGGTAGTAAGTCATTTTTAAAATTACAAATATTTATATTGTTATATCGGTAACATAGGTTACCAAAAATCTAATGTACATTGTTTCCGATAGGACCCCAACAAGGATACGGCTAGTACTCTGATCATTTGCATACCGACTCATAATTAAGCTACAATTAGTTTAACAACATTAATTTTCTTATTATCTACTTGAAAGACATAAATTTCAAACTTAGTTCGAGCCAAAACTACTACTGCTTGAACTGGTTTTAAGTTTTCGATTTAATTATAAAGTAATTTACAATTAAAGATAAATTTATACAAATAAAAATACTATACACCATATTAGGTACTCTCATAAGGTCAGTCTTCAATTTAAAATATTGGTAGGTCATATGACTACAGTGTTAAGACGTCATGGATGACGTAGATTGACGTAATAAACACTTTTTGGTAAGTTAATATTAACTGTTTGTTACCCCGAAAAACTAATCATAATTCAATGGTCACAACAGTAGTTAAAAATTTCGCTTTTAAATTGCGTGTGAGGAGACCACGAAAATAGTAGCAAAAATATCGGCTTTATGATTGTTTTTATTAAACCTTCACTTGTAAGCGTGAAAAAATACCTTGTAAATTACTAATAGACGGTAATGAGATGTTACAGATTGTAGCGTGCTCACATCACATACATGTAAAACGGCTAGGCCGTGTCCATGAACTATCTCAGCCGCGTAAAACTAAAAACATCTATAAATATCGCCTGAGTCACCGTATCTGTCTTTTAGTATGACCGTCAAAATCCATGTAAGCCCACACGTACATCAATTAATTGTAGGTTCTTAACCTTTGAAATTACCAATGGAAATAATTTAAAATATTGAATGTGTTTTTTGTTTCATTTGGCCTTTTATTTTTTTATCTTTTCAGTCACCTTGAATTTTAGTAATATTTTTCAAGATCGTATAATAGGTATGTGTTATACTTAAACAATATGTAAAAATAACAGTCTATCGGATGCCCATCCAATGTTGTTGATTTTATCAGTTTGGTGTAATGTAATCGACGAAGCGTGTCGGAGGTTAAACGTTTAGGTTAAAATTTAATTACAAATAGCGGAATAAGGTTTTTCTTTTATAAAAAATAGAATGGCCGAACAAATGAACCTGATGGTCATCGCAACGCCTGGTGATAGATACTCTTGAGATATAAGATATTATATCGCTTTTGCAATTCTCGCTCGCTTTAAACAGGACCATAGCAGTGTTGATGTTTGGTGGTAGAATAACGGATGAGATAAATATTGAAAGTGCGTCAAATTGTATGAAAACAAAGCGCGTCATTTGTTAGCGCCTTTTTTATATAAAATACGTAGGCGGACGGGTGAATGGTCCACCCGATGGTAATGGCCTGGAGGGTGGCCCATAGACATTGGCGCTATATCAAACATTAACCGCGCCGCCAACCTTGGGAACTAAGGTGTTATATCTTGTGCTTTTAGTTACACTGGCTCATTCACCTTTTAAACGAGAAGAAAACAGTAATATGTATGTTGTTTGGTGGTATAGTATATGATAAAGCTAGAAATATGGTAAACGGTATTAAGGCTTTACTTCACTTAATTTAGTTGTAAAATACTTTTTGAAAATTCATCCCATAAATCGGGGATACAAATTTGCATTGAAATTCATATCAGTTTTGAAGTTAAAAATATGGAAATCAATGTTCTCCTTCTGTTTATGAGGACATGTTTATTAATAACTTTTTGGAAATGTGAGAGGGTGAAATTGGGGATCAAATTTTGTATTGATCTTCGCCATCACGATCCATTACTTTCGATATTACGAATAATCAATGTTTGGGCTTCTGATTATAAGTAGAAGACATCTGTTAAAGCATATTTTAATCATCTAAAAGGGGTAAAAGAGGGGCCTTTAAGTCTATATGGACATCCATATATCTATATATCCTTCATATTTGAAGTTAGAAATACAGAAAAAGGACTCTAACAATTTTTACTCTCTATCTATCTCTATGGTATTTTTGAAAATTCAACCCCAAGAGGACCAAATTGGGATTGGAATATTAAAGAAATTCATTATTTATAAAATTCCAAATATTATAATTGGTCTATACGTAACAAAATACTTTAGAAAATTTGGTTGGTCTCTAGTTAATGCATATCATAACATATATTGTATAATCTTGACGTCATATTACGGATGTTTGATTGTCTACTAACAACTTCAGCTGGTCGAATATAACCGACAAAATCTCAAACTTCAAGGGGAAATACTTTATGATTAATTATTACAAAAATCGGATTTCTCCAATATCAATTAGGTATTTCCTTTTGACGTCAGATCCTTAGGAAAACACACTTTTGTCAAAACCTTATGTTTAAATTAAACAAAATGCGAATTAACTTCTCTGTTCAAAACAAATTTTAAATTTAGAAAACAATAAAAGTCTGGTATAACACAAGCGATGAATGTTTCATCGACAATGCAACTGATCTGTGTGAAATGTTTGTACACGAAAACTACCATTCAAGTTCTTAATAGTGTTCAATTCATTCAAGCTGGTTTCAAAAGCGAATCATGCAATACTATTGTTCCACTTGCAGGAATCAGGAGCATAATACGGTATGCTGTGACCTATTTTTAGATGTCACTGTGCTACAATATAGTTCGTTAATTCAACTACCGACGTTCGTAGCTTTGTAGAAGCGTGATTAATGATAATTACATAATCATTAAGTTTGAAATAAGAATTCTAATTATTTATGTCTACGACATTCTTAGCTCTTATGCATTATGTATTAAAAAATGTCAACCTTCTAAAATAAAAGTAAATTGTATATTTAGTATTCTCAGGGTAACAGTCTAAAACATGATAAAACGTGAATTAATACTAATTAAACAAGTAGGTTAGACTTATCAAAATATATAGCATACAATAATAATAATAATAGATAAATTTTCCTGAGCGTAATTTTAATGTTCCAATAGTTCTGTACAAATGAGTATTCGCACCAACAAAAAAAAACATTCAATGCTAATTACCTGCGTTATTCATCGTCGATTTTTTTTAAGCAAAACGTACATATATGAAATTACTTAAAAATGTTAGTTAAAAACATATCCCACCCGTTTTCTTATACATATAGATTCACATGATTTACGTATATACACTTGTTTAAGATAGATTACAATTGCAGCAGACTGCAACGCAATGCAAATACATGCATCTGTCATGCTGTCATATGTGAGTAGACGCATTCCACACATACACGTTTATTTGTCCATTAATCTTGCTGAATACTTTATTTATCGAGTTATACAGATAAAGATGCTTAGCTAATGGATTTTACAAATATTAACAGACACATAAACTTTTTCATTTAAATGGGGATCTTTAGCAAAATAAAATATATAATTTGTAACTTTGCGTCTTCTGAAACGATTTCTAGATAGCATAGACAATCAACAGGCAAAAATATCGAAAAATGCTTGTCAGGATAATTATTTGTCGAGCATTTCGTTTTGCGGGAAATATTTAAACAGGCCCTTTTTGAAAACCATACGAACCAAAACATTGTTTACGTCATTTACCGTTCTTCAAATTTTTTATTAATCAAGTGACGTAAATGCGATTTTCATACACTTTGTTTTTTTTCTACGAACTAAACCGACAATCGGTATGTAAATTTGCTAAGGACAGTTTAATATGACGCTTTTACAGTTCAACGTCCCAAATAGCAAGCAACTTCGTTTATGAACGGTAATTTCACGTGACATTTACTTTGAACACTATAACAACAGTCAATATACTTGTTTGTCCTCCTACAAACTGCACACTGGATAGTTAGATTCTAACGGTATGTAACGATATCATTATATTCTATTCGATTCGCTTACATCCACTTACCTACCATCGGTACGTAGCAATATTATAATATAACAATATTTATAATTTTATCATAGTTCTTATAGAAATAAAGTATATACTTAAATATCTTTGAATATCTTTTAGCTTTTTAGCGGATATTATAAAAAATATAATTAAACGCAAAAAAAAATCCAAATCAGACATACATAAAATAATACGTTATATTATATACAATATGTACATTAACATCGTTGTATTATTATATAAATTACATCGGTACAAAACCTTATACTATTTCCAGCTATTAGTACCCTATACCTACATGTGTAACAAAAAAGAATTACGTACTATTTTTAGTGTTATATATAAAAAATAAAGTATTTTTATAACGCACTGTGTTCTACTACGTCTTCATACCGTACCATTAGTTTAAAAGATTTTTAAGCAAAAATATATGTTAAAATTAAATAAATAGAGAAAACTTTTATAGAAAAGGGATCCAAAGAAACATATTATTATTTATTCTTACAAGTGGTTTTGAGAGTACTGCTAACAACGGATGAAACAATTGAACAAAAAAAACTCATACGGAGAAATCACTAGTCACAAGGACGTACAGTCGAGAGTAATTAAAATTCGAATACGATGCAATAATTATTTTAACTTATCTGAATACAATCGTAAAATATTCAACTACATTCAATTGGTACAATGATTTACGTCAATGAAACGAAACGCAAGAAATGTCTATCTACAGAATAAAATAATTATACATTAGTAATCAACGATCGAATTATGTTTAACAATGGAAAAAGATTTTAATGGGAACGGATTCAAAGAAATTTGATTTCGGTTTACTTTGTAAATTATCTTAGTTGAACTTACTTGATAAAGCTTAATAATATGAGGATGATCCAGCCTCTTCATGATATCCACTTCGCGGTAGACTTTTTGAAGATTACTGGCATCTAATTGTGATTTATCTATTATCTTAATTGCTACCTGTAACAAAAACAAATTGATATTATAATAATTATAATCAAGCAAAATATTTAAACTAAAGTAAAACATGGTATATTTACTAATTAAAAACAATCACAAAAAATGAGTACTACAGACATAAGGGACGTGTTAGTTCTCAAGGTTGGCAGAGCATTGGCAATGTAAGGAATATTTAATATTTCTTACAGAACTTAAGTCAATGGGCGGGGGGTAAGCACTTACCATCCCATAGGAACCTTATTTGCTTGAACATCTATTTAAAAAAAAAAACAGTTGTCGATTTAAAGTTTAAACCTTATTGTAGTGTTTTAATTTAATAATAAATAATTAATTAATAAATTTAATAAACATGATCAAAAACTTATTTAACATTCCGCTATTTGCATTAACGTGTAGTTCAAGAGCGATATTGTAAAACGATAAATCACAAAACTTTATGCCTTTAAATGAATATGTATTGCATTTTTATGAAGAACGGAACAAAACAGTTATTCGGTGATTTGCTGTTTCCATACAGACAAAGAGGCGCTGACGTCAGGACGAGCGTCACTTGGTTTGCTCCGATTGAGCCAATTGACGCGATATGCGTGATTGGACTTCTCGTCACTTCTATATAATCTACAGAAAAAAAACATTTCTGTGTCTTTATCAACAGATATTTTAAAGGCATCGACGATGAAATCAAATATATATTGTAATTGAATAATATAATAACAAACATATGAGTGTACAATTAACCACAAAACTTCAGTTTTTTATACTCAGATTACAAGGAACGAAACGTAATTGCTTAAATTTTATGAGGTTTAATTAAAATCAAGAAATGAAGACATTTCTGATATGATTATTATGTTTATATTACAATACATGGAAAATACAGTTCCAAAATACAAATACTTCTAAAAATCTTAAAAACCCTGTCATATTCCTCGAATGATTTATTAAATATGTATATAATTATTTAGAATAACTTTGTTATTTATATTTTTGCCTTGATCTTATAGCGGTTTCTTGGTATACATTAAATTATTGTGTACATAAAAAGTTTTATTATACTTTAGAATATTATAATTATTACTTTCATAATTATTACTCGGTTAGTAATTACTATTAGTTTACCAGTAATTATAAAAAACTATATAATATTATATAATGTATATTATAATGTATATAATGTATATTATTGACGGTTAACTCATAGATACTAAGAAAAATCTTTTAAGTTTTAGCACACTACCAATATTGATTTATTAATTGACTTTCCAATATCGTATTATTAAGATAAGTAATACGCAAGCAATACAACGATTTCGACATTTCTAATCCAATGTTTCTGTTTCTATTTCTGATAACTCTAAGGCCGTGTCTGCTACAGTATTCAATAAGCCATTTGCGAATGTAAGTTTTTAAAATAAACATTGCCGATTTAAAATAGACGTGATATTTGAAAACGGAGACGGTTAGTGATGTGCCGATGCCGGTCAGACGCGTGACATTGACCCGATTGTGCTGATAGGACCATCACACACGTATCTTTACGTCATGGAGGCCCTTGCAATCAAAACGAGTAAGTCAATACTCAGCCTTTAGATACCCTATCTTTAGGAATATTTCATCGCTATTTTGAATTTATGTTCAAATTAAACAGTTTCGTTAAAACAATGGATGGTTTATCGCCAATTATAATTATTTACTCGTACATCCGTATGAAGCTTCCTTATCGCCTAATTTGGTATGAAAACAATTAATTATTGACATTATTTAACTTGTATTATATCTTTATATGAATGCCGGTAAATGAACTTACTGTATTAAATTATTGTGTTACAATAAAAACGCAATACATGGTCTTACGTTTTTTTTTTTTTATTTACTTTAATAATTGATATGTTATATAAATAAACATTATCAGGAAAACACGCGCATTTAAAAACATACAAGTATTATTGTGGCTACGCACTTTAGTTGTGGTAATTGATTATTTAATGTCCAGATCTTTAGTGTACATATATTATGTATCCTTGTATCCTCAATACTTTTGATATATAGTTTACATTTAACATTATATTAATATAAAAATACATTCGTTGCGTTTTCGTGTGTGTCAACGGTAAAATTAATTTAATACAGTGTATTGTTATTATTAAAACACATCAATCATACCTTACAACCGAAGTTTCGTTTTCGCTTTTCAAGGTTTTATATTGTAGTAATAAAGTAATCTGATCACGTTTATTATGATGGGTAGCGGATTTCGTTCATAAGGTTACAAATATAAAAATTATTACCGTCATAAAACTTCCCGAATTGTGATTGTGAGTCGGGACAATAAAATTCTGTGGTCAGCGTCTTTGTTAAAAGGTGATGATACAATTTTCTTTAAAGTAATTTACGTCTGTCGGTATTTCCTGTCATAAAATATTTTCGCTTTCCACTTGATCTCAAATACGTGATAAAAATAATTACTGAAATACACCTGTTTAATATTTTTCTTTTGATGTAACAGTAAATCATATTATTTATAAAGTTAATTTTTCTTCGCATCATTATTTAATTTATATTTAAAAATTGAGTATCTACTTATTATATTTACAACTCAATTATCAGAAAGCCGTGGTAACAAAGACGTGATGAATTGTATTGGCTCACAATACGAGAGATGAATTCTTTGCCAATTCATGCGAGAGACGATTTCTAAGATAACTTTTATCAGGCGATTACTGACAGTAATGCATCGTCAGTAACTCTTCCATATCGTTCATAAATAACATGCCCGAAGTTTAAAAATCTATATCATGTCCTTACATTTTGTTATTTAATTTCTGTTAGTATTATTTCAGTCCGAAGTGTAAGATAGTAGATAATAAGTACATGACGTAATAGATATTATCTTAACTAGATTCTTATCATACCCAGTAATCCTATGAGACTTTTCGGCAGTATGTACAATGTACATATATGTACATGTAATATAATTTCAACGGACGTTAAATAATATTTTTATTTAAAAAATAAAAATACTTTCATACAAATTTATAACTTAAATGATAGCTTTATAAAATATAATAATTGAACATATTGTGGATAATAGTAATTAATTATTGCCAAAAAGCAAGCGAAAAGTGTTTTTCTTAAATTTGAGCGGTAATGTGTATTTTATTTTTCAAAGTGCACGGTCACCTGTTTGTGGGTCAATAACCTAATGTTATTGAACCGCTAGTGTAGGAACAGTGACGCGTGATGAGCCGGGGTGAGATTTAATAAGACCTGTAAAAATGTAGTGAAATTGGATTTATTTACTACAAATTCTGATGAACAGTTGAAATTTGTAATAAAATGCCTGAAGAAAGAAAAAATTTCATATTAGAGCGTTTTTTTAAAACTAAACGAAAATATTCGCACAGATCTACATAATTAATTTCAAACTTCAAAGAGACAGAAAGTAGCTTATTTAAAAATGAGTTTTTATATCTAAACAATTAAATTATAATTTGTTTGTTTGTTGAGATTTATTAAACTTGCTATAAGTTTAAGATTAATATTCATGTAAAAATAATTTCGCTTGAATATAATTTGTACAAAGAGTCGAATAATCATACAATAGAAATAAATTATATTTGTTATTTCCCTTTAGAGAAAAGAAAGCCAGCCGACCTCTTTTGCTTAATAAGTGGTATGGAACGCAACCTAATTTTATGCTATTAAGTTCATAAGATACGTGGCTCGAGGGATATGGGCTCTAGTATGTATATTATATAGAGAAAACGCGTTAAGCATACAAAATATGTTGCTTTACAGACGTCTGAGCAACCTTTTAACCTCCTAAAATTTACATTACGAATAATTTATATATTAAGTAAATTCGCGTTGAGTACTCTTAAGAAATGTTTTTAACTTTAACAAATTATTTTTAAAATTAGATGAAACATTAATAAATGTTAAGTATCATGAAACCAATAATTTAAAACTAAATAGAATAAACTTAAAGAGATCATTAAAAAATTGTAAAAACTATTTAATTGGTTCCCGTCCTCAAAACGAAGTCGTCCTCTAAATATTACATTAAGAAGTTAAGGAATTACGAAAGACCATTTGTGTCATGGTTAAAACTATTCAAAGGCGTGATTTTAGTACCAGGAAATGTTAGTTACACTTTATATCCATGTATGTTTCCGGGCGTGTTGTCCAAATGGAGGTCAATAAGTAATTCATGCAAATATATTGCTATATATGCTAACCTACAATATATTTTTTTAATATAATAACATAGATAGAAATAACGGAAAAAAATACTAAAAATAATTTTAATTCATTAATCGTGTTAATACAATAATCGCAGTTATTTAAGATTAATATTATCATTTCCGATTAAAATATAGTATTAACCTAAATAATTAGCAGAAGTTATATATTTGTTTCATTTATCCAAACTATACTACCTGCTACTAACCTACCTTCTAACTAACAAATAGGTAGGCGGACGAGCACGTGGACCACCTGATAGTAAGCGGTCACCACTACCCATAAAAAGTAGCAAATGAAAAAATAGTAACCATTCCTTTTAACGCCAATGGACCTTGGAAACTAAGATATAATGTGCCTATTACACTGGCTCACTCGCCCTTCAAATCGGACAAAATAATACTAAGTATTGCTGTTTGGCGGTAGATTATCTGTGTGGGTGGTACCTACCCAGACGGGCTTGCACCAAGTCTTACTTTCTTTAATTTAATTTTAACGATAAAATGAACTCTGATGAATGAATTGTAATTACTAAAAACATATAAATTTCAAATCCAATGCAAACAATTATTCGTCACGGAATCGCTGACTATGACAGACCATTGCAATATAATTCAAAGGACCTATACATCAGGGCCGACATCGGTGCGGATGACATTCAACATCCATCGCGAATCATTGGTATTCAATATCAATTATCATAGAAGAATCAAATTAATTCTAAAATAAATTTTAAAAAATTATGTTCGATTTAAAATAAATAGCACTAGGCATCTAGAATTAGTTGTGAATCCAGTGTAATACGGGTTTTGTTATATTACACGAGGAGTCCATTAGTGCAAGAACATTATCTGATAAAAAAATGACATTCAAGCAGATACGTGATACGTTGACAGGTGATTATTTTAAAGCTTTGAAGAGTCTTTGTGTGCTTTATCTTAAACCTTACATGATATCGATACCTTAGTTCGCGTAGGACGTCATAATACGGACACATAATATTTAAAATGAAATTAGTTCGAAGATAATTTAAACTAAGCCAAACTATGAATTATAAATGTCTATGAGTCATTTCGTCTATAATACGATACAAAAATGATCTGATAAAAAATAGTATAATATTTGAAGGATTAAACTATAGAGGAAGTACGAATTATATATTTTTTTTTCCAATTTACATGTTGTTGTTGTAACAACAAATAATTAATTAGTCCTTAAATGAGGTCAGACTAATGATTACGAAATATCTCATTGTTTGGTTGGTTCGTTGCTTCTCACAGTAAATTTATGAAGAGACGAAATGACTAAGTCATCTAAATACAACGATTTAGTTATCACACATTATCATTCGCTCTGTAAATATTTTCATTGAAATAATAAATAATAAACCGATATAATAAAGTATTATACATTTATGTTGTTGATTATCTAGACCAATGGATTAAACCCTAAGCGACAGACATTTGCGTCAATTCTTATCTTATAATTATGATAAAGTTTAAGACATAGTATACGTATAATACTATTGACGCACCTGCGGCTTAATAAATGGATGAGTGCTTTTTATAAGACACAAATCTTCTTATGACGTCAGAACTGTTGTTAATGATTGTAATCGATATTTATCAAACAGAGGCGCGCGTCACAGCAATATTTTCGGCGACGCCAGTATTGTAGTATATTGTAAAATATTAGAGCATTTTTATATGTTTATCAAATGAAAAATAATCATCTTTCGTCATAAATAATCCTCTAAAGAGATATGAAGAGTGACGACCGTCGATGTCAAAAACTAAATTTTTAGTAGCTATCTACATCCTCCGTCCGAAACCACTGATCAACAAGTCTAGACGACGATCAATAGAAACGAGGAAGCGGCGAGCGTAAGGGTGACAAAGACAGATAGATTTTCTCCCTTCCCCAGACTGCTATGCTTGAGATTACGCTGCACGTAGTATTTTTCAGAGTATGATGAAACATTACCCACTCTGTAGTACATGCTGCATTGAGAACACGAACTCAACGTTCTTGTTTCTTTTAAGTAGAACGCTACAAGATTCAGTTTTGCAACAATAATTACAAAGCAACGAGACGGAGCGAGCTGAAATTTTTAAGATGAGAGCCTCGAATTAATTATCATTGCATGAATATTCATTGCATCATAGCACGCTTTGACTGAGTTTCAATTGAAATATAATTGTCTAAAATAAAATTATAGTTACGTAAGTATAGGTACGAAACATAAATAAGTATTGCAAAGACAGAAGTTAATAAAAAAATTATTACAATAATATATGAAGTACAATATAAACAGGGAAAAACACTGAAATATATTTAAATTAGAAGTTTACACTTAAGCAACTTTTATTTTACACGTAAAAAGTTTCGTGTAAAAATACGGCAAATGTACGTAACGTTTAAAGTGCTTTACTCGTCTACGTCGAACGAAACCACGGTGGGAAGCGTAGTGCCCTCCATTCTAGTACCTCCCACCCCTAGTTGGAGGCTTGGAAAAACCTTTTTCAAGGATACCTACCTACCCCCACTGGATTCAATTTGTACGGTACTGTCAGTGCAATGCTTTGTACACAAGTTTCGCATATATGCTAAAAAATGTTTCGTATTCAATTCACTGTTTTGAAACAAAATATACATTTATTCAAAGAAGATACTAATTAATTTAAACTGAAGAAACATTTTTTTAATTAGATATAGCCCTTACGTCATATAAAAGTTATATAAATATATATAAACATTTTTGTGAAAATTATGTTAAATTCAACATTAGTCACTAATATACAATACAAAATGTATTTTTTTGGCTTTACATTTTTTGAAATCAATTACATTAAGCATCTTTGAAATAGAAAAGGTATCTCAGACAAAAGGGTTGCTTACAAGTATGATGTGCTCGTTTCACAGAAAAGAGGTTTTAGTTGATCATTTTGTGTTTCAGAATTTCTAATTTTGTTTCGACATATTACTTTCATAAATATAATATTAACATTAGTAAAAGTAATTGTAAGTAATTATTGTTCCTTTCACTTTTTTTAGACTCTTAAATGAAATTTAAGTTTAATTTAACCTCATACTTTTTCAATCATTTGTAAAACAAGCGATGAATCGTGGGGATAAGCGGGGAAATCTTAAGCTTTAAATCCAAGAAAGTACAGACACACGGTGACCGCTAGACTGCAGAACACAGATAAGAGTGTGTATCTGACGTAGAACTCCAAAATAGATAACGCATTTGCGTCAAGCGGGCATTTTTCAAGCGCCCAAGTGTAAACCGAGCGCGTGCCATGAGAAGTAATTCCCTGGCAAAATATTCGCTTGACTTATTCTTTGCGATCACGAATCGCATCTATGTTCACTTTCTTAATGTTTCAAACTAACAATTGCAAAGTTATACTCCGCTCGGCTGCGTGAGATATGAATCATTGTAACAAATCACTTCACAATATGCACTGTGTTTTATAAGATCATGATAATGCAACATCAATCACGATGAGTAGATGCGTGTGAAAAATGTAATATATGAAAAATGTGATATTTAAATATATTTAGAATTGTCCTACGTAAACTGTCATAAATATTAACTTTAACTGTAGTAGTCATGCTTAAATTTTTATTAATAAATATTTAAATTACATGTATAACAATTGGTGGTAAGGTTTTGTTGCAAGCACATCTGGGTAGGCAACACCCATATAATTATTACTAATTCAATATTGGGTATTATTGTGTTCCGGTGTGAAGGGTGAGTGAGTCACTGTAATTAATTAAAGACACAAAGGACAGCATCTCAGCGGCTTAGAATCGTGGCGACAAACTTACCATCAGGTGGCTAGTATGCCTACCACTATTATAAAAAATGTACCTTACATTCAGCTTTGAAATATTTTTTGTAGTATGTAACAGCAGTATTTGTTCTTTCAAAATCTATCTTTTTTTTTAACTTATACTTAGCTTTACTTTAATGACGTTTCTTTGTCGGTTGACTATTTCACGGGTTTGTCTCTGGCCATCACCTTGGCGCGAATGGTTCACGCGGAAAAATGTTAAATAATAAAAACAACACGATGCCTGCATCTGAAGACAAGGTCGATGCCGTGGTATTTTGGGATGCGGCAACGCGCATTCGACCTCAGTCGCCTGACTACGCCGAGTCGCTGATTGATGGTCATGTTCCTCGTAATATTTTGTAAATACTTAACCGGTTTTAGCAAAAAAGTAGAAAGTTGCATTACATTCTTTTTGTTAAAATATTTGTGGTTTGTACAATTATTTTTCATATTATACTTTACTGATATGATTGTTATTAAAAATAAATGCTGAAATATCTGGAGCGTAACATAACGCAAGCAGGAAGAATCTGTTTAACTTATACGTATGGACCTTGATAATCATTTGTTGTAACTTCGCTCGTGTGAGTTAACACATTTTCACCATATAGTAATTTAGTAACAGAGGACATCATTACAAAGCCATAGACGGTCGAAGACACCAAAAATATCGATAAAATCATTCGGGCATACAAACTTCAGAGGATTTTCACCTCTTCAGAGCATTTTTTAAGTTAAAATTAAATAGTTTACTTCAAAGCGTGTAATTATTTTACAAGGTTGAAAGGTTAATAAGTCCATTTTAGTTCAAAAAAACTCTTCTTTTTTTTGTTAATATAATAACTATGTAATAAAATAATGTCTATGATTTTTTTGATTGGCTCTGTGCAATAATTTCATTATATTACGAATTCTAAGCTTAATATATGTCAATAGACGTATAGGTAAAACTAAAGTTTAATTACTATTTTTAACGACGCTTTTGCTCATGACTTCTAACATAATAAAAATAGCATGAGATATGATTTAAATACCTTGGTATTAGTTTTTCAAATAGTTTTTATCACATCGTCCAGTTAATGCACAATACCGGTCCCAAATTAACGATGAAAATAGGTTAGGTTACATCAATCCATTCATTCGAAGCTGTTCCTCTTATGACATTAGGTAATGCCATCAACGCCTTTTAATTAGGTACACCGTTGCTTATTTGCATTGTCTAATTAATATAAATCAACATGCTAAATTAAAATAGTCACCGATCCGTTTAAAATTCTGTGAGTCATTCACAGCGCTATTGGGCCAACGACCCACTTTAATGCACTATGCACTACTTTAGACGTCTCTATATCCACTACTGAATGTTAGCTTTCGTTCGTCCATTACCCGTATTCAAGAAGATACTCACAGCTTAGATTGACACTACGTGAATATTAATTGAGCCTTGTATCCAAGTACTTGTAAAAAACATATTTGAAATCTTAAAATGTGTACAGTTCGTTTATCTCTTAGAGTAATAAAATGACGTTTAACAAACAAGGGTTATATATAACCCTTGTTTGTTAAATATATATATATATATATTTGTATTCATGAATTTTTGTACTTTAATTACAACTACAGTTAGAAATTGGCGGCACGTGATGAATTTATTACTAAGACCTATCACAATGCCCTCCACCGACCGAATTTCGACCACAGTTATCAATCTCAAAGACCAGCCTTCTGCGCAAGAGATATTGTAGTGTAAAGAGAGTGTGCAAATATAAGTGCACTCTCTTTTTGTTATCCCTAATAGTCAAATGTTACGGGAATTAAGATTAGAACACACACAAGGCACTTTAGTAGAGACATCAGAAGACATTTATTCCGAGATTTAGGTTAGTACTGAGAATTTATTGAAGAAGTAGACAGAGACGGGATGTGAGTCCAGACTTAGTATTTGCGACTAGACCAACGTTAAGAGATGAAAAACTCCTATTTAAAACAAATCAGTCGTTAAATTGAGATAATATCTACGTCAACATGTTTTTGCGCCAAGCTCTACTTGCGATGATATTTAAATGGTCTCAAATACTATTGACATGACGTTATTTAGTCATCTAAGCATTCTAACCTAACTAGGCATTCTCCATATCTACAGCTACAGATAATTTTATGCTTTTTAATATATTATTCTATAATATATATACGTATAGTATTAACACGTGACACGGTTTAGGATTATTTTCTTAAATTTAGTAGTGATATTGATGTAGGAAAATTCACGTTCGATTTAATGAAATATTCACTTGCTTCCGCTGCTGATCGAAATGAGAGATGTAATGAAATTTTGCTTCGTAATTTTCTGCTTTGTTAGGTGCATCAGCACGAATATGATCTAGTCAATTTGAAAACAATAAGTACACAGATTACAGTCGTGACTCGGTCAACTGACAAGCGATTAAGAGCTCGTCTATTTTCATGTCCGACATTATACTCCAAACACTAATAGAGCCATTGTAACTGTGACATCTCTAAAATGTAAGATATTTATTTTTATCAATAATAATCCTACGCTGTAGTAATTATTAACTGTTACTTAGTTTTATGTCTAAAGACATGAGTCAATTAAAATTGTAAAAACAAGAGTATTTATTCGGTACTTATTGTTTAATTTTTAAAGCAAATACATTTACTACAGCCATTGTATGTAAATAAAGTTTTTAAAAGGTCAGCTCACCTCTGAATCATTTCGTTAAGGTAATTAAACATACCGATTAACTAAATGGTGATTATTATTGAAATAAATACAATGACGAGAAATTAAATATTTTACATATGTACATATATCAGCTAGTATCAGGCGTGATCAAATATTACTATTGAATAAAATAAGTTTAATTCTTCTAATTACTAAAATTAACTAGCTAACCCACTCCTATTTGCAGCGGCTAAATTAAGGTTTTTTTATTATTATTAACGACAAATGCAGTATAATAATCAGTATTCGCCTTTGTTGATACCACGTAAGGAGAGCTTCTTTCGATAAAATCTTATCGCAAATTCCATGGCTTTTTTCTTATACGTTTATTTAATTAATTAACTTTCAGTGTGTCTAAAACTGTTGGTCCCAATTGCAAGATGTAAATAGCTTTTTGATTATGAATAGGAATAAAGCATTATAAATCCGATACTTTGAAGTTTTTTTTAATATAAGTGTTTATTGTATTAGAACTTATCTTTTAAAAATAAATTACATGCATGTTTATGTTCAGCTTATACATATTCTATCGTATTAGAACTTTACAGTAGTTCCATTTTTTAAATCTATAAATATATACATTATCCGATTTTTTTATGATTGGTCAACATTTGAATTTTCTCTCCCACAATATTGACATAATATATCTTATAGATAATACATAAATATAGCTTATATTTCAAAAATTATGTAACATTTAACCTCATTGTTAGCTGTGAAAGTTTTTGCGTGAATTCGGAAAATACAAACGAACATAACTTTAATATTAAATATATAAATTAAAACACAGCCGCATAATAGGTCATTTTAATGTAAGTATTTGTATATCATAATTAAAACTTTTAAATTTTACTTAAATAGATATAAACTTTACGAAACTTTATCTTGCAATATGAAAAATAAGTAGGTTTATATTGCATTAAACATTTGTGCAAATTCAAAATTGCTATTGTTTTTAAAATAAGAGGAATAAATCGTACTACACACATCATTATATACATTTTCATTGTTATGAACCAACTAAACCGTGAGAATTCGAAGCGGAAACCAATTTTAACGATAACGATGATGATTTAGCCGTATATAGAATGCATAAACCGCAATTTCACGGCCTGAAGCATCCGTTGATGTATTGGTAACATTGTTAAATAATTATATACAAAATGTGGCTCGGTCGCGTATGATATAGACTGTATCATATCTTAATTGATTTTGTAAATATTTCTTCTGTAAACACTCATAGAATACGTCGTACATTTATTATTTTATACCAAGGCCATATTCAGGGTCCCTATTTGACGTTAACTATACAATGAACAGTTTTTATCTATCCTAAAGTGTTACATGTTATAATATTAAAGTGAGAAATGAGTGTCTTTGAAGTAATTGTCTTTAATTAAAATGTTGATTTGAGAGACAGTAATTAATCTACTTTCTTACTAGATTTGGTTTTACTTGTATTGAAACATCTTACTTCGAGATATAAACCTTTATTCTGCGAAAAATTTTGTGATTCTTCTAACCTACAGCAATTTACAAACCACAGTTCCTTTTTTTATCATTGTGATTCTGATTTTATTTGATAATAATAATGTTATTGACATTATTTCAAATGTAAAGGACATGAATACATTAGATATACGGATAATTATTGAGCAGGAAACGATAAAGCACTTGAAATCAAAGGCTTACATAAACAAGGTTTTGTTTAGAAACAAGTAAGTTATTAAACATTAAACAAAATTAATTCCAGTATATAATTATAATTAACTACTTTACGTAATACCGACAAATTTTTGTTATAGTTGAGTAGATAAGGAATGTAAATATAATTAAATAATTTAGTGCCTCCTATATAACAAAGCATATTAAGACGTATTTTAGTAAAATTCTTGCCTTGTTTTTTCCCACTTTATACCTACTTACTTATTTATTAATCTAAGATAGTTGTATTAGTGTACACATATTTTTAATACTCATACTTCAATTATCTTAAGAGTATGTAATAGAATTTCAGATTATATGAAAAGATATTACCATACATATAGCATAATGTACATGCTCTGACGTCACAACTTTCGTAAATATCTTTGGTCATGCATATTTGCACGATGATTCTTTGTGAGTTATAGTTAGATGTTTATAAAGAAATTCTAAAACATTTTTTTATTATAATAAATAATCTACATTGCTTTTAAGGCATTAATTACGCATACTATAATATTACATTTTTGGTATCATATGTTGGTTGGTGTGATATATTTGTTGTTATTATACGTAATTAGTATTGTTTTCGTTAAGTTATTATTTCGATTATTTACATATTTATATAAGATGAGGTTTTCTTTTTTTCATTAAATTTGTTATTTAATTAATTACATTATTTTTAATATATTAATATATACGGGTTGTCTCTTCAGTGTTGATGTTTGGTTAAACCAAATCAGCATAAAGATGTCGGTACGTACTTGTATAACATATAAGATATTATTCCAGTAAGAATCCAATATGAATGTAATTTTATTAGCTTTTATTTTTAATTCATCTTACCTCAGTCTTCGTTATTCGATGTCGTGCTAACTTAACGACGGCAAAATTTCCTTTGCCTATGGTCCTTTCTATGTCATAAAAACCCACCCTAATGGGGGTTTTAGCAGGACGTTCACGATCCGCCATTGTTGATTTGCAAATCATCAAATTTTACGATCAAATACACCTCACTACTTATTCAATTTTCTTAATAATACTAATTTTAACTCATTCAACACTAATCAGTCGTAACACTTAACAGTTAACATTTTAGTAACACAAAAAATGGAGTATCTTTGAACACTGTACTATTTATTTAACAAAGTTAACGAATTCGTGTACTACACATTAATATATTTTGGCTATAAGTATCCAACAATGTTACTTATTCAGTGTTGAATTAAAATTGTATCAAAGGTTCTAAATTGCTACAGTTCGATGCGCTTAAATATACGGATCCAGTCTACAAAGTATTTTATACAGTCACTTGCACACAGTTATTTAGCTTATACTGCACAATATTTAATTGTGTACAAAATTTATTTACAAATGATAGAAAATCGCGCAGAGGCGGCGCGCGTATCGTACGCTAGGGAATCATGACGCCGCCGCCTCACCGGCTGTCAACCGGATACTGAACTCGTGCCTTTGATCGACTTCTCGTCTCTCGAGTCGAGTGAGCGAGTCTCGAGTCGAGTACTCATACAGAATAGCCACTACCTGCTAGGACGCGAAACACGCGCGCTTTTAGCGGCCATGTTACTTTTTGTGACGTCAGCATTGCATTGGCATTACATATTTATATATGTATATCCATTTAACTATATCTGTAACCTCTATATCAACCTATGTCCCTAATTGGTAATGTATACAAATAATATATGTTAAACCATTTTTACGACATAATATGTAAAATTTTAAAATGCCGTAAATTGTGTTTATAAAATTTCGATAATGATGTATGTATGTATTTGCTTTGCTTAATTTGTATAATTAATAAGATAACCTAAAAATAATACTATTATAATTCATATCACATGAACGTTTTTTAATTTATCATATTAACCTAAATGGTGATAGAAAAAATTAAATATTTAACATTACTTTGATGATCCGAGAAATTTCGAGGTATTCAGAATATTAATACACATAATATTAATTAAAACCCTAGTATAAAAATAATGGTAATAATGACGTTTATAATTTTACAAATATATTTCGAATAATATTGGGTATAATAATAGTTATCTCATTGTTTGACAAATATATTAACTTGCGTAAAATATATTAGTCTTAGTTATTTTACAATTTAGTTCTTGTAACGAGACAATCATTACATATTTTGATAATTACGAAATGCATTAAATTTTTTTTTGCAAATATATTCTATTTGCTTAATAACTTACCTTTAAGTTTGAAGCATAATATATCAATTAGATTAGATTACTGAAATAACATATATTTAAGGGACGGAAGGATAACATATTAAAACTAGAAGGTATGGTAATTTATAATATGCTGTGGATTATTTTTGATGGAATTTAATTTTTAAATCTTGCTTATGGATAAAACATTATTCGCCTTGGCAACACTAATTTAATCATGGTAACACCAACAAGATTCATCATTTTTGCAATGTGATTGTGGAGGGATTAAACTTGGACTTGTTGTAAATTTAATATATTTCCTTAAATATTTTCGTATGTCCCGTTTTGAATTACTAATTTTTCTATATTAATCAATCGTAACTTAAGAACGTAGATTAGTATCGTCAAATCACGTTTTCTATGGTAGTAATAGTAATACATTTATACCAAGATGTCGGTAATACTCTTTTACGATTTTGACAAGAAAATGTTTGTATAAAAATAAAATGCGTTTGTGTAATTGATATGAGCTTATGATCGTTTAAATGTGTAAATAAGATAGATAGAAATCCACCAATATGAGTCAACTCGCAGAAGAAAATTTACAGAATATCAATTGCAGTCAGAAAAATGCAAGTATGAAAAATAAAAGTAAAAAGGCCAAAGATCCTCCGGAAACGAATGATGAAACAAAAAAGTGGAATGAGGACAAATTAAGTGAAGCATTAGTTAATACTCTTCATATTAACAATCTTAATAGTAACTTAACTAATGGTACGAGTGACCATTCTAAAGATAGTGTCAATGTTTTAAATGTAGAACCTATAATAGCACAAGACGCAGCACCTAGTGAAGTCAAGATGAATGTAAATAGTGTACAGTGTAGTGATGTCGTGAATACTAGACAGCGTCACGAAAATGCCCCCTTAAACAAGGTCAGATGTAGTGGAGTAGACGAAATTGAAAACTTTGAAAAATCGTCATCTCCCCAAGAACATTCTGAAAAAATTGAAATAATATCTTACGAATCTGAATTACAAATGCCAGAAATTATGAGACTTATACAGAAGGATTTGTCAGAACCTTATTCTATCTATACATATAGATATTTTATTCACAACTGGCCTAAACTTTGCTTCTTGGCTAGTCACGAAGGAAAATGTATTGGTGCCATTGTTTGTAAGTTAGATATGCATCGAAATAACGTCAAAAGAGGATACATAGCCATGCTGGCAGTAGATGAGAAATATAGGAAAAGGAAGATAGGTTCTAGATTAGTACAGAAAGCAATAAGGGTGAGATAATAGATATATACAAATCAATGGTATAATTTTAATCTAATACTAGAGTCAATGTGTATTTAGACAGTTATTATATTATAAAAGAATACAGAGGAAGAAGTTTACAACACAGAGAGACATAACTGTTACAGCTGAAATGATTTAAACTTGCTATAAAGACTATACATTGTACAGCAATGTACATCCCACTTATGTGCATGTATATTAGTATTTTTAAGCATTACTTTACATTTTTAAACATTACCCTTTTAATTAGTAAAAGCAAACGCTTATTATATTGGATAATTATGAAAAGTCTTATAAGAAAACAAATTCTGATAATATTTTGGCATGCTTATAAAACTAATGTCATATATAATGTTGAATAGATATTATATATAGTACTACTCTAATAACACCTATTTCTATTTATTTCAGGCAATGATAGATGACAATGCAGATGAAGTTGTTTTAGAAACAGAAATCACAAATAAACCAGCACTTAAACTTTATGAAAACTTAGGCTTTGTGAGAGACAAACGCTTATTTAGATATTATCTAAATGGAGTAGATGCATTGCGGTTGAAGTTGTGGCTAAGGTGAAATAAGTAGGTAACAAATGAAAGATTCTCAATGTTGTGTTATATAGCTCTGGTATCTTCACGGTCTCAGGCATATATTATATTAAAAATCCTACTGTTGTTAAACAGATATATCATAAGCCTGCCATGTGAATTTTAGCCAAATGTATAGTTTGTTTAAATTTTTTTTATCATGTGATATGTGTTATTTTATCTAATTTATGAGTTAAAAATTGTTAATGAGAATGTTTACTACAATTTCTTTTAAAACCTCAATAACTAAATTGTTGATATCCTATCCGGAAATACACAACTTTGAAGAAAAACATTGTTTCTGTTATTGTACCTCTTTCATTTATTATGTTGTTTCTACTTCATTAAAATCACTTTGTTTTATGAATTACATTAATTAAATGTTCATTAAAGTTGGCATATGTTCCTCAATCTAGGCATTTATTTAAAAATAATGATCAAAAGCTATTTACAAAATAATGCCATCTAGGTAAGCTAGGAAAGAAGGTGGTATGTAAAGTGTTATTATAATTATATTAATATAACATTACCCTTCCTTTTGACTCTGTTGTAGCAGAATGTATGATAGACCAGGTTAAGAAATACTAGATATTTTAGTATCCCATTAGATTCTAATAAAAGTCTTATCTTTATGCATTTTTTATTCATAATAAATAGTGTAAGCTGCATTAAAATGTGAATGTAGCAGTATTAGTTGAGGCACCATCATAAATAAAAGTGTTATTAACAGGTTTGTATTGCTTTGTAACAATTTTAATTGCTTCATGTGCAATACATCCTCCAAGAAAAGCTGAAACACTATGAATTTCTGCTCCACCATATCTACACATTTCATGAATGTGATCATCCTTAGGAAATGGTGTGCAAGATATATCACTAAGTAGTTTAGTAACACATGTTTTCAGCTTGGCAATGTCTCCCTCTGGTTCCCATTCTCCTGGGGCACGACAGTGTTCTGATTGAAACTTTTCAGCTGATCTTAAAAGAATATAGTGAACCATCATAACATCTGGTTCTTCCAAATATCTTGCTATGTATGATGCTATGGCATTGCCCAATCTGTATTCTTCAGCTATATTTGATCCTTTCATTAAATGTAAATCATGGGCATGTCTACAGAACAGTTTCACATCTGCTTCACTGATACTATCACAATGTAGTTGTGCTACAATTTCCTGCACCTTCCTATAAATTATTTCAGCTTCCATAGCTGCCTGTGCACGATACATACTTTGAAGTTTAACATAATGATCTGTTGATGTTGTCATATCTGGAAGAACACCTCTTAAGGGTAGCTTACCTTTTCCTTCAGCTTCTACAAAAGCTTTTAGGGCTGAACACATTATCCAAAATGGAGAACTCTCTTTAGTTAAATTAATAGCAGAGCTACTATAAATAAGATCTTGAATTTTTACAGGTAAAAAAGTAGGTACTAATGCAGTATTAACTGCTCTTAAAGCTTCGTTAAAATTTTCTTCTTCTATGGGTATACCATTTTCATCTTTTCTAAAAAAATCTTGAATTACATCCTTAATTTCATTTTTCTCTTTTCTGCTCATAGGCCATCTATTTTGATTAGTAGTTTGCCATTTTTGTACTGCTTTATATAAAATTACAATCCAAGGAATGTGACCATGATCTTTTAAGTCAACAGTATCTATGTTGAAAGCATCTAAATATTCAGCAAGAACTGGAAATGGCACATCTAAACGTAGATCAATTTGCTCATTTTCAGGATGAGTTTCAATAATTGTATGTTCATTCATTTGTATCCTAAAAGATCCTAAAAATCCAACAGATCTACACAAGATAAGTGGTATATTTAGATCCCACAAATGCTGTGCTAGATCCTGAATGGTTTTTTCTCCAAGACATGTGGCTATCACAACACTGAAAGATTTAAAGAAATCTGGGTTATCACGTAGTATTTGTTCTGCTGGTTCATAAACAGCATGTCCCTGCACAGCAGGATTTAATTCTAATAAAAGTCTGAGAGTTTCAGAACCCCTATTAAGACCTTTACTAGAACATTCCAAAAAAAAGTTACTTCCAATATCTTCATCACTTACTATGTTGTGATCAACTATTGTGATTGCTCCTACACCAGGTAAAACAATCGATTTTAATATTTCCGTACCTAATGCAGAAGCATTTATTAAGCATATATGTCCATTTTCCAGTGCAGCTTGCCCATGGTCTCCCCAAAGTCTTAATTGCCGGTCGTACTGCTTATTTTTTTCACTTTGTTCTGGTGATTTAGGAGACGGAGAAGCCATTACTTAAGTAGTAAGACACTATACAAATATAAATAGATTTGTGATTTTGTAGATACACTTTGATTATTACTTCAAACGTATTCTTATAATTTAAACTTTTGAGGAAGAGTTAATAAATCAATTCAATTCAATAATAACAGAGAATGTCAAATGATAATGTCAAAATAGGATAGTGATGCTACATTAATGATGTATCTACTACCTAGGCACTTCTTAATATATAATTTCTAAGGTTTTAAATTTTTCAAGTAATGACTTTATAACATGTCAAAAATCATTATTTCAAATATATTTATATTTATAATAGCTTTTTTGTAAACAAATACCAACGTTTTAGCTTTTAAAATCATGGTGAATTTTACTTCGTGTACAATTGAATATTTTAAAAACCTTTATATTTTCACGATATATAATTAATTGTTCATCTTCAATACGTGAATAAATGTAAAATAACAAACATGAAATACTTTTTATTTACTAAATCTTGAATGTATGTAAATCCCTTATTCATTATTATTGACAAGTAATAATCAAATGACGTTGTCATAATCTTGATTTTTGTGTAATCTGTATACCTTTAAAATATAGATTATAGGTAGAACAAATTATAAAAAAAGCAAACACTGCGACCCCGAAGAGATCGTGAGATGTTATTTGATTTCAAAAATAATCAGGTGAATGTGTGTGGAAATGAATTTACAGACCCTATTCCAGGATTTTAATCCTAGGTAAAATAAATATTTTTGTATTAATGTCTGTCTAAAACAAAATAAGTGATCATTTTTAATTATGTTTTTATTTTTGATAGCAAATTCGTCGTACATACTTGTTTGCTGATATTCACGGCTCTATTAGCATTAAAATTGGATAACACTATAACTTGGTCTTACTGGGCAGTCTTCACGCCTATATGGACATGGAAATTCCTGGTTATTCTTGGTGCTACAGTTGGTACATATGTTTGGTGGCAGTATCCCCACTTCAGGTTTGTATAACAACATTCAATATGATTACACTATTCCCACATAATTGTTGTAATTTTAATAGTTTTATATTGTATTTGAGTCTGGAATCAGTAGGTTACTGAACCTACTTGTTATGGCAGGTCTTCTGTCAAAAGCACTTTTAATCTTAAAATAAATCACAACAATCATTTGTATATTAAATGTAATTGTGTTACTACAACCATTTTATTTATGACTACAATATGTAATAAACTTTATTATCATACCGACAGATTATCTTATCACAATGTTTGTATAGTTATTTCATTCAATGTAGTAAATAGCAGATATACTAATTCAAATTTTGAAATTTATGTGGTTATGGAACAATAAATATAAATAAATAAAAAAGTTATTTTGTAACTGTAATATGATTTGATGAAAATTTTCTTTATTGTTTACTTGATTAATAAATAAAACATTTAATACATAAAGTTTTATCACATTTTAATAATGAATATTTAAAATTTTATATTGTTCAAGTAAATAGAAAACATGATTGCAAACCAAACATGTGGTTGTAAAAAAATTAAAACTAATATCATTAGCATTAGCATTAGCAGCCTGTAAATTTTCCCACTGCTGGGCTAAAGGCCTCCTCTCCCTTTGAGGAGAAGGCTTGGAGCATATTGCACCACGCTGCTCCAATGCGGGTTGGTGGAATACACATGTGACAGAATTTCGTTGAAATTAGACACATGCAGGTTTCCTCACTATGTTTTCCTTCACCGCCGAGCACAAGATGAATTATGAACACAAATGAAAAAAGCACATGAAAATTCAGTGGTGCCTGCCTGGGTTTGAACCCGAAATCATTGGTTAAGATGCATGTGTTCTAACCACAGGGCCATCTCGGCAACTAATATCAATTAAAATTAATTTTTAAATTCAAATAAATATTTATAAAAATTAAAATTAATAAATGATTTAATCAATCTTATTTAAACATGAAGGTTTTATATATTTTTATTATTACAGATTGGAAGGTGAAGCTTATATTCACTATAAAGCAATGTTAATAAGCCTCGCAATACATTTGATTCTACTTATGTTCGAGCTGCTTGTTTGTGACCAGTTAACAACAACACGCCATGTTTGGATACTTGTTTTCATACCATTAATTTTTATAAGCATAGTTTCAATAGCCATCTGTATATGGTGTGTCAAACATGATCGTAGTTATGAGGTATGTGGATAAACTTACTTTATCTATTTAGTAAGTTTGACCTTATAGGCCATTTATGTAAAAAATACTCATGACTTATGATAAAATCCTTTAGTATTGTAACAAACATGGTAATGTTACAAACCAGTTTGCTTATTATTTATTTTATGTAAAATGGTAAGGAATATATATAGCTATGCTACTGTGATAGCTAAGTGGTCACTATTGGCACAAACATGGACTAAAATAATACCAATATGTTTCCAATTGAGTGAGCTCACTTAGTCATACTTTACACACATTAAACTACTGAAAGGTCTTTGGCCTTCACTGAACTATAATATCAGAAAGACTTTTAAACATAATTTTTTAACTATCCCTAGAAATTTCATTAAATAGCGTGTTATATGGCCTATATATAAATAAACAACTTTGACCTTGAATTTATAGGGCGAAATCTTGAATAATCTACTATATTTATTAAGGATATGAAAAAATATATCATTTAGAATGTGATATAATTGAATAAAGAGAATAGTGTTGTGTAGTAAATAAAGATATACATAATCAAGAACTGTATTTGCTATGCATAATATTGCATTGCATGTAATACATAAATGTAAGGATTATCTATATATATATATATGTATATGTATAGAATTTTCGTGTTATTGTAATATTCCAAGGCCTTTTGCAAGAATTCTAATTATCAAATCACCCTATGATGACATTTTTTTTAAACAGAATTGTCTTTAGACGATCATAGGCTATTAATATTTAAAATTTATTAATTACTAGTTGTTGCCCGCGGCTTTGCTCGCGTTTTAGAGTTTGGTTGTCATATGTTAGGCAAAAAAGTAGCATGTCTTTCCTTAGAGTTTCAAGGAAACTTCTTACCAAATATCATCAAATTCCAATCATTGGAGCGACAGACAGGCAGACAGTTACTTTCACATTTATAATATTAGTGTAGATTTCGTTTATCCTTCAATTAAGTGATTGGGTAACATAGTGTTAATCGATGGTGATTTTAATTGATTATTTTCAGTTGGAGTTGTTTTGTGCTGTAAATATACTTCAGTTCATCTTTCTGGCATTGAAATTGGATGACTTCATAAATTGGTCCTGGGAGGTTGTATTTGTGCCACTATGGATACTCATGTGTCTGAGCCTTGTAGGTGAGTGTATGTATGATTTTATATTTTATCAATTTTAGATTGACTGGTATCTTAAGATGGATAGTTATCTGTTCATATTCATTGTATAATCAGTGCAACAACAGATCAGAAACATAATTGTATATTTTTGCATGTAATAACATTATTTATGTGTTTTTTATATTGATAACAACAAATATTATTACTACATATATCTTTGGAAATTAAAGTTTAAAACAAATAATACTTTAAGCATGGTGTTAACTTTGATACAAAATCATTTATCTATAATTGCAATTAAGTTGAAATTTTATTTATCAATCTATGTGTTTTTTTTGTTTTAGGGGTGCTATACAGTATAATATTCGCTGGAATCTTGCTACGCACGCCCGAAGTGAACATACAGCAACGGCGGACCAGTTTCAACTCTGCTCTGGCTTATACTTTCACTGTTATACCCATATTAGTGTTTCAGGTATGTTCAATGTATAAACGAGATATTCATTTATTTCCACCACGTTTACATTACATTTTAAACATTCACATCAAGTTGTAAATTCTCTGTAATACACTTATATCTATGTAATCTCGATGTTATATTATGCACCTATTTGTTATGCATATGTAGTTTTTAAATAATACAGATTGATAGTATTTTCAAAGGTATGGTTTTGCTTTTTAAATATACTTAAAATATACTAGAAATAAAATTAGATAGTGCCGTGGTCGCACTTGATATCATTCTACGTACTAATTGTACATACTTCTTTGCTGGTGGGGCTTTGTATAAGTCCGCCTGGGTAGGTACCATCCACTCATCATATATTCTACCACCAAACAGCAATGTCTATAGGCGATGGTGATCACTTACCACCAGATCCGATTTTTTATAAAAAAGACAAACAGTAAAGTAATTTCCTTAATTTTACAAATGTATTTACATATCCTTGTTGATTTTGATGAACAAAATAAATGTTGTATTTCAACAGGTCTTGTTAACGAACAAACTCGACGATGGTTTAGACCTCTCATACATCGTAGTAGTCAGCCCGCTGTTTGTGACATACGCGACACTTATTATCATGTCTTTCAGTTCTAAGGGAGGAAACAAATGTGAGTATTAAAACAACTTTACTAATAAACGACGACCTCCGTGGTCGAGTAGTGTGTACACCGGTTTTCATGGGTACGCCACTCCGAGTTCCCGGGTTCGATTCCCGGCCGAGGCGATGTAGAAAGAGTTCATTAGTTTTCTATGTCTTGGGTCTGGGTGTTAGTAGTACCGTCGTTATTACTGATTTTCCATAACACAGGTGCTTTAGCTACTTACATTGGAATCAGAGTAATGTATTTGATGTTATCCAATATTTATTATCTAATGAGTCGACGTTTTTTTTATAATGCGTAACTGAGAACTTATACCATACTTATATTATATAACATTATTATATAAGGTATGTATCGCAGTATGACTCGCTTTAAAGTTAGATTTGACGTGATAACGCCAATTTCTAGTTCTTTTATATAATATTTAGAAATATACGCCATTAAATTGTTATTACTGCGGTAAATTTTATGAGAAAATATGTTATTGTTGACCGCAAAATAAGTTTTGGATGTTATTCTGTTATGTTTATTCAAGTAGGTTTCGTAAATAATGCCAGTGGATTTCATGGTGCAATATAATTAAAAAAAAAACATGCGAGAAACTTGGTTGCATAAAAATGATGATAATTTTGATGTTATCGTAGAATTTTAAACGTGCAAATTCATGTTATATATTTTCTTTAAATTTTCAATTATGGTTATGTTCGAATTTTGACCAATTATAATAGAAAATTATTTGATTCGTCATTTTTGGTAAGACATCTAAGGCCTCATATTTCATTATTATTTCAGGGTGGTTTGGCATACGAAAGGACTTCTGTCAGTTCCTTCTCTCAGTGTTCCCCCTCCTCCAGGAGTATGCAAACATTGCGTACAATAACAACGTGAACAGAGGATCAAATGGTATACCCGCCGAACCTCCGATCACTCAAGAGCCGTACAGGGACGAGGAGGCTCACAGAAAAGTGAAAGAGAGTAAAAAATCTCAGAAGAATCAAAAGAAAAACGAAGCAATGAAACCAGTTGTGCCTGTGACCAGTATAGACATGCCGGATTGATGTTTTAGTAAATTGAAGTCGGTTATAAGTGCTGAAATGTGTGTTCACTTGTTAGAAATTTTACCCTTTGTAAATATCGAGCTTCTATGTGTAAAGCAATACATATTGTTAAGTTTGATTAGCATTAGGCTATTATTTTTATGTGCAGAGGATATTATTGGATATTAGAATTGTGCATTGTTTATCATTGTTTTCAAGTGTATGTTAATCTTTACATCCCGTTGCTAATGGTATCTGTAAATGCACTAATAGGTACATTTGTAACTAATTTTACTTAATTTTATTTTTAACTATGACCGATAGGCACAAATAGCCAACTTCTTTGTTGTTTTTTTTTTGTATCTTATTTTAGTTGTAGTGTAAATAGTGTAAAATGTATTTTCATATAAGTACATATGTGAGGATTTATTGTTTATTAGATTGATTTGCATGTGCGAAATGTACATAATAAAATAAGATTATGATGGTATACACATGTAGCCGTAGAGGTTAAAATATAAATAATAATCATGTGATCTGTTTACTATATTTCACTTAATAACAAGCTCACTCATTAAAATAAAATATGTAAACATTTGAAACACCATTAATCATACTTTTCGAAGTAGAGTTATAAATTCAGCAAATAACGTCAATGACCTGCTATTTCTAATTTAGTAACTTCCAGTATACCAAACTCTCAACGAAGTCAGATTAAATGATTTGGCTTTAAACTAAACGCTCATTGGTTGCCTATTGCGTAATCGGCTGCTATCGACCAATGATCATTCGGATTCAAGAAAGCCTAAGAAAGCTTTCAGAGAGTGGAGGTAAATATAAAAAAAACCTAATGTTGGACTGTTACTACTTTCATCGACGGAAATTAAAATTACTTAAGCAATATTGAAAGCAAAATATATTTTTACACGAGTGGTTTTTAACAGGAATATATCAACTTAAACTTTTTGTTATGTAATAGTTCTGTAGTTAAAAGTCACACATGTGATATAACACAAATGTCAATATTAAAACTAAGTTGCTGTAGGTATGTTTAGTTATATAACGCAGGTCTGTCATTATTCTACAATGACAGGCGTAAGTTAAACTATTGAAGCATAAATCACTTTTAGAAAATTTATGATTGAATTCGACCTTCAGTTTGAAAATTGTACCTATTTATGCTTGAAGAGAGTCATATGAAGGATTTAAGAATATTTTATTATTCATCGCGAGAGTGTTTGTACTTCTTTATTATATACGCGTGATTTTACTTTGTACAACATTAACTTGAAATTATCTACGCCTTTAAGGATTTTTTAAAAGTGTTTCACTTTATGTAAATAAATAAATTGTCCCTTAATACCTCTGACTAGTTTAGATATCCCTAATGTTATATCTGTGTTATATATCCATATCATAGTGATAATATATTTTCATAATTAGAAAATTTGGTTTGGGATTCTAAACATTTTATCGACGCATGTGGTTTTGTAATTAGGATATTACTTACTCGTCACGAAAACGATTAATAAAACTATACAATATTAGAGTTATGTTAGGTAATTAAAGCGCAATAATTTGTCGTACTTTTTCTTATCTCTACGAAGTGGATTTAATCAAAATTGACTTATTAAAAATTATCGTTATTTCAATATTTTATAAAGAGTTTTCTCAAACCCCAAAAAATTAATATTTTTAAAATACGTATATATATATATTTAAATTTTACATTATATTTTCAACGTACGAAACGAAAATTTTAGCTATTTAATTTTGGAATGAATTTGCTGATTTCTTGCAATGCTTATGTGTGTTTTGACGTGTAAAATAGGTATAATAATATTTAGCACCAATATATACAAAAAAATTCAATTGACAAAAATACTAATGACATTAAACTAAAAGCTATTAAGATTTAATAGAGAAAACCAATTATCCTAAACGGAAATATTCGGGGTTCGATTGTGTAGATGCTCCTAAATCACATTTAAAAAAAGAAAACTAAATTTACGTTGACTTCTTATTCATCTATAAAGATACAATTGTTCTATAAACGTGGCGACGAATAAATTCTAGAAATTGTGGAAAAAAATTATAAAAAAGTCGCGCGTATTAAATTTTTGAAACTATTGCTATTAATTTTTTTTTTTTAATATATATTAAACATAAAAATAGTAATAGACAAAAGTTCTCTATGTAAATGATATTATCCGTCTTTAGACCAAAATGTACGCGTGTGGTAAATCAAAAACCGCTTTTATGATTTCGTGACTAAGTTCAATCTATATTTTACATGCTCTCCAAACATGTAGTTTATCATTTGGATGGATGAACATGAAAAATGAGCACGAATGCATTCATTGTTATGATACGAAAAGTAGAAATAGTTTAATCCGATTTAAAAATAAAATGATTTCCTTTAAATTACGTTTGGATATTTCAATTAGTTTTTATACTTTTCTTTAGAAAGCGAGTACAATTGCAATTTTTTGAGTATCGAAGTGAAAATGTACCATCATCTTATATGGAAATATATATTATAAAATATTTTTTATATTGTTCTACTTATATTTGACGTAAATGTTTTTTTAAATTGAGTGTCTGCTTACTTTAGTTTATAAAATTCATATTGTTATTTTCTTAACAAGCACTAATTTTTATATTAAACCTTTTCAGTGAAATATGTAAAAAAATATTACAGCTTTCCTCAAGATGGAAGTGTGTACGTTTTTTATGTAGAAATGGGCTCTCTTGCTATTTTTTTATAAAACTGTATTGTATATAGTCATACTGAAGTATACTCTAATTTTACTTATAGTTTTAAAATAATATTTCAGAAATTTGGTTTCAGGTGACTTGTATGTAAAATATAATTGTATAAATATATATATTAGTGGGGTAATATAGAGGTGGATGACTGTATAAAAGGGTGCTTTTCTTTTTTTTTGTATTTTTCATTAAATAAATTATATAACGTGTATATATATATATATACGGTCGAAACTGAGATAGACATTAAGCATCGACTGTACTTGATATAAATTGTTCATGAAATTATGTAAAGTAGCTTTTAGAAATCGCAATATATATATTGTTATAGAATATAGATGAGTTTGTATAGTTGTACAGATAATGAAGAGATATTATATTGTAACAATAAATTGTTTACTGTGATATATTCCTCCTAATGCTGCTTTGTAATACTGTATGGACGATTAGCAGATTCTTTGTTAAATAGTATCATTTATTTATTGTTCGTGAATATAAAGTACTTGTACAATATACGGTTTTTTTTTTGTATAGTTTTCAATTATATGTATTAGTAGTATTGTGTACACTCATCCTTACTTGCAGTATCGTATCATATTAGCCATTAGGGAAATTGCTTTACGTAATCTTGCGCTATTTGCCTTGAGCTTACCTTGACTCCAATAGCAATTATCAGTTTAATTTTAATATAGGTCTGTTTTTATCAGCTATAAAAATGAAGTATAAATCGGGTACTTAAAGTAAAAGACTTAATTATATCTGACGTATCATCCAAAGTAAACATAGTCGCGTTAAAAGTAAAGTTTTATATTTTGGACAAAATGCTGAATTTGCTAAAAAGTCTCGTTCAATTTATTTAACAACAGCCTAATAAATTACAATGACAAGATTCGTTGTTCATTATTAAGTTAGTCCATTATGCCCAAGGTCGAGGTTGAACAGCCATAAAAACTTTAACGTAGGCAATTCTAACTTGTCCTACAAGAAGTAAGACGCGAACTTTACAAAGCAAGCTGGCACCGACATCGCTGCACATCGATTTATTTTATAAAATACGATAACACCTCAGTTCTCATGATGACTCCATACAGTTAACGTCACAGATTAAACAGTTTTTGTTTATTTTTAAAAACATTCGATTCTTTTTTTAAATATGACTACAAAAATAACAAGTAAGAAATGGATAAGCGAAGAAACTGTGGATGAAAAGGAACTCTTTAGTCATTGCAGGGAGATGGAGATTGTTTGCTATGCCATAACAAAAGTGGTTATGGAAACGGATAATAAATGGAGTAATTGTGTTGGAAGAACTAATAATCACTCACTAACAAATCGCAGTTTTATTATGGAGCTAGTCAGCATACAGGTTCGATTTAATTTATGAAAATTATATCACTTAAAAAATAAGCTGTCTTGATTTTAGTACAATTTGTTTATCGCTACTTTTTTTTACAAAATTAAAAGAGGTGACATTTAAAAAGTATCTACACGTTTTTTTATTTTTTTTACAGAATTCGTTTATTTGTAAAATAAAAAATAATTTACCTTTCTTAAATATTAAAATTTCGCAGGTATTAGATGAAATAATAGAATATTTAATGAAAGTAGTGAAATCGTTCTACAAATTAAATCCTAAGTTAGCTAGACTGAAAAAGGAAAATGGTCTTGTGTTAAGTAAACACGACCATGTTTTCGACATGTTGTGTAGCAGAAGATTTATAATGCTACAATCGATAAATAGTCTCATACTGACAATTTTATCAACCTGCCTACATAGAGAAGACTCTAGGAAAATGATTGAATCATGTTTAAGGTAACTTTAATACTGACCATACATAATTTGCAAATTTTATTATATATATATATTATTTTAATAAACGTTGCAAGCCAAGTAAGTAGGTACTCACTCATCAGATATTTTACAGCAATATTTAGTATTGTTGTGTTGCATTTTGAGGGGTGAGTGAGCCAGTGTAACTACAGGCACAAGGGACATAACATCTTAGCTCTCAAGGTTGGTGGCGTATTGTCCGTTCGCCTATGACATAATATATTTATATATACATTTTTTCTATATTAGTATTGTTATACTAAAAATGTTTATACAAAATAGTTCCCTCTGTCCGATTAAGGGATGCCCGTTACTATATCTTTCGGAAAGTTTTCAAATAGAAAATACTATAAATATATTATTGTATAGATTATGATTAATGTTTTATGACTTTTTACAGTTTAGTTGGCATTTACAATAACTTAATCGGCTTAAGTTATAAGAAATTTAGTGCTAAATTTAACATCTGCAGTAACACATATCCGAATGTCGTTAGCGAAACAAAGCCGTTAACATTAACAAAAATTGTACAGGTGAGTTTGTTTAAACATAACTTATACATTATATATACAATTTAATTGAATTTGCCGAAGTTCGAATCTGTTCAAGTCTTACAGTTTTATCATGCTCAATTATTTAATATAATTATTTTCCTCGACAACGGAGATCATGATAAACCTAACATTTGCCGGTTAAGAATCTGCTACATGTATATTCACCATTCTGCAAGAGCGACATGATGGAATACTCACCATAACTTCTTAAAACGGGAAGTTTTTACTGGCAAATGTGTGATTAGAATTAATTGGCTTACGAAAACATATTGGTTGGATAATGGATTGTTCAGTTACTAAAATAATTTACGTTCAAGTATATATAAGATATATGTATATGTTGATGATAAATTTTACATATACAAAAAGCTATATATTCAATATATACTCCTTTTATGCACTAAGGTATAGAATTAATAAATACTGTATTGCTGTTATAGAAATAACGAAATTTCTTTCCGAACAAAGTTACAATAGAATTTAAGGCCGCGTCCTAGTTTGAACGAAACATGCAATTGTCCGCATTCTATTCAGAAAAAAGAAAGGAAATAAAATAATTATATTCATTGGTGTATAGGTTCTAGCAAAGAGTCGAACGGAAGTTAATTGCCACCGTCTAATAAATTGTTTGGTGATGATGTTCAAACCTGAAGATCATGGCGATTATGATTCCAGTTCTAACGCTGATAGTTTGGAAATATACCAGTAAGTTTATTACTTAACTTTGTATATAGCGGATGATTTTTAACACCCTTTTTTGTGATGTATAAATAAATAACGTAAAAGAATGTGATGGGTTGTCAAGGATAGGACCGTGTAGTAGGGGCGTTAACAATACGCGTAATAATAGTTTTCGGCAACGTTTTTCTTTAATCACTTAACGCACCTTAGAATTACATGTGCTTAATACGGTCCAATAGCCTTTTTGACATGTAATCAATCATAAGGGTTCTTTCACTGTCCTTAGGAACAATTTGAAATTTCATTCATCAAATTAGTCTAACACATACTTTGTCGCAGTTTTGGGATTGAAATGGCAAATCTATGTTTATCCATTTAGATAACACTGTTATCTCAATAGAATAAAACACCCATTATTTATTTTATTAATTTGAATTTAATTGTTTAAGTATTTTATATCTGACATATATTTAAAATATCGAATGCAATAAGTATTTATTATATTTTTAGTACATTAACAAAACACATAACACCACCGAATTCGTCATCTCGCCGACTCAGTATAACGAAGCGGCGTCAAGCGTTCATAGAAAATAAAAAAGCTAAAATGAAACAAGCTCAAAGTCTCATCGACCTGAAGAATGGTCATAAGAAATTGACGGAGATGTTGAATCCACAAAATTCAGATGCCGACGTACCTTACACATCTCTTCTCGGCAACGAATGTGTCTTAGACAACGTCTTTAATAACGATGGTAATGTTTTGGTGTTTTTGTTAGCCTAAGTTACTAAGTTAAGAATAACTATTAGACTGCTTAAATCGAAAAGATAAATTGCAAAACTTTTTTTTAGTACATAATTTACTGAACTATATCGTTAGTAACTTTATATACTTAATGAAGTATCTCTTTGATAAATTTTCCACTATTATAAACACCATTACATTACTCTTGCTTAATGCGAGCTTTTGTAACTATTCCATATAATTTCAGAAAATGTAAATGGAATCCTACAAAGTGAAGAAATGTACATTGAAATTCTTCTAGACACTGTTGCTAATATATCACCGATGTTATTGGGGCCTAAGGGTGTGAAGAAATTAAAGTCAGGTAAATGATATTTTCAACTTATGTTATTTATACAATATATTTATAGATTTTTTTAATATAAATATTTTATAGGAAGAATACAAGCTAGTAAGAAGTCTGCTCAGAAGGTAACGGAATATTATCAAAATTTACTTTGGGGTGACGTCGGCAGTTGTTTGGAACATATTGTGCTTTGGTGGTCTTCGTTTCCATTGGCGACAAGGTATATATAATTTTAGTTACCTACTGAAAATAGGTATTCGCATTTATGGTATAAACTATTCATGGTCATTGATCAAATCGAAAAATAAAAACACTAAAACAATGAATATTGAATATCTTATACCGTATAGGATTTGCAGTAGGCGAAAAACACTCAAATTAAAATAAAAAAAAAAATTTAATACTTTTCTCTATAAAGACGTTAGGACGGTACTAGAAACTGATGTGGGTTTAAAATAATAAATTAAAAATAGCTAACAAAATTTAAAAAGACAAGTAAATACCAAAAAATATAACAAAAGTATAAAACCACGCACACTATACCGATTTATTAATTTAGGCTTAGGTAAAATGAGGTTAGTTAAAATTACATGTTTTTTTTTCAAACGGTACCAGTTTAACTTCATGACCAATTATTTACGTGTATGTTTCATTTTGCTCGTAATATACCACATGTTATAGAAAACATAAAAATAAATAGCTTACAAGACTTGCAGATGTTTTGCGTTGGAAACGGTACATACAATCATGGACGTAAATTAACAGCATTTGGAATTGATAATATTTATACAAAAATTTAATCTGTATATTTAGAAAACGAATAAATCTTTGTAATCACTATTCCAGATCACCTAAAACGAGTCAAAACCTTCGCGAATGGTTATTCACAACATTCAATGACAACAGTAAGTTTTTTTAAATTTGAAACAGATAGGCAGACTGGTAACCTGATGATACAAGGTCACAATCGTCCTTTCGAGCGGTAATTAATTCATACATATATTCTTTATAGTTCGTGGCACATTCATCTACATAATGTTGCTGAATGGCGGTAGAATTTGCAATGAGTAGGTGTTAGTTACCCTAAGGGACGACAGAAAGCCTTACCAATATAACAGCGCTACATCAATATAAGCATATTAATGTTAAAAACAATATAATAAATATAATTTGTCGTTGTCAATTGTTTAATTTTTTTACGCACCCAAATAACCTCTTTGCCTATTTACTAAATTGTCAATCGTTATTTTTCTAATTACTTTTTTTTTAAACTTTATAAAATACTAGACACATTTTTTAGATACGCCGGATTTAATATTGTCGTCATTGAGAATCTTGGCTGATGCGTTAGGATGCCATGTGACGTCCACTTCATGGGATAAGCACTTTGGGTGAGAAATATATTATAGGAGTTACGTAAATTTACATTTTGTACAATTTGCTCCAAAATAATCAGTTTACCTATTTTCTTAGTTCTTTACTAATTTGATAAAATCTTCTCAATAAATGATTGCCTATTTGAAATCGATACATTTTTTGTCTTTTTTTTTTAGGGCGACATTAACAACAAATTTAACGCCAACCTCTCTGAAAGATTATTCCGATGTTTCAGTATACGTTACCGAAGTAAGTATTCTATATCTTTAACATTAAATAATAATTGTATTTTTATCACTATAAGCCTTTAGTTTTGTTTATCTCTTAAAACACTCTATACATATTAATTTACTTATAATTTTAAGAAGGTATAGAACCCTACTCATGTAATCAAAGACATTAGGATTTTTCCATAGTCAATTATTACTTTTTAAGTAGTTAGACATAATACTAAAATAATTAAAGAAATTTCATAATAGCGATTATTTTTCAGGCAACAGTATCTGGTGCTAATTTCGCAATAATGCTTCAGGAGTTGGTAACGCTGAATAATCATTGCGAGGTCACGTGGGATTATATTTTAGGAGCACCTTTAGAGGATTTGCCGATCGTAGAACAAATACCAATATTACATAGACTTGGTGAGTAAAATTATACAAGTGAAATAACAACATTTATAGTGATGTCCTCCTGACCAATTTCTTACACATTCTCAAGAGAAACAAACCAACAATCAACACAATACCACTAACACTCAACAACAAACAAGCGCAGTAGATAAATATGGTGCACAGGAACTCTTTCTATTCCATGCCGAGGCAATCCGACGCGACAGGATTGAAATCAGGCGTGATGGCATCATGTGTTTTTTCGAGGCATGGAAAAGCAATCACGGCAAATACCCATACTCCAGCCTGCTACTAATAATTTTACATTGACTCGCCCATCGCATTGGTGTTTGATTTCAGAACTGCTCTAAGCTTATAGTCTAAGCACCAGATCAAAGAGACTAGTGTAGAGTAGACTAGGGTAAAATAAGCACGATATTTTACAGTAAATTAACAATCACGCATATAGACCAACTGTTTAGACTTCCAATTACATTCGGCGGGTTTTACGAAAATAATGAATATCTACCAGTAACTCATGAGACGATTAATTTAAAGTATTTTTCGTATTTCATGATTTTCGATTTCATTATGATATTTTTATACTGGTAATCGGTTAGGTAAGTTTCAAGAAGAACAGAATCATAGGAAAGACTCGAATTATATAACTATTTATTCTATCAAGGTGTGATGAAAATGTAAATTAAGTTAATTTAATAAATCAAGTGTTTTCTTACTTTGTTTAAAAATGAATATAGTTTTCATTAACAGTCAAACAAAAAAGTTATTATAAAGTCCTATTAGGTGTACCTATTGTAAAAAATGCCATACAACCAAACAAGGTTATATGTATGTATATACATATAGCTACAAATCGTAATCATTAGTTCCCAAAATGATTCAGTTGGACATCCAGGGATCCACGGGTGACTTGACGATGGTTTACGTTAGTGAAGTTTCGATAGTGAAAAACTAAAATGTTGGCTTGACTTTATCTTGCAATTTAGGCAGATAATATTTTACGAAACTCAGCGACTGTAGCGACTACCCTAATGGGTACTTGTAAATACTCGCATATTTCATATTCAGTACAATCAAATCTTCACATTTTTTGTCGAGTTTTGAGAATACGGTAGAAATGTAGCTACAGGGGAGTCCACTGGAACCAGCTAAATTTTGAAAATAGTCTGAACTTCTAATCTAGATCAATATACTTGAAATCCCTACTAAAGTATGATTGTGAGGATCAGTGAGTGTTAAGCCTCAGCATTAATACCGCTGTCCGTTGGCCGCAGACCACTCGATCCACACATGTCGCCTGTGGTGCGCGGCGCAGACGCGGCGTCTCGCCGCGCAGTGGCGCGTTGATGACTTCTTCCTCGTTGCGCACTGCGACCTGCGCGCCTGCCACGAGCAGCTGCTGCAGCTGCGCTTCGCGGACCACTCCGCCGCGCTCGAGTCCGGTGAGCTAAATCTACCTTACCCTACCAGAATGCCAGACACTGTTAACATTTGGCATATGATGTTCATAAATATTCATAATGTCTGATAATTGTGCCATAACAATATAATAAACCACATTGTTATGACTTGTGTGATTGTAGTGTCGTGCATGGTTATGATTAATATGTGATTCGGTTATCTACCGATATTTTAATGTACATGTATCGTTTATTTTTCAGGAAAAATCGGTGTTCACGAGAATGTCTGTGCGAAAATGAGAGAAAAGTTAGTATCCGAAGTAAAAGTCAACATACAAAAGTTAAAGGTAATTAAATAAAATACAAAGTATCTTTATGAGATGAGATCTTGATATATTAAAAGCTGTTTATATTTCCAGGAAGCAACAGAAGAAATAACTAGTGTATTATCATCAGTTTGCGCAACGATAAGTTTGGCGCATCTCACGATGATATTTCCGAGCAACGCCGAGTGGAGGAAGATAACTCAACCAGACATAATGCATTCCCGTTATGTACATGAGTTCTTAGGTAATATCCGTTTGCTGAGTAGTCTCCTCGAGACAAGGTATTGCTAAAGTCGCCTTAAAACTTTTTTCCATCAAGCTAATCCATTAGTTAATAAATACGCAATATCTTTGTCTAAAATTAGACCTTAAGATTTCTGCTGTAAGCACAAAAACCTAAATTAACATTTTAATTAATCAACAAAAAAATATATAATTCATCAGATAAAATGCTGTTACCGGTGATAAAAGCGACGCCTGATATCACGACCCTCAACATGGTGCTGCGGATCATGTGCGAGTCGTGGCTGCATCACATCTATGTGGCGAAAGTTAAATTCACGTAAGAGTACTGATTACCATTCTAAGTACCCCCTTTTTATAATAACAATTCCGTTGGTTTTTAGATGGACCAAGTGATGGTAAGTGGTCACTACATCACCAATACGCCACCAACCTTAGAAACAACTAAAAAGCTAAGTTTCTTGTCTCGTGGCTCACATGCCCTTCTAACCGGAACACAAAAACACTAAGTCTTGTTACTTGGGGATAGAATATTTGATGAATAATCACGGTTAGCAAGAAGTCCTACTACCAAGTAAAAACTAAATCGGTATAAAAAAAAATATAATAAGTTTTCTAAATTTTCGATAAACTGTAGTTCGGATTTCTAATGTTATCAGTAAGTAACATGAGCCTGAACTCCTTTTGCTACCATACATTGAAATACATCGTTTTCATTTAGATCATCAGCATTTATTTTTCATCAAAATTAGCTACTACAGTCGTATTATTTTCAATACAATTCGTATTTTTTGACCAGTAAGATATGATTTATATATTAGATATAGATTTATGAAATCTTATAAATACTAAGCAGATAATATACAATATAATTTTAGAAAAGAAGCTGCATTACAATTATTAGCAGACTTCAATGAAGTTCGTAACTGGTTAAATGAGTGTAAGCAGCTTGAGGCCCCATCGAAGAAGCAGATGTTACAAAATGAAGTATTAAGGTAAAAAATATAATACGAGTTTTACGACTTTACTGTTGATAATTTTATTTCCCGTACCGATTACTAATTTAAATGCAGTTATATCCTGACTTACATTATTCCAAACACAAATATATTAGAAATATATAATAATTAAAAAATATAATTGTCTATGGGAAATTTTAATGTCTTTGATTAGTTTTTTGAGATTAAAAATATCATTCTCAACGTTTACCATTTTATCGCTGGCAGCACATCAGACTTGATGACTTTTACTTGAATTGGTTCTACAATTCAATTTACTACAACTGAATTGTTTAACAATATGATAGAAGTTAGTAAAGAATAAGAATTATTTTCACAGACGTTGTGAAGGAGTCGGAAGACTGTTACTGCATGCCCCGGGAGATCTTATCTCTATGCAAGACTCCACAATGCAGTCCGCCAAAATCAGGAAGGATGGTACGAACTATACAACAGTTTTCCTTTAGTTATTAATTTTAATAATTATTCATATTGCATATTAAATCAGCTCTAACTATTTACTAAAATTTGTACTTTTTTGCCTTAAGCTTTCTGTTTATATTTTAAGTATCAATCAAGACGCACTATTTTGTATCTTGTACCTAGTATGAGATTTGTTACGACTTTCCGTAAACATACTTATTGTTAAATACATACTTATTGGTGTAGATCCACACTTATTGTTAAATTCAGTTACTTTGGCTTATTAAAAATTTAATCCTAGATTAATAAGTCAGATCCAGTTCCCTTAGCTTTTTAAAGTAATATTTTGTAGCGGTACAGATAAGAAAATAATATGAATTGAAAAAAATACGATTCAGAATTTTCATAAAAAATCGAAGCTGCCTTTTGTCAAGTACTGACCATACTTAATTTATTTAAGATAACGACGCGCCTGAACAGCTGATGCCTGCAGAGATGTACGTGCCCAACCAGAAGCAATGGCTCACTTTACGCGCCAACAAACTCAAAGGACCAGTCGTCTTTACACTTTGTTGTTATTAACATAGTTCCAATACTAAAATAAATTATTTTTGTTAAACTTTTTTTTTATTTATCCAAAGCTGCGTCACCTCGTAAGGAACATTGATTACTTTTCTTTTATTTGATGGAGAATTGCAAACTAATAGTGCCTACACACAATGAGTTGTTATAATATAGCAGGCAGATTGTACTATAATTTTATGCTATAAAATATATATTGTAATATTTAGTAGTTTGCCATTTGCCAGTCTACTAGCAAATGGACCAACTGATATTGGTGGTCACCATCACCCATATACATTGACACTGTAAGAAATATCAACCATCTTTAACATCGCCATTGTTCTGCCAACCTTGGGAAATGTTATGTCCCTTGCATGTAGGTACACTGGCTCACTAAGATACAAAAAATTACGGCTTGGCTGTATATAATTGACGGGGCTTGCATAAAGCCATACCACCAAGTAAACACTAATAAAATTTTAAAATCAATCTCAATTTATTTATTTAAATGCTTTATAGACCACCATAAAGTTAATGGGACAAAATGCGGATTTAATGCCTGAAGGTATTCTCTGCCAGTCAACCTTTAGGTCAAACAGAAAACCATGAAGGCGGTAATTAAAAATGAATTAACAATATATAACAATATATGAACATACTTATATAAAACTACATGAAAAAACATATACATACATATCCATATAGTATTAAATTCATAGAATATTAAATAAAAAAATTAAACTGGGGTATAGTATTTCATAGACATTTATTTAATTTCTTTTTTGTCGTCACACGTCAAAATGTAAAGTCTGTCTTTTTTAAGTATCAAGCTCAGTATAACTTTTATACTTACAATAAATAGCGACGGATTGTTACTAGAGAAAAATACATTTATTGAATATTGATTAAACATTTAGGCTTACGTTGTAACTTGTTTTACTTATAATCTACGTTAATGGATTTACCAATAACCCTTTACATCGATACGCTTATATAATATGCCTTTTAGACGAAAATATGAAAATATTGTAATTACAACACTCATTAAATAAAATTTCCACTAGTCATCATCGGAGTCAAGCTTGCGGCATTTCTCTTTCAACTTATCGTATTCGTTCCTCTTTATTAGATCCTCCTTCAACTTCTCCATGTCAGTCAGGAGGCTGCTAACCTGTATGTTTTCAAACTTATCGGGAACCGTTGCTGAATCGCTGTCCAAACCAGAGTCGTCGTTAGAATTTCGATCTTCTGGGTTCTGCTGCTCCGTGTCCGAAGGTTCCCGAACGCTCTCATCCGAACTCTCCTCTTCTTGAGCTCCGAGTCTGTACGCTTTGGGCGCGTTGTCGTCGTTAATCTTTCTCTGGAACAACGAATCCTTTTCTGTTTTCGCGTTCTTATTGTTGCCCTTCTGACGATTTTTCTTCTTCCGCATAGTCTTCGCAATTAGTCTTTTTTGATGATCTAATTGCGGGAATAATTCTGAAATAAAGATCTAATTATATAATGAGCTCGTACAATGCCAACGCAACGGAAGGTGCTATTTAAAAAGTATGTGTTGCGGTAGTTCGCGTAAGAATATCCGAGCAGTAAACCAGAAGGAAGACCACCGGCTACTCTACCGCAAACTAGGCAACAGTATGGTAGGGATGAAGGAGGAGGTCTAAGGAAGATAGTGGAGGCGGTCACCGTGCGCGCAGCTGAGCGCGTGCTCGGCCGCGTTCATCTCGGCCTCCTGGATGGAGTGTCCGCGCGCCGCCGCCAGCCGGTCGCCGCGGAAGTACACGCCCACCGTGTACACGCGCGTGTTGGTGGGGCCCAGGCACTCGATCACTCTGCGCGGACGAGCATCATTAGGATAGATCTTTTATCATATTTGCATATCAGTCATGAGTTCACTTGGTTGAATGAGTCTTCATCCGAATGTTGAGTGGAGAGATCACTTTAATTTAAAGAGGTACACTGTTATATATATTATTGTAATGTTTCGTGTTGTTATAATTATAAGACTGGCCAATGGTTGGTAAAAGAGGAAACCGTCATCCGCTTGGCGACGTATCACGTATCACCCCTGGCACAAACAGTAAAAGTTTTACCACAAATTTATAATGTAAAGTGACGGCAGAGTGACGTTCGGGACCATTATACTTAAACTATAGTAAATCTTATAGCTAAATTACAAATTGTTTCATTTTCACGCGGCCACGGCGAAGCTCAAAAGAGACTTATTTGAAGCTACGTGTTTATATATGACAAACAAACGTCAAGGGCGTAAATGCGTATTATTGAAATAATAGAGTGGATAAACTTAATGTTGTTTGTGTACATTTTATTATTTGAAAGAAATCATACAGGGATGAAACCGGTTAGATGTGCGTAGTCGAAACGGGTAGTTATTCTATAATAAAACAAAACACGAACTTGTAAACCGGTATGTCAGGTTCTCCTCCTTCCATGGAACGCAGAGTGAGACAACACTGCTGCAGTTTCGACTTCGGATCGTTCCAGTTCTGGTTCATGATGAATTCTTGCAGACGTGGGAACAGACACGCGTTGCAGAACGCCTGACAGTATTCTAAATTCTTGGATAGAATCATAAAAAATATTTTTTTTCAGATTCATATATAATCATTCTAATTTTTTTTTTTTTTTAGCATTAGCAGCCCGTGAATGTCCCACTGCTGGGATAAAGGCCTCCTCTCCCTTTGAGGAGAAGGTTTGGAGCATATTCCACCACGCTGCTCCAATGCGGGTTGGCGGAATACACATGTGGCAGAATTTCGTTGAAATTAGACACATGCAGGTTTCCTCACGATGTTTTCCTTCACCGCCGAGCACGAGATGAATTATAAACACAAATTAAGCACATGAAATTTCAGTGGTGCCTGCCTGGGTTTGAACCCGAAATCATCGGTTAAGATGCACGCGTTCTAACCACTGGGCTATCTCGGCTGGGCATTCTAATTATTTATACAAAATTAAATATTAAAATATCAATTTGTATTGAGGATTCTAACAAAAAGGTCTGGAAACAGTATCAACCATATATTTTACAATATAAAAAAAGGAGAGAAGGTCTTAGCCCAGCCGTGGGATATTTAGACTGTTACTTTACTTTTTGTACAGTTTTATTCATTGTAATTAACAAAATCGCTACATAAACCTACCTTATCAATATACAAAGCGCCCAGAAACGCTTCCAGCAAATCAGCCTTGTGTTTCTTTGTGGTTGGTTTAGCTTTGGGATTGTTGTATATGGCGTATTCCGACATATTGAGATCATCACACACCATAGCTTGAGTGCGATTATTGACTAGAGATGAACGAAGGAGCTGAAAATATAATCTTATTTAAAATTTGTGATACTAAAATATATTAATCTATACTGATATTATAAATGCGGAAATAACTCTGAACCGAATTTGACGAAATTTGTTATGAAGCAAGCTTGAACAAATAATATGAAATAAATTAGCAACCATACTGGATTAAGTTACTTTTGTCATAAAGTACTAATAAATATAATACCTAGTAGTAACCACTGAGTTTCTTGCCGGTTCTTCTCGGTAGAATCTACATTCTGAACCGGTGGTAGCTTTACTTTAAATAGTTTGTTAAATGAGGATTCAAAAGTGCTTGTAAAAGCCTACTTGAAGAAAATATATTTTGATTTTGATTGATATTTTCCTGGCCGAATACATAGACGTCGGGTATTCTCAAGCTGCAAACAAGCTTTAAACAAGCTTGTTTAAAGCTCGTTTCTTCCATGCTTTAAGCACTGCTAACTATCCAACTCCAGGAAACTAATGAGAAGTTTTGTGACATAAAAACCTAACTTATCGGCCCGACCCGGGGTTAAACTTGAAATTATTATTAATAATTCACATTTAGTATATTGCACAATATTATATTTATCTGTTATAATGCTTTAATAAGAATTATATGAGATTTATTTATTTTAGAGATCCTTTTTACCTAAGGGGTAAAACAGGATCCTATTGCTAAGACTCCGCTGTCCGCAGGTTGTATCTCATGAAATGTGATAGTTAGACATTTGAAATTTTATGATGTATTTCTGTTGCCAAATATAAAAATTATGCACAAAGATATCTTCAAGACAATTTTTCTTATTTTTCTCATTAATACTCGTATATAAAAAAATGGTTTTCAAATAAAATTATTTAGGCACTCTGTCAAAGACAATTGTATGGGTAAGGACGACGAACATATTGTATCCTATATTGATCGTGGATTTGTGAAATATAAAAATGGACTCACAGATAAATGCCCTTCGTGGTGGTCCGGGAAGTGTCTGTACAGTCTATCGGACACGACTAGTTGCAAAACTGTGTCACCTAGGAATTCCAAGCGCTGGTTTGATCCTAGGGTCAGATGTGTAAATCCAACGGAGCGGTCAGTAAACGCACGCGCTAACAGACGTATGTGCTTAAATTGAACACCTGAAAAAATATTTTACTCTTAATATAAAATATGAATGAAAATAATTTTATATAATTTTGTGTTGTGTGAGGAATAAGCTCCAAACATTCTTTGGGAGAGGAGCCCTTAGCCCAGCAGTGAAAAATTTATAGGCTATTACTTTACTTTTACTTTAAAGTATATTTGTAGGTGAATAGTGCTACACAATAATTGGCTAACCTATACTTTCTTCGAATTCAGTCAACTTCTGTAGGAACTCAAAGTTTTTAATATATTTCCTGTCGCCCAACGGCTCTTGGTCTTGCAATGGATGCGGTCGCTCCTTTGACCAAGCTTCCAGTAGATCAGGCTCGAAGTACCAGAGAGATAACCCGAACACTTTGTCCGTGACCTGAAATAATGGAAGAAAAGAGTTATCTCCTGTAGATAATGATGATCATTTCATCATTAGATATCTCTTAAAAATCAGTTGAAGAACGCGTCCATATGATAGACAACACAAATACATGTCATTTAGGTTTTTTAATAAAATAATGTTAACATAATTAAGTGAGTATAATCTTATTCGTCGAATTGATAACTTCTTATGGGAGGGGAAAACCGCTTCGTTACGTAACGCGTTATGGAGCCAGTCTGTCTGGTTTCCCTTTCTCTTACGGTAGGCAGGCGCCTTCACTCTCACTCTAATCCACAGCGCTTTCTTTTAAGTTATTACTTCTGTCGGGCGTCTCGAGACGTATTTGTTTGTTTTTTTTGCCGTCTTTACTCTTAGACATCTCACACATCTAAGACTTGTTACTTGGAAGCACCAGTGTCACAAACTCATACTGATGCAAGCCGATAGTAATATAACAGGGATAATAGATATTATAATTTTTAATTTGCATATGCAATATATCCTCTCATTCTAAAAATACTTTGGTAGGATGGCAATCCGAAACTACCTCAAAGATCTTTACATTCCCAACTACGAGATGCTACCGAAGAGTTTATCCGCAAAGAAACTTTTCCATTTTTTGTGTAAAAATAATGGTGTATTAATAATGGAGACTTCGTGCAAATAGAAGCGGTCGCTACCTCCAGGCCGGCGTCGAGGAAGAGCGCCCCCATGAGCGCCTCGAAGCAGTTCGCCATCGCGTGGCGCATGACCACCTCGCGGCACAGGTCCGACCCGTGCGCGTACAGCATGTACTGCTCCAGCCCTATGTTCTGCGAACACACGCATATTATCGATGCGACGTTATCATTTTGTATGAAATAGGTGGGCGAACGGCCAGGTGGGCCACCCGATGGTGAGTGGTCACCCAGCCTCATATACATTGGCACCGTAAGAAATTTTAATCATTCCTTACATCTAACCTTGGAAACTAAGTTCTTATGCCTTTTGTGCCGGTGGTTACACTGGCTCATTTACCCATCAAACTGGAACACAATAATACTTATTGTTGCTGCTTGGCGGTAGAATATATGCTGAGTCGGTGGTAACTGCTCAGAGAGGCTTGCACAGAGCCCTGCCACGTATGTCGAAGATGTCGATCAAGATGTCATGTCAATCTTAATACATAATATATTCTTTTGGATCCTTATACCATAAAATGTTTATTAGTAATTTTTTTGACCACTTCTATACTTGTAAATTAATTTGTCAATCATTTATTTGTATCATAGCGACGGAATAAGTTTTGTTTGGCTGCAACGCCATCACGTAACTTGTGACAATTTGTGCGCACTTGCGTAAAAAAAAATTGAACAAATTAAAACTTTAACTTTTAAAATATCGAAATGTGTTTCAAGACATAAAGTTTAAGGATCTTTCCTTACAAAATTATAGCTTTAATCTTTTGTACCTTCGCTAACTGCGCCAAGTGTTGGTTCTGCACAATAGAAGCTCTATAAGTCGCCAAGCCACCCTCCGTGAGTCCCGGGAACATCCGGAACAAATGTATCGAGGATATGAACTCGACCACTGCGTCTCCGAGAAACTCGAGACGTTCGTTGTGTTTTATATCGGATTCTGTCTCATTGGTCTTACCGAAACGAGACATTATGTTTATGAGGGTCACGATACCTGGAAAGGAATTCATAGCACTGTAGGTACAATATTTATGTTTTTTAAATGCATTAAAAATATATATAATAATCTATAATCAAAAACTGCTTGGCGAATATAAAACATTTTTAAAATATAAGATTTCGTATAATACCTAAGCAACTAGTGACAAAATTATTCGTAAAACTTTTGGGTATATCGATGTATAAAAAATTGAGAATGGAACGAATGACATCTATGTTAATTAAATCAAGATATAAAATAATATGTGACATTAGGTATACCTTTCTTCCTTGTGTAATGTATCCTTCGGTCCCCATACTCCGGCTGTCGTATACCACAATTAGTCAAACTATTTCTAGCGTGGTCGGGATTAGTTCCAAAGTTCTCTCTGTACGAAGGGTGGGTCAATGCCGTTTGCAAGAGAGCCCTCTGTTTGAACGTATAACCAATCTTTTCCTCTAAGCTCTCTAGAGATTTGTGGAATCTTAGGTGTCTTACTAGAACCGGTATTAACATGGCGTGCTAAAACAATTCAATTGATCAATTCTCACAGGAAGACGAATCAAAGTTATATTTTTTAAAGCAAGATTATTTTATAGTTACCTGTACCACGTCACACATAAGGCCGGTCGTATAAAAACCTTCCGAAGATATGGCAACTGTGACATCCCTTTTCATTTTACTCTGTGTCCTCATTTCTTGCAATCTCGCTTCTTTGGCCGCTAATTTTTGCCGTTCGACGGACGACGGCTTCGCCATGTTGGCAATGAGATGACGATATTTTACATAATAACGCCACGCTTTTTGATATCTAAAATATTTAAATCCGTTTAAAATATTCTTTCAAAAATAAATTTGTTTTTTATTCTTGGTTACATTATTTTGAAATACATAAGACTTTGCTCAGTGACCGTATAAACAATACTTGCTAGTCATCAAAAATATGTAAATAAGTGCCATATGAATAACATTTTTGAGGTGTAAATACACTCCCCAAAACAAATCAAGGATGGCGCTTGCTCCTACAAATGGACAAATTTGAAAGAAGTGGACTTTGCAAATACTTAATCATGCATTTTTACACACCCATTCCATTTTAGCACACACACACACAAGATATTATACAAATACATCCACATTACACGCAAACCCACGCCACTGCAGAAACACGTACATAGGTACTATGTACGGTACTGAGAAAATCAATATTAAAAAAGCCAGAATCAGAAACTAAAAACGAGTTTAAGTTTAAAAGCGCACATATAGATAACAATTAAAATGTATTAGTTGTTGTACAAGTAGTCAAATGCACTAAATAAAATAAAAAAGTTTATTTTAATAGACTTCAAAATATATTCTTATTATAAATTATTCATTTGAAAAAGGACGCAAATGCAGAAACCTTATTATTTTTTTATTAATTAATTACTCTAACTCAGACACACCCTTCAAACCGGAACACAACGATACAAAGTATAGTTGCTTAGCGGTAGAACATACATATATAGTTTAGTAGTTCCAACCCAGACGGGCTCGCACAAAGCCCTAAGTTAAACATATAATAATAATACTACAAAAACTCACTCAGGGTTGCCAGCATAACTCAATTGGGGTGGCCTTATACCGAAATGCACTATTTCTGGGTAATAGTTTTTAATTTCCGAAGGATCCTTCATTTCTCCGATATTGATAGTCGGACTTCGGTCCAGTTGATCGACGCGGACTGAACACGGTTTCTTACCGGGATACGTAACTATCATACCTGTAAGTATATAATATTCTTAAACATTTGTCCGATGTAACATTCGTACATATCTATAATTTTGTTTTAACAACAATTTATTTAAGTCTATTTATTCTTAAGAACTGTGTTTGTCCTAATTTTTGTTTTTTGGTTGATCTGAATAAATGGATAAAATGTACTAATAGAATTTATATATACCACACAGGGTGGCACAAACGTTAAAAAGTGAGAAAACGTTAACTTCTGTTAAAATAATAGGTTATATTTTGTTGACGTTTAAGGTTATTGTACGCCTTAAACATTCCTGAGATATTTTACAATACAACAAAACCAAAACCTACGTACAATTTTTAGGAATAAAATAATAAACTACTTTTATGTATACTCTTAATAGTTATTGACCGTTTCCATTTACATGAAATGATTTAGATAACGTCCAAAATGCATCTAAGTTATTGGCCAAATATAGTTTTATGCTCATAATATTAATTATTAGCATCACGCTCAACTGTATTGATTCGTATTTATATTTATATTATTATTAGTATTTATATTCGTATTGATTATATTCATTCGTATCAGTCGTGCAAAAGCTGACTTATTACCAAATTGTACAACAGTCAATAACGGAAATACAACGAGCAAAGCATAAAGTAAAATAAACATTATACAATAAAAGTTAGACAAATATAAATCGCAATTGGTATTGACGACATGACATGACACATTGACAAATGACATGAATATTTTGTACAGATTTCGTATAGCATTAATTCTTGATTAATTTCTAATTAGAAAACATTATTAATATAAATAAAAAAGTTCGCAAGAGCCTTAATCGGAAAATAACTCGACATAACTTTTCTTACAAGTCCGCAAATAAATTCGCAAGGCATAACACTTTTAAATATGTCAGATTTTACCTTTAATCCTGTCGACAAACTTTTGCCAACTATAATGGTCGATGTCATGGTACTCAGCCAACATCTCCGGTGGAACGAGTAAGCCGCTTTCATTGATCAGAAATTTCAGGACCTCACACATTGACAGGACCTTGCAATTAAAAATTATATATAAATATAATGTCTTTCACGGGTTCTTCTCAGACCTGATAATATATCTTTAGGTTTAAAGAACAATTAATTTATTATTTACAGTAAAGATGCCAACATATTTAGCCCATTTAAACATTTTGTATATCGATAGTATGTTTAGTTAATATTTAAAATAAAGTAATTCGTCATCATACGAATAACTTTAGTATTTTGAATGTATTCTACATGAAATAAAATAGAATTCTACTAAAATGTTTCAAATAATATTAATTATTTAATATAAGCTGTAAGTTTATTAAGTGGCAAAGATAATAATGATTGCGAGATATAATGATACAAAAAATAACAAATATTTATAACAGTTGACTAAAAAAACATTAGATAGTAGTACCTCACATCCACCTTCAGGAAGATATCGAATGAATCGCGGCATAAAGTGGAACTGCGAGCAGGTATCTTCGGTACCTTTGCCCAAATCTAAATCGACGAGTTCTAATAACTCCGTGAATAAGTACTCCTCTGAAACATAAAAAGCGTTACCGTAGTAATTTTACTATTAAGGAAAGACTGTCTTCAATTCTACACTAACACCAAGTTAAAATTAATTTATGTTCCTAAGTGTTTGTTTTAATTGACCAACTTTGTTAATTGACTACAGCTCGCCCATATACATTTAGTAATCTTCCAGAAGATAAAACCATTCCTTGCGGCGCAAATGTTTCACCAACATATCCAGACCCTGAACTCACTTGCACTTTTTTATGTTATTGGCGAAGGGGTAAATGAGCCACCTAATTGGTAAGAAGCCACCGCCTGGCACTGTAAGAAATATTAACCATTCCTTCCAACGTTGGCACCTAAGATATTATGTCTCTAGTACCTGCAGTTACACTGACTCACTCACACTTCAAACCGAAACACGGCAATACAAGTACTGCTGTTTGACGGAAGAATAGCTTGAGTATATAAGTGGGTGGTGCCCAGACGGGCTTGCAAAAGCCTTCATCACCAAATGAACATAAGGTCATGCTAGCATATTTCAGAAAATATATTATTTGTAATATTATAAGTGAAATAATTATAAATAATAATAACTATAAGAGAAATATAGTTAAAATTATTTACCAAATAGATTCAATTCCTCCACAGTGAAGTTTTGTGGCGCTGGTTCCTCGACGTATAATATCGTGTATTCAATATTGAATCTTATGACTTTGCATTTCGGCAGTTTCGCTAGTTTGTAGTGTGAAAACATTGAAAATCCAGAGAATAAGAATTCGTGTTCGTCGTGTCCTATGATTGTCGGCGCTTTTATGAGAAAATTTGTCGGGGGTGACACCGTTATGCTGAAATAAAGATTACAAAGAAGAAATAGATGCAAGATCGATGGAAATTAAAATCTAACAAATTCAAACGGCTTATGATGAAAGTAAACGCTAATGATCACAATGTTTTCACGCGCTTAGCTCAATTATAAAAAACATCGGTCGGTGATAAAATAATCCTATGGTTGTTACATATTGAACATCAATTGTCATTTTTTATAATAGCTGTAATGCAGCCGGAACTCACCAGTAGTGGTACAGCTTGCCGATGTTGCTCTCGGTGGGCACGCACCTGGGGAAGGAGCGCTCGCCCGCGTACACGCCGTGGCGGATGCCCAGGCGCCGCGCGCGCGCGCTGCAGCGGCACAGCGGGCCGCCGTTCATCTCGCCCGTGTTGTTGAACCTGACACACGCACCCCGACTGACTGACACTACTACTCCCAAATCCCATATCTATATATGGCCGATGCCATCTATTGCTCTATCTGACACTTAAAAGAATGTCTAAATCGTCGGCGGCGACTGGATGGGCGTCGGTCACGGGTTGACAGCCGTCATTGAAAAATAAAGAAATTATCAAAAAATATGAAAAGAGAATAAACCATTTTAAAAGAGTAAAATATTATTTGAGTTTGCTATGATGTCTCGTCCATCTAATCACGAATCTCATAACGAGACCCTTATTTACCTCCGTTATATATAGTCTATTCCAATCGAAGAAGGAACAAAGATAGACAAAGTTTAATTTACGCATTCAATAAGGTTGCTAATAGCTCAGCTATATCGTGCACTACTAACAGTTCTTGATTAATATATATTTTTTTATAATGCAACGGTATTCCTTAATTACTTATATCCTCTTTAATTTCAATTCAAAGTCAAATATTGTTTATTTGTGTTTCGTCCTCTTGTGGTTAAAATAGACTATAGTTTTTTTTATTTACAAACGCACGCCCATCGAGGTTTAATTATCGGCGTTCATTAATGTGAGTGACTCTCGTCATACAAGATGTCCTAGTGTGCGTGACAAGATTAACACTATTATTATATTCTTCACTAAGACAGAAAATGCAAACAGAAAAAAAATACATATCAGATTATATGATATGGCACGCCTTCTTGTGTGACTATTCACATATCTATAATAGTTTTTCAAAAAAAATAAATAATAAAGGTTGTACTTTAAAGCTATCCCGTGTCTCCGATGGAATATGACTTGTTTTTCTTTTCTATATATAATAGACATTTTTGCTTTCATAAATCGAATCATTATTTTCGATTTTTAGGGATCCAACTTTGTTGTTAAAGCTTTCAAAGTTGTAGAGTTAGTTAAATTGTGTATTGTTATGTGATTTAATGAAGTAACCTGAATAATTAATTATTGCATTCAGATGCTGATTCTTTCTAAAAAATCAAAAGTGTTTACAAAATCAATATTTTTCTTACAAACCATAGTTCAGGGTGAAGTCTCCTTGGATGGCTTTGCTTCCTTTGTAACTCCAACATGATTCTGTCTGTGTATCCTTGTAAACCGTCATCATCCACACTCTCATCACTCTCTGATGATGAATTTTTATCTTCTACTATAAAAACAATTAACAGACACGAAAATTATATTAAACAAATAGTAAAACCAAATAACATAATATAGTTGTGAAAATCATATTATACATAACATATAATTTAAAACCTTACCTCTATGCTTGCACATTTTCACTCTTGGTGGTTTCAAAGGGGGCAATTCGTCCTCCGCTGGTCTTGCATTTCTACCTCTTTCTATAAGAGTTTTGAAAAACTTTTCACAGATTTTTTTTAATCTATTAGTCTGCTGAACACCTACGCCGTTGTCTGAAGGTTTATAGTAAAGCTCAGCAGGTGAGCTTCTGTACCACATTTTGGAATTCTTAAACAAATATTTGATTTATAATTACTTACTTTATAAAATAAAAATAAAAAGAAAATTGGGGTTTTTATGATTGCTTTATTAGTTTCAAATACTACATTATTAAAGATGAAATTGTCTTAAAAATTTACAACACCCACACTTGTGATTGCAGAAAATTTATACTATAGAAAAAAATAGCAAACTTTTGTAAAAACATTAGATTTTTAGACATTAGCTGCTTTAAAACTCTTTTTTTATTGTATAGGAATAAGAGTAATTCTTTAAAAAGGTACCATCACGCTCAATATTTACTAAGCCCAGTGTATTAGGAAACAGTTTTACTTGCTTTCTAAATAACAAATATAAAAATTTGCACTCAAAATGAACTATTTCAGAGGTGCCTGATCACATATGTCAATCTGATCAACTTGTTTATTTATGAAATGTTACCAATAACTTACTTCTTCATCATCGGAATTATGCTCCTTTGACCATTCTTCCATTTTCTTTACAAAATCTTCTGAAGTTCGGCAATAGTTCTTTCTGAAAAGGCAAATATTTTTTAAAGAATTATTGCAAAAATTATTGTTGAATAAACAAAATTGAGTTACTTGTAATATATATATATTTTGTGAAGATGTTGAATAAAAAAATAAAAAAAGAAATTTAGTTGAAAAATAAATGTAAAAAATAATCTTACTGATAATCTATTAAAATTTTTTCACGATCAGTTAAAGGTTTTGGCACCGATGGATCTCTAGAGTTCCTAGATGACAATTCTCTCACACTACTATGTGATTGTGACTCCCTAAAATGAGAGGGAGGTCTATATTTGTCTACACTTTTATAATGTCTTCTTTCATCATGACTATCAAAGCTGCGACTATGACTTCTGTAATCTCTGTAATTGGAGGAACTTTTACTATGGCTCTCAAATTCACGTCTTCTTTCATTACATTTATCTCTGTTATAATAATCTTCTTTCTCTCTCTGCTTATATTTTGAAGGACTTTTGCTACGATGACTTGAACTTGGACTGCGGCTTGATTGTCTATATCTTGATCTTCCTCTATCATATTTGCTACTTCTGTCGTAACTTCTTTCCCGGTATGGAGAATATCTAGATCTGGATGATGAATATTCCCTTGAAGAGCTACAATAGCTTCTGCTACGACGCTCAGATTCAAGACTTTTAGTGTCTTTATTGTAGAAATTACTTTGAGATAAACCAGTTGTTGTTGTTTGAAGAGTTTGAGTATTAACTGGAGAAGCAGAGCTACCATAATTTTTCCAACTTGGTAATTGCATATTATAATACTGAGGATAAGTAGAACCCAAAGGCATAGATGGGTATGGTGGTGCATCAATAGACGGCGGAGGATACATTGACACATTTGGACTGATATTAACTGGGGGAGCTGGCGATATATTTAAGAAATTTGGAGGTGGTATGTCAGTGGGATGGCCCGGAGGAAAATATGGAGGTGGCTGGCTATATATCGGTTGAGATGGAGCCAAGGTAGGTGTCAGAGTAGGCCCTACAGGCGGAGGTATGTGAAACGTTGGTGGCGGTACACTAAAGTCCACCGGCGGTATTGACATTTTAAAGTATTAAAAACTCATATATTAAACAACGTACAAATAGGCTCACAACACATATATAAATGTCGGTTAAAACAATTACAACTAAGCCATACTTTTATGTTTCACTTTTAAACTACTTTCTTAATTTACCGACTATGCAAATGAACTTTTCCAATACAATGCAGTCAATCATAAATATTTGTATGTAAGTTATTATCACTATTATTTGATAAAGAGTCTTAATGCCACTATTCCAAATGTTTTATTTAGGCTTTTATGCACATATACATAAGTTAATATTTTTTAGTTAGCATATGTTAAAATTTATATATAAAAATTAAATTTATTATTTGACACAATTGAGTTATCAAAAATATGAAAACCCATTAATCAATACCATAGTTATTTGATATTTCTAGTAATCACATTTTTGACACTATTGACATCTGTCAATCCCTATCGCTAGTAATGTCCCCTATATTTTGATGTTATCGATAAAACAGTATACATACTTAAAAATAGTAATTTTATTTCATATTTATTTATAAATTTTAATCATTTATATGTATCGCTATTGTCAGAATGATTATGGACTAATACCAAATTCCATTGTAATAAATAACCCTAAGCAAGTTCAATTGCTTAATATTAATGATGATTAGCGAATGTGTTTTATTATTATTAAAATTGTTGAATCATAGTTATGCAAATCTATAGAAATATATGCTATGGGTGGTATTTTCGGTTAGTATGTAGGAACCTTTTTAAACTGTAACTGATAACGGTAGTCTGATAGTACTACCCTGACAATCAAAAACCGGCTGTGCAACAGTCGCCAATAATAGTTTGTATTGTTATAGTTTGAAGGGTGAGTAAGCTAGTGTAACTGCAGGTATAAGATACGTAATACATAACATCTTGACTCCCAAGGTTGGTAGCGGTATGGTCATTATTTCTTTTTCTTACAGCACCTATGTCTATGGGCAATGACCACTCTCCATCAAGTAGTCCATTTGCACGTCCGCCTACCTATTACATTTAAAAAAAAAACAGTTTTTTGGTTCATGTTTTTACGACAGAATTTGATATGAACTTTTTATAGATAAAATAAAGGAACAAATATTTAAACGAAAGTTTAATAACAAATCAACTATTTAATACAATATGTTATGACAAACATTTTTAATTTTTGCACTGCCAAGGCATTCTTCTTGTCTATAAAATACACCAAATTGACCTTCGGTTAATGCTCTCAATTTATCGAGCAATATTATAGTTAACCCTTCAGGGTTCTTAGTGACTTTACAATGTACGAGAGGTTTGGTGTGTTGGAATCTAAACGAACAATATAAAACATTATTATTTGTTAATTCTTGAGGTTCTTCATTTATCCAATGAGGTTTTTGCGTAAAGCAGAGATTATTCCATATTGCTGGATGATGAGTACCTGCAACCTGATATAAAAATGCTTACAAATTTACATTAACATACTCTAGTGGATGTTGATTTTAGAACTATATTTAACTTAAACTAAAAACAGATACAGTTAATAGTTTTTTTTTAAAGTATAATTATTGTCTTTTATTAATTCTTAAAAAATAGTTAATGAAGAAACAGCTTTCTACATAAAAAGTTTTCCCTTTATAACATACCACATAAATATAATTTTTTTCCAGGTGCTTGTTGAACACAAAATATGGTTGTTTGCAATTACTCAAACAACACCTTTGACCAACTGTCCATTTGTGAATACCAGTATGTTCTCCAACTGTTTGACCAGTGTCAATATCAATAAATAGTCCTGGTTTTGAAGGAATAAACTGTAATAAAAAAAAAAAATATTTACCATCATTTATTCATAATACCTATTTATGAACACAAAAAAAGGTTTTATCTGTTTCATTTAATATCACTTTAATAATTCATTATTTTAGCCATGTGTAACATATTAAATCATATTTCATAATTGTATTTGTTAAAATAAACCATACTTCATCAATAAAATCCTTAAATCTTCTTTTCCCAACAAAACAAATCCCTGTACTGTCTTTCTTATTAGCAACTTGAAGTAATCCTTCCTTTCTAGCTATCTCCCTAACTTCACTCTTTAAAAGATTTGCTATAGGGAACATACATCTTCTGAGTGAAAACTGTTTTACTTGTGACAAGAAGAAAGTTTGGTCTTTGTGTTTGTCAATGGGCTGTAATAATCTAACACCTATGAAAAAAACATAAAAAATTATTCAACAAATACACATGAGACATGATTATTTTATTTGAAAACAGTGATCTATACCTTCATCTTCTTTATAATTTTTTAAAAAGGGACCAAATGATGTGTTTGCATAGTGACCAGTGGCTATAGCATCAACTGCTAAATTAACCCTGCAATGTTCAAAGAAACTATCAAATTTAATGTATCTATTGCATAAGATGTCAGGGTTTGGTGTGAGTCCCATTTCATACTCCTTCAGTAGGACTGTGAAGACTTCATTCCAATATTCCTTAATAAAATGAACTCTATGCAACGGAATATCAAGCTTACGGCAGGTAAATGAGGCATCCTCATAATCTTTTTCATCTGAACAAAATCCTAATTCATAGTTTCCATCCCAATTTCTCATGAATACTCCTTCCACTTGATAGTCTAAAATTCAATATTTTTTTATTAAGTTGAATTAGAAAATTTTATATGAACTGGAATAATTATTCATTTTGAATCAAATACTAACTTGCTCTTTTTAGTAGCAGTGCAGCAACTGCACTATCTACACCACCCGATATACCTATAGCTATTTTTTTAAACATCTGTTTGTTTTATTTTTTCCGACTTATATATCGTAATATTAGTAACAATTAACTTAAATAATAAATAAATAAAATTCTTAGTAAAAGTCAGCTCATCTTGTGAATTTAATTTTTAAATGACATTAGCGAATAACAGTGACAACTGACAGGCGACAGTTAGTCAGTCAGTTATCAAACAACAAGCAAACAATTTTATTTTTTTCGTTTCATTTAGGACACCAATCTTCGGAATGCTTAAGTCGTCATAAGTACTTAGTACCTATACCATAAATAGGCAGATCAGATTAGAATAATATAGAATACTAAAATTATGAACCATATTTCTGAAAATTAATGTATTTAAGAAATGGGGACTACATATTATTTGTATATAATAAACTACTACATTCAGGAAAATAACTATACTTTGTAACATTTATATTTATGTCTATTACCATACCGCCATCGTAATACATTTTAATTTTGAAGTGTGCACAAAATCTAATTGTCCTCTAGATGGAATCTAATGACTAAATTATTCAAGATAGGCTTCTACATGTACTGGACGCATCAGATTTTTTTATTTATCGTTTCTATTAATAACGATTCAAATTTAATGAAGTATTATTTTCAAATTATCTTACATTATATTGATAATAATATTTACACAATTTAATAACATACCTTAAATTTAGTGCATTAACTATATAATCTGTATATTAAAATGATTTGACAAGTTTTAAGGTTATACCTATGAGATTTGTATTGTCATTGTTGCGGCAACTGAATAACAAAATAATTCAACTTTTAAGTTTTGTAATAGCTGTCCAAGATGTCTAATATCAATTTGCAATGTTTGTTGGGAATACAATGCAACGACTTTGTTATGATTGCTGCTGATCAAACTAATGGCCATAGTATTATGGTAATGAAAGACGGTGAGTGAAGGAGTTTGTTTTCAAATAGGTAATGAATTATAACTTTTTTCTTGTGTAATTAATATAGTAATATACTTTTACAGATGAAGAAAAGATTTATAAAATATCTGACAAATTGGTAATGGGCGTTATTGGTGATTCCGGTGATACAAATCAATTTGCGGAATATATTGCTAAGAACATTCAACTTTACAAAATGCGTAACGGATATGAATTAGGACCTTCCGCCGCGGCAAATTTTACGCGGAGAAATCTTGCTGAATATTTAAGAAGCAGCGTAAGTACACCTTCTCCTTCCAAATTCTTTACAATTACATTTTCGTTAATTTTTGGGCTGCCTCCAAATGGGTAACTTTTTTCTTGAGTATTAAAGTGCCATGCTAAATAACTCTGATTTTTATTAATATTGTATTTTATGCTTTTAAACATTACAATGATGACTTTCTGCTTTTTAGAGTCCATATTTTGTGAATTTGTTAATGGGAGGATATGACAAGGAGAATGGTCCAGAACTATACTTTATGGATTATCTAGCTTCTAGTATGAAAGTACCATTTGCTGCACATGGTTATGGTGGATATCTCAGCTTAAGTATTATGGATCGTTACCATAAGAAAGGTAAATTTTATTTTTGAGTAAGAGTTTGGGTAACTTTTCTTTACTATAAGTTGTAACATAAAGTCCCTTTATAAGATGTCATTTATGGTGCATTAATTAATGCACCATAGAAGAAGTTGCACATTTACTAAAATATACTTTTGAAAAAAATAATTTTAAAATAAATATATGTAAAAACAATAGGTAATTGAATATTTCAGATACCATTTTTAAAATGTTTTTGAAGTTTTTTGTCTATGGTTAATTTAATAAACACTTCCTAAATATATTTCACCTTCATCAGACTGTAAATCCAGAAGCATTATTTTTAATAACTTTTTTTTCCTTAGATGCTACTGAAGAGGAGGCTTATAACATCCTGAAAAAGTGTGTGGAAGAAGTGCATAGGCGTCTTTTTGTTAGTCTCCCTAACTTCCAAGTAACAGTGGTGAACAGAGATGGAATTAAAACTTTGCCTGTCATTAACGCTGCATCTTTGAAATGAATTTCTATTTAAGTATAAATTATATATAATATTTAATTGTTTTATTTTCACTCCCTAGATATTTAGGAAAGTTCAATTAATTTTAGTTAGCCCTAGTTGAGTTTGATCCTAGTAGCACTGTTTTTAATCATCATATCTTCTCTATAAACATCTTTGTGTATTTATTTAGTATTCTTTGACATTGTTGAGTACCAAGGTACATAATGCTATCAACAATTTAGTACCTTGTAATTATTTATCATCTAATAAAACAATTTTATTAGTAAAGTGATAGTAGTTCTGAAATTTATGAATAATTATGAACTACAAAGGAAAATAAGTAAATTAAAAAAAAAATGCATACTATTTGTTATTTTAATATATAAGTAAAACTCCCCATAATTGTAATAATAGATTATTTTAATTTATATGTAAAGCTATGTACATCTGGCAATGTTTCTATAAACTAAATTAATATCTAAGTTTTATTTCTTTCTGGACTTGACGAAGTGGGTGCATCCTGATTTTCAGATTGTGAATTATTCGCATTTTCATTGTCTCCTCCATTTTCGCCTTCATTGTCAGATTGATCTAAAATATTTTTTTGATTTAATATTTTAATAATGATTTTTATTAAGCACAACTACTTTCACAAAGTAATACAATTTCAAGCATTAAATATTTATATGCTATGATGAAATAAATTTAGTATACCTTTTTTATCAGCAGGCATATCTTCAGTTCTATTAGCAACTTGGAAGTGATACTCAAGTTCATCAAAATCAAATACTTGATCTGTTGGCAACAGACATGGCAAGTATGCTGGAAAAGTTGGCTTACATGCTATTACTGAAAGATAATAGTAGTTAGTACATTATTTAAAAAAATATTGAAAAAAAATATTAATTATACTCATTTTTAAAATTTTATATGAATATACATATATATTTTAAAATGTTTACATTCAAAGCTCATAAATATACTATATGCTCACTATATCAACTTACATGGAAATACTTGATTGTCATCTGTGTTGAACAAATTGTGTGTCTCGCTGGTTTTGGCCAAAAATTTTGTTAATGCACGTTCAATATCTCGCTTTTGGTTAGCAGCTTTCTCTCTAATTGCTTCATACTCCGTCACTGGTTGTTTGTGTGTCTAATTCAATGAGAAAACAATTAAACCTTAGTAATTGTGTCTATTCTTATTAGTGACTAAATTCAATATTTATTATGTAAAATTATTGACTATGAAAAGACTTCATTTACTTGGGTTAAGACTTATAGCATATCATTCAATTTTTTGTGGATAACTTGACAGAATGACATTCTTTGAAAAGTGTAATTTGTTTTGTATGTTTTCAATTGGGTAATTATAAAATTATTGAAGTTATATATACTTACAGGTGTTCTAATATAAGCATGTGGATCAGGTAATGGTGGCAGATGAAATGGTATGTGAGGTGCTGGTTTAGCTTTTGACCCAGCAGACAACATGGCTGGTGTGCGTGGCACAGGTGCTTGCTGGGGAGGTTGAATTACATGCCTATTTGGACGGGCAGCATATTGCTCGATACCTTGAAGATTAATACCTACAAATTTATAAATATATTTAATGTTTCTACATTACTATTTTGTGTAATTAAGAAATATAATCAAATAATTTGTAATAGAAAAATATATAATGTAATTAGTTAAAAGGACATACCCATATTAATAATGGCCATCATGACATCGCCGATAACTGGTTCCACCCTTCCGGAGAGTTCACAATAGCCTTTCGCTGAATTACCAACTTCTGTTAAAACTGTAAACAAAATAAAACTTAACCAACTACTTATTTAAGGTATTTTGTTATAAAATGTTAAGGAAAAGTGTTCAACTTACAACATTGAACTATTTCTGTTAGTGTTTCTAAAGACATTTTATCCGTAGCATGAAAGCCAGTTTCTAGGAGAACCGTTGAGACAGCTATGTTTAATATTCTACGCCGTGCATCGCATGAACTTTCCACTTTCTCAGTATTCTCAGACATTTTGCTTAAGGTGACCAATTGAAGTCCAAAATGTTGTGAGTTAATATTGCTAACTTAGTTTGTAATGCTAATGTAATAAATATTTTTTCAATTAAAAGAAAAACAGTAATACAACAATGTTTAACGATTTCTGACACTAAATCATAAATATAAAATTAAGTTATTGCAATTTTGCAAACAATCTACAAACGCCGTTTGCTCTAAAATCGAAATCAGTATAATATTATAAGTACAGGTACACAAAACACGAATACAACACAAGTTATAAGTTATAACCAAGACCGACAGAACGACAGACAGTAGACACTAAACACAGATTATATAGATAATTCATAATGTCATAAGTAACTTTTGCAAGCCACAGATATTATATTACATTGATTATGATATATTGATATACATTGTGATTATATTTGATTGAAGTCTCGTTTTATAGGATTATAGTAGTATTTTATGGAAAGTAATTTATACCAAAAAGAAAAGGCAATAAAAGCAGTAGTTTTTAGTATTCAAACAATATACAAGTAGGTATGTTAATAAAAAAATATTTATATTTCTATATCCTGCATCAAAATATAGAAACACAATTCCTTAACGAGTATTAATGATTGATACATAAATGACAAAACCATAAGAGAACTTGGCTTTAATTAACTTTAAGAATTGTACATAATAAAGTATGACAATACATTTGACAAGATAATCGAATACTATAATTTCTTCATAAATTATACGTCAATGATACTTATTTTTTTAAATATAAGTTGCATATTATTCAATAAAAGACAAAGTAAAAAGTTAAGTATGTCTATGGAATTTATTGTAGATTTTTAGACTTACAGATTAGAATATATTTTTAATCGAGAAGTTGATTAGAAAATTGTAGTTTTTAATTAAATACTACATAGTATTGAAAATTTAGCAATAAATAATAATAATATTTTAAAAATTAGTTAAAATAAAAAAATTAAATGAATAATTTAAGATAATTAATTTAAATAATTCCTATGAGTTTGATCTGTATAGCTGTTGGGTTTATTATAATCAGAATCATGAATCCTATATAAATTCTCAAAACTCTCAATTATATTTAACAATATAAAAATTAGCAACAGCCTTCATTATTGCGGTTAACCGCCAATCATTTTTTTGATTTGCTTTATTTAATCGATTTACAAGTATCAGACTTAAAACATCGATTCTAACTATGACTCGAACTATGTGCGGCCTTCCCTAGTAAAATGAAGTGTTGTGATTTGTGAATGGATTTCTTGTTTCTTCTTCCGTATTATTTCTATCCAGTCTTAGAGAAATCTATTAGCTTACAATCCATATAATTTGACAGATTGTAGAATATTGTAAAGGTATATAAAAGAACGAATACAATAAGTATTCCATACTAGAATTAGACTATAATAATTGGAAAGACATTCAGTTTGGTAAGTACATTTCTTGACAATTGATTAATTTTAATCTGAATAAAAGTTTTATTCAATGACCATGTTAATACCACATATTTCTAGGACATTATTTTGGGAGTGGAACAGAACATAATTGACTGAGACAATGGTGAGAGTATACGCATTAGCAGTTCTATATAAGGGAGTGAATAGTGCTACAGTATTAAAGGCAGCATACGATTTACAAAGCTTCAGCTTCTTTCAGAGATCATCTGTTCAAGAATTTATGACATTTATAAGTAAAACTGTGGTAGAAAGAACACAGCCAGCATTTAGGCAAACTGTCAAAGAGGGAGAATATATGCTTCAAGTTTATGTAAGAGCTGACAACTTGGCAGGAGTATTAATATCAGATCAAGAATATCCAAACAGAGTGGCACACACACTAATAACAAAGTTTCTGGATGAATTTGCAGCTAAAGTGCCTCCTAATAATTGGCCTACAGCAAATGAAACTACAATAGATTTTCCTGTTTTGCCCCAATATTTGGCCAAATTCCAAAACCCGAAAGAAGCAGATGCCTTAACGAAGATACAGAATGATTTGGATGAAACTAAAATTATTCTCCATGATACTATTAAAGCAGTATTAGAAAGAGGTGAAAAGCTTGATGACTTGGTTGAAAAATCTGACAGTCTTACAATGCACAGTAAAGCATTTTATAAGACAGCACGAAAAACTAATAGCTGTTGTAACTTCTGAGTTATAATCCAAGCCAAGTATAAAATTATAGTAAATATTTTTCATGTATGGAAATATGAAGATTATTGTTACATGTTATCTCATGTGTGATAAGCTTTTGCTGTATAGTGTAATAATGTTATAAAATGTCTTAAAATTATTTAGCCTTACTTTAGTTTTTAAGGGTTCCATGTTTGAAATGTTCAAGACAATCAATAGAGGTAAATTATTTGTCATAGGTCTTAATTGGGAAAACACTAGTCCTGTTTTGAATCTTTACTCTTCATAATTTAATTACTGGTTTATTTGTTTTGAAGAGATATACCTATGTCATATTCCCTAATCATTGTTTTTAAAAAACATTTACTTAATCTTGAATATCTTGAAATATTTAAAAATGATAACTTAAATAAGTTCCATTTGATGATTTGTATATAAATAGTTTATTAGTTAAATGATCACAGATAAAAGAAAATGATCAAGTTTTTTTTTAAACATTTGTAGTATATTAATTGGGAGATTACAGATTTATGGAATTTTAAAAATGTTGATGAATATTTAGTAATGAAAAGTGTAAACTCTATAAAATGTAGTGAATATATTTATATGATTGGAAGAATTTACTCTAGTTCTCTCACTTAAATATACCATTTTGTATGTAGTAATGACAGCATTATGAATAATTAAAAAAAAGTAGTTTTATTAGAAAACTATTTATCTCCATCGTGTTGGATTTGAATTAGTTCAAAAGTTTATTAATCAAAACTAAACTTAAGATTTTGCTACCTCGGTTTTGTAATGGATTTTAAGATAGTCATGTGTATTCGTGAGAGGGATTAGTGAGAGTAGAGATAAAGGATAAATGGATCTTAACTCTAGTTCACAAGGTCAAATACGAGCTAAATAGCTGAGTTTTACTGATGCATCTCATACTCGGTGGTGAATGATTGCTTTGTAAGGAAATTTGCATGTGTCTACTAAAATATTGCCATAGCTGTGTGTGCAAAAAATAAAAAGCTTTATATTAACCAACTCATTATGAGTTAGAGGGTACCTCTTGTCCAGAAGTAAGAGTATGCTTTTGTTCAACATTACATATAATGTTAACCAAAAGGTCAAATAAAGTAAAAATAAAATGTATTAAATTTGGGATGTTATGGAAAGGTTCATCCCTTAAGTACTTTAAGTACTAAATTTATACTCTCAATTTACATCACTGCTAACATATACAACTATGGCATGGAACTAAGCCACAAAGCTAATTTGGATTTAAAATCTTTCTCAATAATAAAATACGAAAAGAGAAAAAAAGAAATATGCAGTCTGCCTTTTATAATTTTCGACATTCATTATTTTCATATGAATTGTTCATAGTGTAAAATTTATTGTTTATATTAGTTTTGTAAAATATATGTATTTGAAATGATGATTAAGGATTACAAAACAAGAAAAGAAGATTTTGTTATTTAAATTCTTCATTTTTTTTTAATTGTAATTACCTGTACTAGATGAAAGTATATTTTATTATGTTGAAGAATATTTTCATTATATATAGGAATATATAACACATAGAATAATGTCGAGACTTTAGTGATTATAGTATTTTTTTTATTAATATTTTAAGTTCACATTAGAAGTTGCTTATAAAAAATAATAATATAAATTATTTATATGTGTCTCATTGTAACAAGTAGAGCTTAATTTACGAAATAATGTTGTTTATTTTGTCTTAACATGCATCACAGATTTGATTCATTTGAATAGCTTCAATTTAGTAAAAATAAATCAAAATCATATAACTGAACAGAAAAATAGATTTTCCAAAGTTATACTATTAGACTAGAGGTGGGCTATGTCTATGATAGGGTTCTATAGTTTCCACTAAATGAGTATTATGTGTGTTGGTGACAGTACAGTGGTATTGCTTATGTATAGTGTTATGCACAAGTTATGTTAAACACTAGATTTCGTAGTTGTAGCATGGCTAGTAATCGTGTTGTATATTTGATGGGGTTAATCTATATATAACTTGTAAACAGAGACTGTGAACTTATTATAATTGTTTATATATAAAATATGTTTTTTTATTTAATACCCATTTTTTTTTTCATGAACATTAAATTCATGTTTGTTACATAAATAATTTAAACTCCATTCGAGTGGAACTGAGGAGTGCAGCGACATATATGTTACAAGCAGCCCATCTTAACTTTGTATTTATAAAACCGTTTTGGTGCTTCATAAGGCCGACGCAGTATAGTTTCATTAGCTAAAGATGAGAACCGATCCGTCTCCTTGTTTAGTATCTCCTACTTTAGTAACTTTAGTTTTTTGTATTTTAGAACTTCCAAGTTCTAGTATACAATCTATACTAATATTATAAAGAGGAAAAGTTTGTTGTTTGGTTGTAATGACAAGGCTCAAAAACTACTGGACCGATTTAAAAAAATCTTACATTATTCGATCGCAACATTATCCACGAGTAACATAGGCTAAATTTTATTTTGAAAAAATAGGGTACCGTAAGATATTTGAGTTTTTCGGATTCAAGGTGTAAAAAATTAACCAAGAAAGTTACTCATTTTGCGTACGCAGCCTAAATTGTAGATCTTATAAATATCTACAAAAAAGTCCGCGACACACTATACCTATCTATATCGAGTGAGGCACAACAACCATTTTTTTATTTAAAAATCGTGAGGAACGATGTTTTCCTTCACCGCCGAGCATGAGATGAATTATAAACACAAATTAAGCACATGAAAGTTCACTGGTGCTTGCCTGGGTTTGAACCCGATCATCATCATTAAATCATTGGTTAAGATGCACGTGTTCTAACCACTGAGTCATCTCGGCTCAGTGGAATTTTTTAATTGACCTGGGAATCATTATGCTAACAGTGTCTTTCCTGGGTAGGCTTTTTGCAGCGGTAACCGATATCCACGCGGGCGTAGCCGCGGGCGACCGCTATTAAACATAAAAATATAATAAGCTTTGAATTTTCAAAAAATATTCAATGTACACCTACAGATTCGGTCGATTTACTACTTAATTATATGTATAGAAAAAAATAAGTTTACAAAATCAAAAATCAAGTCATAATAAAAGATAATGAAAAATATATATATATATATATATTTTGTATCTTTACGGGTTATTTCGATTTCCGTTTGAGTTACGCAATCCTGTCACAGATCCGAAATCTACGCGGACGAAGTCGCGGGCAGAAGTATTAAATATAGGAAATTGTTTAACACGTATTTACAGAAGGTAATATTCCTATATAAGTAATATGTTACATTCGAGGTTAGAACTATTATAAATATTATCGAAAAAAGCACAACACAGCGTTGTTTCATTAAAACTGATCACATGGTAATGATTTACTCAAATCTTAATGTACATACTTGTATACAGTCATTAACTATTTTGTATTACTGTACTACCAGCACTATTATGTATGTCCGTCCGTTTGTCGCAAGCTATTAGCGCTTAGGGTCTAATCAGTGGGTAATTTGTAATCCTATCATCGATGTATAAGAAAATTTCAAGTCTCATACATTTATTTCCTTTCAGAATTTGCTAACAGAAAATGTAATATTTTTGTTAAAACAATGTAGGTATGTACTGAATATAATATTTACTTTCAGTGAAACAACATGAACGTTGTATGTAGTGGGTATTGTAGTACTCTTAATAATGTGATAAGATTATTTTTTCTATTGTTTGTAAAATAAATTCAGAAATATGTACAATTAAAAAAAGTTTATTTTTATTTGTATTTTTTTTTTTGCCAAAAATAACAAATAATTATAGTATTTTAAGCATTTTTATATTATATTATTTTATTTATTACATTTGTCTGTGTAATAGTCATAATGGACTACAGTAAATATTTCCTTCTTATTTTGTACCGTGACAGTCCAAAACCCTCTTCACGCGAACTCCCACTTGACTACGACTGGTTTCTTCATAACTTACACCCACTTGTATCATGTACGTCTTTTTAATAAAATGTTTTTAACGAGGAAAATAAAACACAGGTTGAAATAAAAATACATATATTACTTTTACATCAATATTAAATTACAGCCAACGTAACTATGTAGGTTACAATAATAAAAATATACCTATATAATTTCCATTGAAACAAATAAATAATAAAAACAAGGTATTTTTCTTATTAGTAAACCTAATTCTAAAAATTATCATTGACTATAAGAAGGTTGCAACTGCGGAATCCAGGTAACATTCTTTAAAACATTCCATCTACAAGCAAGGGAGAGCTCACTTATAGTAATAGTACTATTATGGAATTTACTCATTAATTCTATAATTAATTAGTAATGAGTAATAATATCGATGAAGTGTGTACGTGAGTAGTACTTCTTGGTTATAAATTTTTTTTTGAAATGTTAAACTTATATAATTTGTATATTTTATTGTATACATAATATTTAAATTTTATAGTCCGTTATTGTCTATTTTTAAAAGTGATTTGGAATACTTTCTACCCATTACATTATTTCGAAGTGTTCGCGCGCACAATCCATCGACATTTGTATAACCTAAATAGAAAAGAGAATGGTATTACATTATTATTGAATAATAGAACTTTTGCAGCTAACTTTTTTGGCATCAAGCAAAGAATAAGAAAATAGTGAGAACTTAAGCTTTGGAATAGACACCAGTGAGATTATAATAATAATTAGTATACTAAAATTTACAATGCAGTAAAACTGGAAGATTTATATTATTCACTTTTACTTAAAAGTAAAACTATACCATACCGCACTTTCAAATGATTCTGAATGTAAATAATAATGTCGTCGTGAAACAAATGCCATCGACTTAACTAGAGTTTACAGGCGTATAAACCTTTGGTTAATAAAAGTTTACGTTTCATTGTCTTTTTTATTATTCATTATTACTGTCATTATCAATTAACAACCAGGAAAGAGTAAAAGGTCTTAGGAATTCAGTAACGTTTTCGCTTGTACATACCGAAAATTACATAAATGGAAGTTTTTTACATGTTCACTGTGTACACAAAGTACTTTAAAACATTTCTGATTTAGTTTACATTTCGTCTCATTTAAAGGCGCGGCTATTATTTATATGCTCTTAATTTCTTTGATGTTATTTTTTTAAATACAATATAAAATCTCACTGGAAAGATAATAAAGTAACACATAATTAAGACTAAGTAAATATGTACAACATATAGTCAAAAAAATATAGAAAGACAGCCAACAACGGAAATATTTTAGAGATACATTGTAAGAAACAGAAAAAAGCAATTGTGCACAAATTGCATTTACATATAAATGCCCTTTAAATTATATCCCACTGAGGAACGATAACGTTTTATATTTCCTTTGCTACATAAATGTAATCGACACAATACATATTAAAAGAAAATAATCACACATTAAATTTATATGGTATTGTAAAACTTGCTTCATGTAACTTAAATTAAATTCTGAAATGTGAAAGTCTTTTCATAACTTAAAATGAGTTCTTCGTGTTTTCGGACATAAACTCTAATGATAAGAGACTTTGCTATAGTAATCATACAATATATCTCTTTCCGTCCAACACACTTGTTTACATCTATGCACTAATATTATATTTAAAATATGTTACAATGTTCCCACTTGTTATTTTTTTAAGTGTAAAATTTGACACTTAATGTGAAATAAAATTGTGTCAACGATTTGTTTTACAAAATAATGAGTACAATTTTATGTTGCAATAAAAGTTATTTTTGCCTTTGAAAAATCAGTCTTTATAGACAATAGTGAAAAATTAAATTGATAAGCAGCCTTTATTAAATGGTTAGAAAAGTTTAACTTGATTTGAAAAAATGGTAAAACATTGATCAGATACTATTATTAAATAAACAAAAATATATATTCAATTTTACACAGAACCATTTAAAGTAAATTAACGTTGTCAAATTATGAGACTCATTACTACTTTTACGCTAATAATAATAATAGGAAAATGTATTTTCTATATAAATTAAATAAAACCTAAAGAAGAAAGTTGTGATGAAAAAACTGGTATCAAAACAGTATATGTATCTAAGGTAAATAAAAATTAATTGATTTTACTATAGGAGAAAAAATTAATTTGCTTGATTCCGTCTTCTTCTTATTTAATTATTTATTTATTTCATTGCGTCGATTGAACCTACTCCACATTATATTTGACTACCTTGTTGATTTCATTGATCATTACGATATTTTGATATTCTTTACAAATTCGGTGAATTGCAAAATCAAGTCACAATATAACATAGCTTACTTGCGCTGTATTTAACTTATTAAAATAATAATTTATTATAGACTCTACGTAGATAACAATGTAACAGTAAATTAAAATTAATTTTATTCGTATAAATGCCTTTTCTTTTTAGCCAAACAAAACATGAAAAAATAATGTTAGACCGAAATACCCGAGAGACATTACACGGAGAGTAAGTCAGCATCTACTACAAACACTCATTGCCTCTACAGAAGTAAGAATACACAATACTTAGTCATCAATCCCAAAGCAAAAATAAACATGTTGCTATTCACAATTATGCATTCATGATTTTCCTTACAACTACTTATTTTTTATAAAAAGGCATCCATTGTCAAAACTTCATCATCATGATCGATACACAATTTGCAAATCAATTTAATAAACAAGAAACATCACTACATTACAATACAAGCAACAGAACGACCGATCGGCGAATATTCAAAAAGAAAATGGCCACACACAATCTACTGGAATCGGGTTTTGTACTAATTAAGGTTTGACGAGACACTACGATGTAAAGTATACAATTCTCACGTCGAGACCGAGTTCTATACTCGGCACTTCTCGATCGCGAAATACCGCCCATTGACTTAACTCCAAGCTTTGGTGTTCACTCCTAATTGGATAAAAATACTTACAAAAATCTTGAGGTCCACCGAGCCCGAATTTATTTTTTGTAAAAATCGACATCCAAATGTTTCGGTCGGTGGTTCATTTGTTGGGAACGTGTATCTTCTTGGATCTGAAGTCGTAGATTTTTCGGCAAAACAGTACTAATTCTGGGGAGACTGAGGGCGGCAGCTTGGTGTCGTTGGGCGCTAGCGCCGATGTGACCTCGCTCGCAGGCAGCGCCGGGACTATTGACGGCGCTATTATAATGCCCTCTTCGGCTGCTTTGAGCCGTTTCTTGTATCTAAAAAAATTCCACAAAATATTATTGTTGACAATTTTAAGGCTTATAAACTTGCATTTTTGATTATTATTTGAAATTTGACGTTTACAAGTTGTAAACGAAGGTGGCGGAATTGACTCCCATAAGACACTCACCGACAGTACTCATTGAAGGTGAGCACATAGCACTTGTCCTCGATGCAAGCGACGGAGTTGGCATCGCGGTGGCGGGATGCGAACACCTCGTCGGGCGCGTCGGCCGCCTGCCGCCCGCGCTCCGTGTGTTCCGGCCGATAGTACCACACCAAGGACACCATCATTTCGCCTGAAACATGCAACGAATACATTTTGTATTGTTAGTCGAGTTGATATAATGTTATTAAAGATAGATTTAAAAATATAGTATTAAAAATCGGAAAGCTATTTAAATTATAATTTTGAGCAATTACTTTCAATCTGCTAAGGTAAACTATTTTGTCATATTATTTATACTAATATTGTAAATGTGAAAGTAACCGAACTTGATAAAATTTGGCATGAAGCGAGCTCGAACTCCAAAGAAGGACATAGACATCGGACGGACGGTATCATCTATAAAGTGCGAAAACTAGTATATATTATAGTATAGTTACCGTCATCGGGGTTCTCCCACAAGCTGGCTATCCGCGCGACGAAGGGCTGTGCGCGCGCCTGCGACGCTCGCAGCAGCACGCAGTCGCCGCGCGCCACGCGGTCGCCGCTGGCGTGCGACATGCGCGGCCAGCACCGCGCTGTGCGGTCCAGGCGGGAATCGTTCTGAGAAGGCAACCATGACAGAATGTTGGAGTAGCGTTCGATTGTGTGTTTCACAGGGTAGGGTTCTCATAAAAAATCCTATCATTAAATCTCGCTATCAAATATATATTTTTTCTCGTGTTTTTTTTTTTAATTATATACCATTTTTTATTTATTATCTATTAAAGGATTGTTATCTCAAAATTAAGGCAAGACATTATTTATACGAATTTTATGAATGAGGAGAGAGAAATGGATCGAGCTGTGGGACCCAGAAGAGATTTCTTTCTACTAAGCATGCTTTAAAAATTGGTGTAGCCTTAAATATTACATAAATAATACTTACATTGAGGTAGACTTTAGAAAGGTAGTTTTCGCCGTCCCAGTTCCACCCATTGCTCCACCGTGGCGGCGCCCGGGGTTGCAAGTCAGGCGGAGCTAAAGGAGCCGTCACTCGTCGCATACGTCGCCCTCCACTTCTTCTTCGTCTGGTCTTCCTAATACTAGGAACCGGTGACGAACAAGCATCTTCTACAACTAATGAAGCTTCATCTGTCTTGATAACTGTCTTTTTTGAAACAAGTAACTTGACCACCTTCTCGACATTTTTACTTTTAGCATCTCCGCTAACTTTTTCGCTTGTTAACTTACAACGCTTCGTTGAAGTAATTTCTTTTTCTTTATTATTTTCGAGGTCTGTTTGCTCGACATCATTTACTTTTGATTCAGATTCCAATGATTTTGTAACTTGTTTCTTTGACGCTAGCAACTTAACTAACGTCTCAACGTTTTTGCTTTTATATTCTCCATTAGTTTTATCTATGCCCAGTTTGCATCTTTTAGATAGTGCTTTATCTAAAACTATATTATCACCAGGCTTATCACACGAATTGGAGTCTAGTAGCGGACTTTCTTCTGAACTCTTTTCTGGTTTTTGAGATTCATCCATATTTTCAGTATTTTCCAATTTATTAGTCACGATCTTGGCTTTTGTACATTTCGTAGATTTTATTGGTTTTGTAATGTCAAAAGGAATATTGTTTTCTATTATATTATTAGCACATTTAATACTTTCTTTATATTCACAATTGTCCTTGATATCAGCATTTTTCTTAGTATCGTTTTCAACCGAAAGATTTGAAATAGATTTTTCTATATTTGTTTCACTTTTCAATAGCACTTCATGGTTTTGGTCCTCTTTTATATTTAAAGCTTCGGTGGGTGTTGATAATACTGACTTCAAGTTGTGCGTAACTTTGCAATCTACCTTGTCAATTTTACAAGAATTTCTATAAGCTAATTTTTTTTCTACAAGTTGACTTACTGCCGCAATGGTTTTCGATCGTACGCCATTTACAGGAACATTATTTTCTACGATGTTGTTATTTATATTTAGCGTTTTCTTTATATTGCTTTGGGAAATGTTTTCATTCGGTGCTAGAAAAAGTTCAGCAGGATTTAACTTTGTATCTGGTGTATATCCTTTGGCATCTGGCCTATCGATGCTATTTTTCTTTATTAAATTGTCGAGTAGAAGAGCACTTTTAGTTTTAGGTTTCATACATAAAACATTATCAGGAACTGCTGCTATATTCATTAGACGCGGGTCGTCATTATTGACCGCCTCAAGTAAAGTTTTTTTAGCTTTTGGCTCCGTAAGAGCTAATTCTGATTTTCTTTTGTGTGCTTTCTTGTCACCAGATGATGTTTTCGGTGTTCTTTTATTACAATTCAATTTCTTTTTTGGTTCCTTCGTTATAGTTTCAGTTCGTGTAACATGTGTATGTTCACCAGAAACTTTTCTCCGTTTTTGTAACTTTACATGCTCCCCGATTCCATTTGTTTTACAAGCGTCCTCGAGTTGTACGTCTTTCATTTCTATTTCCAACTTTGGTTTTGAATATCTCCGTTTAACGGCTTTCGCGGATTCCGTAACGTCAACCGCGTCTGTTAAGGCTGTTGTGCAATTGTGCTCTCTAAGAGCTTGCGTGTCGGTTTTTCTCGAGGTTGCGTAGGTAGGACCTTCATTTTCTTTTTTAACATCAACCAACGGTGTCGATCTTTCGTCGGATGATGAAAGATCAATAGGCACGCAAATAGGAGGTGATATGGCGAGAACATCATCATCTGCATCATTGTGATTAATAGCAGGCGGTTGTGGAACCGAAATTAACAGTCCTGTGTCGTCACCTGCGAGTGAACGTCTAGCCATGGCTTTGCCGAGTCGAGCTCGTCGAGGTGCTGCGGGCGGTGGTTGCGGGGCGCACGCTCCCCTTGCCGGAGAAGGTGGTCCTACAGCTTCAGTTGGACCCGGGATGTCAGCGTTTAGTCGAAGATTGTCCCGTACGTCGTACATTTCTCGCTTAGGGGAAGCACCACCAATGGTTGGTACTGGGCACGGGTGTGGAGCGTCGGCTGCTGTAGGTGGCTCAGGTGGCTCTGGCTCTAAAGGTGGATCCTAAAAAAATATGTTTAATTAAATATTGCAATGTTCATAAACCTATTTTTTTATTTAAATTAATTATTTAACAGTTATATTTATAAAAACGTAATTTATATTATAAGAAAAAATGTTTGTTTATTGTTTCACTGATTTAAATAATGTGCGTATTTGCTATTTTAAACCAACGGGGGAGGTTTATTTCTAATTATGTTTAATCTCACAAAGGTAACTGATTAGTGGCCGCTTTATTATATCTCACCTTCCCGCTGCCGTGATTGTCGGCGGCAGAGTCGAGTACGCACGCCCGCACCTTCGGTCGGAAGGCGCCCCCGGGCGGCGCGAGGGTTGAAGGTACGTCCGCTGGGCCGCCACCGGTAGGGGCTTTACCAGTAGCGGGCCCAATAAGGACGTTTTTTGGACACGCGTTTAATGGGCACGGGCATCCTCGGTATTCTGTAAAGAAGACGCGATGGAGTTAATTATTTGTCACTTTAAATATTTTAAATGAACAGCATTATTCGTTAAAAAGGGTATTCAATTAGCTCCATACATCGACATAGAGGTTTACGAAATCATTATATTGACAAGTTAATTTTATTACGTCAGACACTAACCTACGTAGGGTATCCTTTGAGGTGAATGTTGATAGCATGGTGGCGTTCCATAATACTGCGGTGGAGGGTATGGCTCACTTGCTACGCTTACCATCTGGAATAATATAACATACAAAATGAGTGTTAAATTCATTAGAAACAGAATACATATTTTGTTACAAAATTGAATTTAGCTTTAACCTGTGCATCAGGTTGTGGAGGTCCCATATGATAGGGGCCTGGCGGTCGGTAATACCGCCCGTAGCACAGCTCCGCTGGGTAGTACGGAGGCCCGTACTGCTGCAGTACCTGATTACAAATATATTGGTAAGATAATACGTACTGTCAAATTGTATAAAAAAAAAAAATACTTAAAAATTACAAATATTGATTTTAGACTGTCAATTAGATTACGTCTACGGTTAAATTACGGACAAGGTAATGTGTGTGCTAATAAAAATAGCGACTGCTATTTGCACATTATCACTATTACATTACTTTTATATCTAGGTGATAAATATATTCATATATTTTCATTTAACAATGAATATGTTTTATTATACATATAGTAATAGCATAAAAATGTTACGTTGAATACTCACAGGTGGATGGGGGGCATGGTAATGTGGTGGGGGGTGATATCTTGCAAGCGCTCGCTCTGCGTCTGCGCTGGTTTCTTTAATCAGCGGCCCTGCCGGCTGATAATATCCTGCGGCAATATATTAACTTTAATTTAAACACAATTCTATCTTTTTTATTTTAATATGAAAACAAAAAATTCAAATTAAGTATTATAATTAAATTATATTGTTTGTTTTTATGACTCTACAGTGATGTATATTGTATACGTCAGTACCGAGAAATCGGTACATACAATACGAACATCATAAAAAGTTGTTTTTACACGGTTCACCAAGAATAGTCCTTATTAACATCTTTATTATATATATATATCTTATGTTAATGTATGACTAATTAACTATTTTTTTGTTAAGTATTTGTTTAATAGGTATTTAAACATAGAGCTAGCGGTAAACACTAATTGCGGTAAGTACGGACGGATAGATCGGTTGGACTTTGAATGATTAATTAAGTTTTCTAATATTATAAATATATATAATTTGATAAAATTTTATATTAAAGAATACCGTGATTTAAAATAAGTGTTTTAGGAGTTTTAATTATACGAGTGTTCGTCTGAAAGTCGAATTAAAGTATTCAAAAGCCGGATTCGGTTATTCTTCGGTTGACAAACAGGAAAAAGTCACTGTTTTGTTTTGTCAATTTATATATAGAAGGTATTCCAGAGATCGTACTCCGCGGTGAAAGAAAAGTAAGCAAACTAAAGTTACGTTTTTGATATAAAAATATAATGTATACTTAAGTTGTTTACATTTCTTACAGCATTAAGATTTCGAATCCATCTCTTTAGTGAGAGAGATGAACTCTCTGGAAATAAATCTATATTTGGGTTCCAATTTCATAATTGGAACCCAAATATAGATAAACCTTATTGCCACCACTAATAATGCTGGTTTATTTCAGAGAATCGGAATTTTAAGTCAATAGTGTAATTTTAAGGTGTGTTCTCCTCTCGAGAAGGATTTACCGACATATCAAGGTTTCCTCACGATGTTTTTCTTCACCGCTGAGCAAGAGATGAATTATATTATCAACAAAATACATTAACTTTAAAACGGCACTTTCCTGGCTTTAAATCCATTGTCTTCAGTTCATATTCACATATTTTAGCCACTGAAACATCTCGGTTCGCTATTGCATTCAGCTAAAACGTCTATTTCCGACAGGTATTGGATAAATATCTCGCATAAAAATACAGAAGTCCAATTAAAGATGGTCTATTTTTAAAAGCTCATTACTTTTTTAAAGAGCAAGGTATATTGTGTACTAAATCAATCAATTAGCGTTAAGTCCGCCGTGCGTTTCAATACGTTATCTTTAGCCTTATCTATTCAATAGGGCAATTTATTGCTCGGAGCTAGCCTATCTAGCGTTAATTCATGCTAATTGACCCGGCATATGCTGACAGTCACTCGTTATATGAAATATAATGTCCACTCCATATTCGTAATAAACCCAACCAATGACAATTACATATGCATAAACGTACGTGGTCTTAATACATAATAAACGATGGACAAGATGCACAAAAATATTTTAAAAATGCACAGAGACTAAAATATATAATGTCCGTAGCCATTTTAGAGAAAAAAATAATTAAATAATTTGTTAAAATAATAATGTAGTTTTATTAAAAGGATCCATTTATTAGCATTCATTGGTATTCAACTTTCTGTTGAACCTTCTTTGTTAATTTTCCTCTCAGTAACTCATAGGTTAATTGGAAGAGATCCCTTACTAGGATACCTAAGTCTTTGCACGTACTCTTTCATTAACTTAGTTTAGTACAGAAACTATATTTTATGTTCATATCTTATTTATGCACAATAGGGAGATTAACAACTAATTTAGTTACTTCTAGTGTATCTAAGAAGTTAGGCGACTCAGTAGTCCATCTAATATTAAGTGGTCACAAATTCACAATAGGATTATGTTGACAATTTTTTATACTTTGATTAAGTCTTGTATCGGCCCTGCTGTACTTGTGGGATTTAAGGTTATATGTATTTTGTACCAGTTCGTTCAAATCAGAACACCGCTATATAAAGTATTGCTGTTGGTATAAAACCGATGAGTAGATGGTTTAGACCTAGACGAGCCAGACCGAGGTCTAATATTGGTAAAATATATTTTTATGTTTTAAAAAATTGCATGACATACAAATAGCTTTAGCTACAGTTATAATTCACCATGTTCCATGCAACCAGGTAGGCTAGCTACCTACCGACCCATCTTATATTCAGTGCGCATGTCATAGAAACACAAATCCAATGTTTATTGTTGTACAAGCAATTTAATTGTATGTTATTTTGGTAAGCACACGTATACGCTATTCAAATCATAAAAGCTTCTAATACATTTAGATAAACTTTATTACATTACCCTCCTACATTAAACATGTAAATATCAACATTAGTGTTAAAAAACACATTGTTCACGTTCAGATCACAAAACAGTAACCTCTCTGAAATTCTATACACAATATGAGCCTTATGTCAAAGTGAGCACGCTGAATGTTTTGCGGTTACTTGACATCATCATATTGATTGGTTTTCCTTGTTATGTCAGATTTAAGTAAACATGGACTGCATCGATATTTATTAATTGCCCCATTCAGTAAATATGCCAAGATAATGTATGTATTCATGAATATTAATGAAAACATTTACGCCTCAATTGATATTATAATACCTATAACGATTTTAGTTTTAGTGTTATTTGATTCAGATTGTGAAATATTAGATTGTTACATGTTTGGGTCAAATGTACGAAAACGTTTATGATACATTCATTGGAACATCTTTAGGGAAAATAAATTAAAATATATATTATAATATACGCATCATAATTTTAGTCGCACTTCTTATGTCTTTTCATTAATATCAATTTTTTTTTTTTTTTTTAATTTAATTGTTGCTTTATTATTACATATGTAGATGATGCGTTATATCAGCGAAATATTTACATTAGATTTTATCTCGCTTTCGCGGCTGTTTGTTTGTCAACTCAGCATAAATTTTGCAATCGATATTGAGCTAAATTCGCCAGTTACTTTAAAAATTTAAACATAGCAGAAATGAATATTAATGCAACATTATCTTGATTTTTTTACGTAATGAAAATAAAAACCGTCACAAAGCTGATGTTCAGATGATAAGTACTATAATATTATTTATAACAGTTTGCGCAAATACTGTGTACTTCAATAATCATATCTATGGTCTGTTTAGTTAAATACAAAAAAAACAATTTTCAAAAAGTTTTTACGTAAGTGTGACGATGTCGGATGCGGTATCCCACATCCGTTAGGCGCAACGAACGTTCTATAACACCGTATGGTGGTCAAAATGTAAACAACGCTTCAAGGACTAATTAAACTAACAGGCCTTCAGCGTTTTTGTAAAGAAAGAAGTCAGTTGGATGAATTAGTTATTTTCGAATATTACCACATTGGGACGACTAAAAAACAAATAACAATAAATGTCCCCAACCAGACAACCAAATTCAAAAACGAACATACAAATATATTTCATGTATGAATGTGAACCTTTTTTATTTATTTAAATATTGAAAAATATAGTACTGTTTATAAGTTTTTGAGAAAGAGTGTATTAACTGAATAACACTTCCTAATTAAAAAATAATAATAAGTGAACTCATAAATAAAAAATTCTTAAAATAAACTCATCAAATCGCGTTGATCCAACAGTAGTGATTTTGCGTCAAATCCATAACAATGTTATTTATATCTTCAATAACATTGATCAATTTATTAGAAACAGTTACAAATATTCTAGTAGCAAGAAGTAAATATAAACTCATAACATCATGTTTCCGACTCCGCAAGGTCAACGCGCACTTCCTGGGACATACTCTACACTTTTATAATAAACAAATAATTTTGTTTGTTACTTAATGAAATAATTTCAACAGTGTTATAATTCTATTAATATCATGATTTGTCGTTCAATACTTACAGGATAAGTTTATTTGTAAATAATGAATATGTTTAATTATTTATGAAGACTAGTTACTTAACGGTTATTTGCGGTGGAAGTCACATTCGGAATTAATAATAAGTTTTACATTTAATTAATTGGTTCTACTTAAAATCAACAATACAAATTCTTTTTGTTACATAGTATATATTGATTTTATTAAGTGTTTAGAATATATGATTCCTTTAATCGAAATTCGTAATTGCTGTGGTATTCCACATCCGTTTGATACGTGACCTCTTTATCATGGAAAATGTTCCGATAACATTATTGCAACAGAATAATAAAATAAATGATGTTGATAAGAGTGCGTTAAAAGTTTTCACATTTAATGTATGTTTTTGGATCTAATATTAATTTAAAACGGCTACTCAATGTATGAGGTTTGGCAAAGTCAGCTATTTCTAAATGTGAAAGTGATAGGTACTTATTTTAATTACTGAGATGTACAAGACTTATCAACAAAAACACCAGAAGAATAACCTCAAGGGTTTGCATACTTCTACACGTGGAACAAAAATCTCATTTTTTTCAAAAATTAAATCTACATTGACGCACTTTGAATATTAGATAGGAACATTTTTACTTCCAAAACTCAATTACAAAATTTAAATATTTAACTCATCTGTACAACGTAAGAAAAAACTCTTTGAATTTTCTCATCAAGGATATTCTAAAGCTTCTTTCATATACGCTGCAAAGTAGAGCACTGTAGCGGGTCACGCTTTAAAACTTCTTTCATGGAAAAGCCTTCGTCTACGGGTCGTTAATAAGCTATTACTAAATCCTTTTCAACAACTTTTAATAGCATATGAGCAATTATTTTTTATTGCTAAGTAATGTTATAAATACGAAATTAAGTTATGTATGTTTTTAACACTTTCCCGCCGTAACTACTCAAGCGATCTTCATGAAACGTTGACACACCCCCCAGGCGGAAACTAATAATAATAAAAAGTGAATAAGACAATGTTTTTTACTGATTTATGGAATGCTATAATTAATTATTAATAAACCTTTCAGAGGCGAACCCCTGATCGTTAGTTGATTGTTTCATTCTAATAATGATACGTTTGCCACTTGCGGGGGGTAATTTAGCGGTTGTTAACATTTTCGAATACGCAAATTATCGTATAAAAAATCCGCTTATTTAACACAAAATATTAATAGAAAAATTACTAAAAAACTGTATATATTCTATTAAAAATTTGAATTGCGACCAATCTATTTTCCTTCGTAAAATCGTAAAGCGTGACAAAGACAATAAAAAAACACTATTCTTGCAATAGACATTACAATTTGTAGTCTGTGAAAGTTTTTTTTAAGTTTGGTTTTTGTAATGGATATAAAAAAAAATATTGACAAAAGACCTACTTAAGTACGCAACGGTAAGTAGTTTGGGTTGTTACAAATATCTTATTTTCTTGCTACGATCTATGGTTGTAAAATGTTGAGTGTTAGTATTTTCGAAAAAAAAATAGGTAAGAGTACCTAGTATTTTAAAAGATATATAAATTTAGTATATATACGCAAAATAAGTACGGCATAACTTGTAATTTGTTAATATATCTGTCTACCGCTTATTATATTCACTTAAAAATGTTATTTGCATTCATAAACTTACATTTACTTTATTAATGATGTATAAATTTTTAGCTAATTTGTTAAAGTAATTTAAATAGCATGTTCTTATCAAAGTTGAAGATTATATTTATTAATATTTTAAAAATACTTAATTTTTTTTATTAAAAACGGATAGAACTTTGTGCTTGGCAGTTACATAAGTTTTAAAACTGTTTTATCGTACGCCTTGCTACATCATGTTCGATTCATAGATGACATTTCACGCACGTTAACCAAAGACCGCATAAAAGTTTAACATATAATTTTATATGTATAAAGTTCATTACTATGTATTTAGTCCAACTAGATTTATCCACAATTTATGTACGTTTTAAAAAAGGTCAGTTGCTATAATAAATCTTTAAGTTCAAAAGGTAAACTATTTAAAGACACATTAGATATGCAACTTTATGTTAAATACGGTAAAGGTGAATTATACTGTAGTTAAAAAATAAACATTTGGTTTGTATGTAACCATAATTTTGAATAACATCCAGATTTGGTGTGTTAAGTGCTAACTATGGCAACACATCTCATATTTGAAGTGTAAACAATATCGAGGCACAATTAAGGCGTACTGCTAACCAATCAACAGCTTTTTAACGGATACATTCTTAAATTTTACCCAATTAAGGGTAATGTTTTAAAGTATACCAATACCTGAATTTCAACTTTCTTATTAAAGCATTATTAACGTATAGATAATACCTTAACTCGAAAGCAATACACGCACGTAGCGCAGTTAAGATAAATTTAAGTGTAAGGGACGGCTAATTGTGACGACATGCCGCGCGCCGTTCTCGCGACCGATCCGATAAAGGGACTAAACTATTCGAGCTTTATTTTGTGCGTTGGTTTGTACAGTCAATAAGCGAGGTTATTCCAGTTGTTTCCATAATATTTACACAAGCGACCATAGAATTCTTTTCTAAGTACATCGTAGACAATTTCTATATAAAAATAGAACGTATTATAGTATCATTTTTCCTGTTTATTCTCTGTGTTTTTATTAAACGGACGTTTGAATAATAGTTTAATATTCATTTATTGTTCATTTTTCAATTGTATTTTATATCTGTATACGTCCTCAGCGTTTCATTTAATATTCCTATTAACAAGTTAACCAGTTCCATCAAGTTCGTTAAATTCATTTTCTCCCCGAACGACGTTGCCGACTGTAGGACCTATACCGTTAGATACTTAAGGTAACTTATGTTTATTGTTTGTGAGCTTTCTCTATTACTTGGTCTTGTATTTTTACGACAAAGATATCAGCTACATAATTGTTTTTAATGTTAAACTTTGAAACAAATATTGTATTTCATGTAATAATAATAATAATACATTTAAAGTTTATAAGATTATTGTAGCCATATAAATTATAATTATCAATCTAAAAAACTATCATAACGAATACACTACCGGTAAATAAGTTAACATAATGCTACAAAAAAATATATCATTATTGTCTATATCATGTCTGTATCATTATTGGTATAGCTTATTTATTGCCCTCAAAATTTATACTAAAATATATATCCACATACACAATTCATGTCAATGTTTAATTTATAGAATACTATATATTGAATAATAATTCAAAAGATATGATAGGTGATTAGATGAACCTTCAACTATTAAAAGGCAAAAGGAAATTGTTGAAAAGTCTGTATTTTAAAAAGTATTATTTGAATCAGAATGGGATATATGTTTCATATTTTTACAATAATAACTGAAATCTGTATAAAAACTAAGGAATTCAAATTGGAATAAAGTTTAAATAATGTTAAAAATTATTAGACAAAGTGATTAGGAATAGCAAGTATACGCCTTAAATAATACAAACGTATAGAATCGTTCATTATAACAGGTGCAAATATGACAAGTAGTTATTCACGAAATGTCTTTATCATAAACACTTCATGATTAAATGTTTATAAAAAACTTCACAAATAAATTAATTTCCCAGAAAACCATCATGGCCTATTATTTTATCGTTACGTTTCGCAGCGAACGCACTTAATTATGCCAATGTTACAAATTAATAGCAGCCGCTAACTTATGTACCGATTCATGTGGCGCTCATAGGCCATAACTTAGCCTTTTCCAGCTCATAAATACAAATACCGATAAAAAGACTACCTTTTCACTTGTATATCGCTACCGTGGCTCTAGCCGGTGTAAAGAAATGAAGAAAAAAAAAAGTGCATTTGAGTTGCAAAAGACGGCCTAAAAGAAGCGGGTGGTTTGCCTTGAGTCAGTGTCGCAGCTGCTCGACGTCTTAAGGGCGGTTTTTGAAGCAGCTTTTTGTACTTATTTATTTACCGGTTTTATTGTACGTTACAGGATCGATTGCGGCGATATCTTCGTGGCTACGTTTTATTGTGTCCCACTGACGTGCTCTAGGTCAATGGTAGTATCTTGGATAAAATTTTTTGCTAGTCATTTATTTCGCACGAAGAGAATGTCGTTCCGTGAGTTTTGTATTCTATATTTTTAAACATCGTTCGTTTTAATACAAGGTAAACAGAAATAGGTATTGTTTATGTTATTGAATATACACAATAAAATATATTGGCTATTAACAATAGCATAGATTATGAACTAAGTATCCTTGTTATAGAATAAGTTGAAAATTCGATAGAATAAACGATGCCGTTTTAATCAGACTGCGTTAAAATTTCGTATTGTGTTACTAAAATATTTAATTTTTTTTTTATTGGCAATAATTTTAAAATTAAAAAATTAAAAAAATATAATTTAACTTTTTGTAAATAGCAAAAAGACTATTTACGTTACTACTAGCCTAACCTAAACTCAAATAAACATTCACGCATTATTTTAAAATATTTTGGAACGTTGACCATTTTGATGGTGGATAAATTTCATTTATACTAATGATCACATCAAGAACAAACCGCTTAAAAGATCTTTAAAAAAATTACATACAGATAGCCTTGATATTTTTAAAGACATTAAATTGACCGTTTTACCAGATATTAAAAGAAGCACGAGCGGAGTCGCTGATCTCAGGCAGTATTATTATAAAGTGCAAACTTTTCTTAGTTTGTTCTCCGGTATTTCGGTTTATATGCATTCTCAAGTTTTACGAACTTTCAAACACTTTAAAGAAATCAAATGTCGAGGTTATAACGTACAATCATTTAAGAGGACTTAAAAGTTTCTTACTGATAACTTATTATGTACTCTGCTTCTTATAAAATTAAAAAATAATACTTAATAATATTGCGGTATTATATGAGAATACATGTAGTTAGAGTATTAAGGGCCGCTCGTGGGTAAAATAAATATCTTTATAGCACCTTTATATGATGCCATACTTAACCATTGATAGGAAAATATAAATTTAATAAAATATGTTAGCATTCTTGTCACCTTTCCTTTCATTCATGCGGTCATGATATAATTAAGGCCTTAATGTTAACAATTATTTATAAACAAGTAAAGGAATAATAATAAAAATATGTTGAATTAGTTATAAAAAGTTTCGTAAGCACGATAGATATACCCGACGCGGTATGCCGTACAACTCCGCATAAATCAATATAAGCTTTCAAGTGAGAACCGCGAAGAAAATAAATAAATGTAAGCTAGATAAAAACCACAACCGATAATTCGCCGCGTAATCGGTTAACAAACAGTGAGACCGGTTAAGGTTAACCGTTCAATTAGCAACACGTAGGCTTGCCGCAAACTGCGCACAAATCAAACAAGCCAGATAATCGCTTTCATGAATAGAGTACACTGAATAATAAGCTATATGTAAAACATACATCAATAGCCATGTTAATATTCAACGAATGATCGCTGAGTACAGAACAAATAATATAAAAAAAAACACGAAGGAAGTATCGATATAGATGTTGAAAATCGACTAGAATAGACAAAAATCTTCGGCAATTAATTTAAAAAAAAAGCACAAAAAATATTTAATATTAAAATCTAAATACTACATTTTCATGGTAAGATTACAATTATTACCATAGACTGGTGTTTGTAATCGTTTAACTTGCAACCCGGAGTATGCTATTAAGTTCACCGCAAACTGCGCACGAATAAAAATAGCCCGCAAATAATCACTTACAGGCGTAAATAACGATATAAATAATAAATCTATCATAAATGAATGAAAGTTGCATACATTATTACCTCGTAATCGGTAAACAAACATCTGCAACTAGTTCCAACTAACCATTCAATTATTATAGACACGAGCAAGCTATTAGACTAGTAGCTACACTGCGCAAAAAGTGCACTATCATGATCTAAGTGACCGCTACTAGTAGTAATTGCAGAGATCTACTTCACAAGCTCTAGATTTCGGAATTAAATTTGCAATATGTTTTATTATATTTACGTAAATAGTTTTTTTTTTACATAAATTGTATGAAGCTTAATTTGAAGAGATTGAGAAAGACGACTGTTAATTAGTCCTTTAAATGTAACTTGGAACTTTTTTTGCATACAAATTTGTGTATATTTATAGAAAATTTAAACCAAATGAAATTTCGTATAACTTTAGAAATAGAAGTTAGTGGTGACATGTTATTTCATTGTTTAGAAAGTTCAAGAAACTTGATCTATCTACAAACGTAGAACCCGCAGGCGGTCGTGTATGATATAATAAATAGGTCTTAGCGAACGAAGATATCCCCTTAAACTAACTTTTCAGTTCAATACATTGTGAAATCATAAGATTATTTGCGTTGAATTACTTATTAGTAAATTAATTCACTTAGGGCATGGATAAATAATACAATTGTAGAAAAAAAGGTATTTCAATATACATAGAAACAGATTAAAAAATTAAAAATGATATAGATTGTGTTTGGAAGTAGTAGTAGCAGCGAGACTAATATTTTCGAGAAAATAACCGGAGCCCAAGTATTATTTCCGAAACGCAAATTTGTAACGGTACTTTCTGTGGTAACTTAATGTTTGGACCACCGAAGTAGATAATACTGGAACGAATCGTAAAAATCCATTGTACAAGCACTTTCACCTATTACGTAACAGAAATCATTCGGTCGGTTATAGTCGAAGCTCGAAGTTGACATATTCATATGTTGTTATTCAATTTCATCACATAAAATAAATTCTGCCTAGCTTCTCACTGGTAGAATATTTACAAAAGTCAAAAAATCTAAATCAATTTCTATTTTATTGAGCTGACCCATTCGAAATTAATATTATATCAATAAACTGAGATTTAAATCGATCTAAGACCGAATCGATTTATTTATCTACGAATCTGTTCCAACTTATTTGATATTTGACAATATTTAAGCATTTCTTTGATTTTATTGATTCACTAGTTGTGCCCGCGAATTTGTTCCAGAGATTAGCCGGGACAAAAAGATAAGACCGACAAAAATTGATAAAAATGCATTTAGTAAAAAGCGATCATTTTAATATTACAAACAGTCACTCGAATTTTATTATATGTCATATAATAAAATAGACATTATTTTATTATATTTTTTTTATGTTATGTTAGTTTTATTCAAAACTGCTTACTATAATTTTATCGATTCTATTTTTTTTATTGAAATTTAATAATAACTGCTCATGTTAATTTCATCCAAAAAACAGAGATCTTATTTGTGATTCGACACATTATAAAGTTATTTTATAGTTACATATTTATCTGGATACAATTTTGAATTTAATTTGAGAAATTTTATATAATATGTAGTTTTGAATCTTTAGTTTCGAATATTGGTATAAATTAAAACATATCTTCTATAAATCGAATTCCGTATCAGCTTCCGATATTAATGAAATTAATGTATAAATTCGATGCAATCGCTTTGAATAAAGGTATTTCGAATTAATTTAGTTATAAGTTAGGAAATCGAATATGCGTGACCGCAATCAAATCGCATTTAAATTTGTATCTGCGAGTTCCTTCACACTACCTATTGTTTGACCGTGAAAACAATTGCAATCGCCAGTTGCGACTGTCATGTGGCGGGAATATAAAGGCAAAAGAAATGATGAATTATGTAATTTTTCTTCTAACAAATAAACGTCGCAAGAACCGCTGCTAATTCACGTAACGTATAATGATAGCTTCCGCAATCGCAGTTATTTCCATAACGTTCTCCTTAATTAGAACATTGCAGAAAATTAAGAAAATAAATATTAGTACAAATCTTCATTAGAGAATTTGAATAAACTGTATCGTTTTTTATTACGATAGAGATTGTCATATAACTTTAATTATAATTAGCGAAGTAAAAATACTGTTAGTATAGAACACTTGTTTTCAAAGGTTTGAGAACTAGTGTTCTATACTAACATTATTGGCGTTTTGGGTGGAGCATCCTTATTTAGAATGTGATTAGAATTTACATTTAAACAGTAAACAGAACTTTAAAATGGCGCTGGCTGCTTATGCTGTTTTGGGCTGTGTGAATGAAAGAACTTTCTTTTTAATCACGAATGTTGAGTGAAAATAACAAAACGTTGCTAGGCGCCGAATGTAACATGAATACCGCTGTCTAGACTGACAATTTTTTTATGTCGACGTTTGAAAAAATGCATACGATATCTGCTGCATTTCATTTGTATTTAAACGATCTATAAATGGAGCATCGAACTTGCTACATACAGTTAATATAGATAAAAATATTACTTAACTTAAAAACGAATGTAATATCAAAGCAATACACTATTTAAAGTAACATTTATCAATTTAAAATGATACCGCTATTCAATAGAAACTTCAGCTCCAGCAATATTTAGTTTATTGCAGATTTCAATTAGTTTATAATTTAGGTTATAATGATGAACAGTCGGAAGCGACTGCGTCGAAAGGGGAAGGTAATGGTTCTGAATTTATATGAAACATATTTAAGTTATAGCCCGTATTAGCACAACAAGCGTGAAACGACTAAAGTGGCATAACCACTTGTTACACGGTCCCCTTCTAACCACCGTCTATATGCTATTAACTCTGTCAATATTATTCTTGTTTAATAATTATGTGTCAAACTAAAGTATAGGGAATAATTACACTTGTTTTAGATGGGGACGAGAGAGCATTAAACTAAAAATAATATTAAACCGTACAAAATGCATTAGCAGACGTAAACTATTCTTGTTCAAATTTTATATAATAGACGCTGGTTAATGAAAATGTCCTATCGTCGTGGTTCGTGAGTATTTTATGGTTTATCTTAACCGATCTCTATGGCAAATTTAATCGTATTTGTTTGTCTATGCAATTTACATAACTAGTTCTGACATAGATGTTTAAGTGCGTTCTGTTTACTTCTTATAGAGAGAAGCATTTATATCCAAAATTAAGTGGTACATGATATATTTGTTATTTCAAAAAATATACTTTGTCGTATATCACGCAGAAAATTATAAATAATTTACACGATAGAACTTGAAAAAGAAAATATATATTATTATAATAATATTCAAATTTTGTTATAAAGTGTATTTTTTAAACAATAAATTAAGCTTCACAGATAATATTTCATCGATAACCCCACGCTGTATGGTATTTACCATTTTTGCCGTCACTAAAATGTTCCTTACAAGGTGATTAGACATTAAATGCTTGAATAGTCAATGAAGCATTCTACAATTTTTATTAGCTGCTGTATGAGGAAAGAAGGTACTGTGAGTTAAACGTGTTGTATTTTTTGCTTCTAGTCCTTATTGTTCTGGCAACACGGAACATTATTCACCGTTAAGACAGTCTGTATGTAACGGAACATTTGTAATACTGTAAAGAGCAATAAATTTGAAATAAGAATTGCGCATTAGATCCTGTGGTATTTCGTTTAAACAACAAATTCGTAAAAAGGAACGATAAGAATGTTGGCAAGATTGCTGGTGCAGACATATCTGAAAACGAGATATTTGAAGTTAAATTTAAACTCATATTTACTTGCAAATATTGTTGTGTTTTATTTATATATAATAAAAATATAAGTATATATAAGCTTTAACAATAAATGTTGTTAATACGTTTTAACTGCTCCGATTAGTTGAACAATAAGGTCATCTTTTTTCTTATGTAAAATCAATGATGACAGAAAGAGAGAAATAAATTATTGCAGGTTTTTTCCAACTAATTTGTTATTAAAATAATAGTTTGATAAATAGCAATGGCGGAAATATTCCGGGTTTGGTCAAAGTCATTGACCTCAGAGATGACGTAAACGAAATAATGATTCTCTTACACAGCGCTGAATGAGCTGTGATAATGTTATTCATGGAAACGCCTTAATAAGTATTATTAAACGTAAGATAAATATACTTACCGTAATATTATTTGAACTAAAATATTACATAATTATCTATTTACAGAATAACATAATGACTTAATTTTTTAATATTAAAGTAAAGTGTACTATGTAAAGAAACAACAAAATAAATCATTGCTTTAATTATGCGAATTTAAAAACTTAAGATTTAAATATCGAATCTTGCCATTATAAAGTATTATTATTTTTCTTAAAAACATTGGCATGAAGAATATGGGTGAAAATTTAAAATATTCGAAAAATATTACTGTAAAAAGAAAAAAATATGAAATGCTAAGTGCATTAAAATTAATTATATAGTATATTTTTTTAGCATTAGCAGCCCGTAAATGTCCCACTGCTGGGATAAAGGCCTCCTCTCCCTTGGAGGAGAAGGTTTGGAGCATATTCCACCACGCTGCTCCAATGCGGGTTGGCGGAATACACATGTGGCTGAATTTCGTTGAAATTAGACACATTCAGGTTTCCTCACGATGTTTTCCTTGATGATGAATTATAAACACAAATTAAGCACATGAAATTTCAGTGGTGCCTGCCTGGGTTTGAACCCGAAATCATCGGTTAAGATGCACGCGTTCTAACCACTGGGCCATCTCGGCTCTCTAGTATATTTTTGGTAAGGTTTAATTTTGGGTGACGGAAATTTACAAAATTGTATCTATTCATAGTATAAATTAAGAAACTGTATGTTTAAAGGAAAATTTATCATTTATAGTTTGTATAGCTTGATAAGTTTCAGGCATATCTAAGTAAGCTGATCAATAATGTAATGTTAATGTTCCAGGCTGGTAAGATCGCTTTACGCGTCAATATAATGAATTATTAATATTTGTTGTCTGATTATTATGAATTATTGTATTTGTAATAGTATCTATTTTAGAGACATAATATTCATTAAACCTGATAGTATCCATGCCAACTGTATGAAAATTTATAATGACCGAAATATATTTTAAGCTCTGTATTGTCGCCATTAATAGATGGCTGTTTCTGAATGACGTAATTTCGCGCCATTTTGAATGGAAATCCATGTTTATTTTTTGCATTCAAGAATGCTAGAGTCAAAGATCGTATTTGAGAGGTCGTTGTCCCCAGATTAGTTAGACACGACGAATGTTCACGTTTTTTTTTTATTTCGCGGCTTTTTGCGGTGCTCGCGTGCGTTACCCTTTCTATTAAAGTTGGATGTTTCAGCAAAGTGCTTACACATCACTGTTAATTAAAACACCAATAATAATAAAAAAACTAGGAAACTACTGTAAATTATTTTATTTCAATTTAAAAGACAATAAGATGAAAAATATTAGAGCTTATAAAAATTAGACCATAGATTGATTTACATTGCTCCTAAAGAAATGAAAATATATGTATAGTGTAGTATCTCTTATATAGAATCCCTCTCGCTCCTTTAATCAAATCAAAATTAATATTAATTTATAACAAGGAAACAATTTATTTAAAATGATTTATTCAAATACAATTACGAAAACCGACTGAAAAGGCAATTAATATTAAATAAAATCCGAACTTTAGCACAGCGTTAAAACAATTAACACAAAAATAGCTCCTATGTCAATATAGTAAAGTGAAACGTAAGCAAAAAGTCGGAATAATCAACAAATTCAGTTCGCACATGTAAGCTGATAACATAAATCGGCACGGCTCGTAAAAACAATGAAATGATCGCGTTTCGCGGAAAACGCTAATAAAAGTCGTTCGTTGAAGCGAAACAACTATACAGTACAACTTGTAGCCATACTTTGATCTGATCTTGAATAATTGTGATTAGATTTTGAATCGATGATTTTTCTTATACTTATATATTTTTTTATTTATCATTTGACATCATTTTTAAATTTAGATTTTAAGTTATCTTAATAGAGCGCTTTCAAACAGCGTATGTAAGAGATTATTTAATGAATAAATGTGCTATGAGAAACAATCCTCTTTGACTTTGGTTAGTTTATCAGATCGCAAATCCCGAGGTCCTGATTCAGTTTGACCAGTAAAAAGTTATTGGATTTTTCTCTTAATGAATTCTCGGTACTCAGTATTTGAAAGTTGGCAGTATTTAAGCTTAGACAAGGAAAGAGTCCTGCGCTTGCACCGCATCTTCTGTCCTTTTCGATTTATCTGAGATTAAGGGATAAAGAGTGCTTGCAAACTTGAGCACCATAATATGTCTTGTATGATCTAGTCCGGTCAGAACGACATAAACATCACGAAGAGAGAAATCATAAATACATTTTATAATGAGAGCGTTTTGTAAAGCTTTGCGCTAACATTGATACAATTCTCGCTTGTTTTCAAAAATTAATTTTTCAATTCACCGATGCTACAACGAAATTGGATTTTAAAATTGTAAAAGTGGATGTGGTTCATTTTGACTTGATTTTATTACTTTATTTTTATAAGTCAGGTAAAAAATAATAATAGTCAATTAAAAACTAAGTATGTCGTTTGTCTAATGAAGTTTTTACACGCTAACAATATTGTTAAAACTTTGTAAGCAAACGATGGACATTTAATTTCACACGGTAAATATACACTAAAATGGATGCAATTTAAAATGGCATTCATAAATAAAGCGGATTGGTGTGTGCGCACCCTTGTGACCTTGAATTGTCGAGGGTTGGCCCCCAGATAGACTACAAGTTGCACTGACTACGCGATTTGTACTTAAATGTTTCGAAACAGAAAGAGATAGAAAATGAGACTGTTTTAATCGTGACGCACAGTTTACTTTTTATATGAAAGTTTTTGTTGAACAATTGGTCTGTATGTATTTTCGTTTATTATTATACATATAATGTCATTTAATGTTAAACATGTAAATTGTTGTAGTTATTTTATTAAAAAAATATGGTTTATTATTAAGATTTACTACCAACATAACAGTAAATACATATACATATGAACATAAGAGAGATTACTTTTATACACTTTGCGTTCCAATTAAAACTTTAATGAAACGAACGGAAGAGTCCGCTTCATATTATTACTATTGCCTATAGTTTTATATGTAAATACATATGTATACATATTAGTAAGTAAATGTTTAGACCGTAGTGTGTATCAGTATTCAGTTTAGCCACTGACGAGAACATAAACAGCGGAAAATGCTCAAATCAAAATAACGGATATAAGATCTGATAGAGATTCGTGCAAATCAACTTTCGTGTTTTGTGGAATGGGTATTTTTATATTTTAAAAATGTAGTTTTATTTGTTTCTTTTTTGTTTGGTTAAGCGTATATATTGGTTTCAATATCTAACCTAAAGAACCAACTTAAAATAATACAGCTCGTATGTTTTATTGTTAAATATATTTTAATGAGACATAGTTAACTACGCCAACACGTCACGCGTGGATTGTATATGTTTACATCGTTTAGTATTACAAAAGTATGCTTTGATGTGAAACTTTTGCGATTTAAATGTGAAGAACTTAGCTAATTATTATTATGCTATAAAAAGGATCTTAAATATCGACCTCGCCTCGCCTGGTCGTGACCATTTTTATCTTTTGTGAACTGTTTGTATTTTTAGGATTTCAAATGTATTCGCTTATTTAAAAAATGAACTTTCATTAAATAATTCGAAGACTATGAAGAATTTGTTTAGTTTTGTTCAACAAATGATAAATATTCAAGGCTCTTTTGGAAACTTTGATTATATATTCTGAAACATCTAAAATAGATGTAATATCATAATAACGTAAAGTCTATAGGGATGATTTTCTTAAGGTATTTATTTTTAATAATATCTCTTTTGAATGAAAATAAAGTTTATCAATAACTAAGTATAATTTATTCAACGTGACCGACACCTAATTAACACTTTAATCAGGGATTTCGCGTCTTAAAAATGTTTCGTATTGTAAGATGGTATTCAGTGTGGGTTGTATTTTTCATTTTTGTTTTAACTCAAGTAGCAGCTTCGGAGTGTGATTCATAAAACAATCACGAATCGATTATCACTCAATCGACACTCCGTGTGCCAAGAATCATGGCCTCATTTTCGAATAGTCTACATATAAGATAGTTCAGATTATTTTTTCAATATTTCTCGGTATGCTTTTGTTTAATCTTAAAAACATATTGTTCCTCACTCTAGCAATTATATGGAAAAATGTGAAATGCTTCTCTTTGAATGTTATATACAGATTATAACGTTTTACCCAAATACCGCTCAGATCGGGTAAGTTCGATTTTGTTTTTTTAAAGTTTGTAAACACTAGTTAAAATCACCAAAACATCGCACCTATCATACTATAACAAAGTACGTTCGTCTGTATAAAAAACACATACAATTTTTTATTGTTAGTGTATATTTTGATTTAATGTCCATAAAAAAACTGTTTATTTTTAAGAACTCTAAAGCAATTAGTAACATGCTAACAACGTTTTCAAATATGTATCGAAAATTGGACGTTCAGGGATTCAAAGATGGTTAAATTAAACGTACGGAAAAGCGCTGGGAATTGTTCGAGTTCACCGTTTATTCGTACAAGCCGTAAGCGGAAAAGGAAAAATATTGGCAATACGGAAGCATTTTCGGTGCTACGCGATTGGGCTATGAATAACTCAGTTATGTATGGATTTAGAACTTGATTCAGACGTTTAGGAGTCTTGGAAAGTGTTATGGAATATTCTTCACGCTTTTCACGATGCAACTTAAAGATAATCTTATGATGAATATTGTTGTACTTATCTTTAGTATAGTTTCTGAACGAAATTAAATTTGGCATGAATGTCGATTACGTCATAGAATAGGAAAAAGGATACTTTTTTCCGCTTCGAGAACCCAGTGAGTAACGGCTAGTATTACCCGTGCGTTGGGGACTTAGTCGATTCACTAACTACGTAACAGAATATCCAAACATTTTTAAATTACAGTTTCGATTTATGCTTTGGTATTATCTCATGACCTTTTATTTGTTTATTGTGAATGTTCATACATATTTTTAGCCATACCGTCAGAACACCTTGAAATAAAGTTAAATAGAAACTTCTAAAAAGTATTCCGAATACATACAAAGCAAATTCAGTATATCTAGCGTCGGTCAGTCGCGACTTCACGCAATGAGATCCCGAGGCGCCGGCCTGTCCTACATCGCAAACCAGACGTTTGAGTGATCGCCCCACTGAATTATACCTACACATCACATGGAAATAGGACTTGATGCTTTGTGACCCTTTTATTTACATAGAGTCTTTGGTTTGTTCAGCCGATTTCATCGCTTGTTTACGAACTGTATAAAATGTTTATTGAAATGAGTAAGCGTTTGTTGTAATGGATAACTTTTAACGTTATGATATTTTGCGATTATATTTTAGTAGGTTACGAAGATTTATTGACGTCCACAACTCGCTGCAATTAATAACTGAATAAGGAATTATTTTTCATTATCCATTAAATGTTTATTTATTTGATTATGTTTGAATTATTAATTTATGATAATTTAATTTACGTAATTTACGATTACAATTAAAATTCTTATTAAATTTCTAATGAGATATAACCATATAAACTATATTATATATACCCTACGCCCTATTTAGTAAAAAACTATAAGTGATCAAATAAGAGGCTTGATGACGAGTATCCAGCTGTGATCGTGTGACAAACATGCAATTTTTTACATATATAATAATTGTATGATAACTAATTGACTTCCATACCTAAAGTTTCTTATCAAAGAAAAATACCATCATAATTCATTGTAATTGATTTCAATGATAAGAATGCTTGTTTTATTAGTAATTATGATTATCAATAGAAATCATTATTATTACCGCCGTTTGTAAAATCTTTATTTTGAATCTTATAATTGAATAAAAAATAATAAAAATATACATGGTTATATATAGGTATAAGTACCTACTATATAAAAATAATATTACAATATCAGTAAATATATATGCATATAGAATAAGAGTTATTCTGTAAGAACATACCCAAAACTTATTGGCGAATACGATCGTGTAGTCTCATGATCCGATGAGACTAGAAAGAGTTTAGGCGCGGGATAACTTTACCTATTTTACGTGCTTTCCGAGGCACGGGAGTGTACAAACTTCCAACTCCCAGACTCCGTTACTGACAATTTTCCGATAGAATATCGCAATAACTTTTTAGCGTCCCGATCTGATAAAATAATTATGAAATGTATCCCACCCTCACCACGCAAAGTCGGTTTAACACCCAACGTGTCACGAGTGAGTTACAAAGTGAATTCTCATAGAAATAATATATAGAACTAAAATGTATATAAAAATAACCAATAAACGGCGGCTACAAAATTTAAATAACAGTAAATAGTAGCTCGTAAACTACGAAGAACAATATATATATATATAAAGTTTATTCTACGAAAGTGCTCCAGTAAGGGTCAGTGAATACTTGTACATGTGTCAGCATTGCATTAGACACATGCAGATTAATTTCCTCTCGTTGTTTTCCCTTACCAGCGAGCACGAGATATATTACAAACTCGAATAAACACGTGAAAACACATTTGTGCTTGCCTGAATTTAAACCAACGATCTTCGTTTAAGATGCTCTAGTAATATCTGCTCAGCTATATCAGATCACAAAATTAACAGCTGCAAATGAAAATTATGTTTTGTTAGTTGTATGAACGGTGTTATATGTTAACATACATACTACTGAAGGATAGTCACAAGCAGTTTCAATTATAAAATTACCGTAATACAATTTTAAAATCGTTTTGCGAATGTTTAGCACGCCAGCTCTGTAAACTCGTATTTATACTGGAGCAGTTATTTCAATCAACAATTTTTCCTGCCTCCAAGTTCTACGAAAGTAGGCTAATATTCACTTCATCCAAGTTGTCAGCGTAAACACTATTGTGCTATTTGCAGTTCATTATGCGGTAACAGTCGCAGTCCGCAGATATAACTGATTCGAAATGCTGTACGAAACGGACGTATGAAATGTATGAATTTAAAACAGGTTCTTCGTTTTAATCATGTTCATGTAGGCCTGCTTCCCATTTCATTATTTTTAAAACATTTCTTTAAACATTTGTGTAATTATTGATAATATATGTACATATGTTTGATATCAATACAAAATTTATCACGACGTGTCACGAATTGATATTTATGAATATTGAATTTATTCGAAAATATTTTTTGACTCTATAACGCAATACCGCAGATATTTTTTAAGCTTGCTTTTTAATAAATTAAAAAAATTTCGAAAAAAAAAAAACACTTAGCCAAGTCGTATATCTCAATAAAATCATATTTATATAAAAGATAAAGAAATGTGGTATTGTTTTTTGTAGATAAACTTTTTTGTAAATAATTGATTTATGAGGTAGTATGTACTGATTTTCACGCGAATTCGTGTGGATTGACTCATTGATATTCATTCAAACTAGTCGTACAATGTGCTTTTAAGGACCTACTTAGGTAATTAAATGTTATTTGATAAAACTTTATATTCATTCCCTAATATTTATATTTTATTATTACGTATTTCTATAGGCGTGGCTTAAGTCATGCACTTAAGTTAAGGAGATACAGTTTTGTTTTATAATTCTTAGAAATTCGCCGTTGGTTGTAATAAAAAGTATCCTGCATAATGAGCCAGGATGCCAAGCCATGCTAACTTTAATTAAAATCCATCAAGTGGTTCTTGCGTGATACGCGTGACAGACAGATATGTCTTTTTTTAAAGATATGTAATGTACTTTCCATTTGCAGATATATTACGCATGTAATGTTTAATACCGAGAGAATGGTCTCTTCTGCTTCGACGTATTTATAATTAAGGTTATTTGTAATAGAGAGTCGTTTGAAAAGCAAACATTGGATATAAAACAGGATGAGATTAAATAGTAGATTTTTGGATTTATCATTGGTGTCTTAATATAATGTGATTAATTAAAAATAATTATAAATAAAATGTGATTAAAAATATAACACAAAATATAATAAAATACAATTAACAAATAAACCCATTGTCTTGTTAGTTCTGTTCAAATACCTTATGTAATAAAAACTACGTATCTATTTCCGATATTTACGTCACTATTCCGTAAATGTGTTGTTAAGCGCTTGTTACTTCGCGAATACTTAAATCGCGAGTTTTCATAACGTTTAATGTTTGTAATTAAGCCGAAATATTATAATATTTTATTAAGGCGAGCCGCTTTTTTTCCAACGTAAATTACTCGGTAAGCAAATTTACTTATCGCATTGTAGTCGGAACTATTATATTGTTTTATGTTTTTCACGGTCGCGAACGTTTACACAAGTAAATACCAGAAGAAAAATAATGATGTTATTATTGCATTTTTATAATGTGAATATATTTTTCAATACTTTGTATTACTTATTCTACTGAATAATGTTATATTTTAATAAAATCATACTTAACATTGCTTATTTAAAAATATACATACTTTTTAATTTCAGCACCCATTTCTTTATCAAATTTATTTTTATTTTGCCTAGTAATTTGGTCAAACTTATATCAAATAATTTATAGGTATAGTACATACAAATCCCATGCAGTATTAACACCACTAATATATATTAGAATACATAGTAGTAACATTGGTTTAGACTAGAGGCATTAGGCACGAGGTGCTCTAGTTTGAGCCTATCTGTGTTAAGAGGACACAAAGGCCACCGACCGCTGTCAAAATTACACCTCATTTCTGAGTAACTTGAACTATTAAGAGAAAATTGCGGTTTTAATACAAATATCTTAAAGTGTTTTTGATATTTAATAACTTTATACGGTTTCTTGTTGATAAAGTTGAAATATACTGGGTTTATTGTGGTATCGTTTTAATACGAACAAAAGAACAATTACATTTTTAAGTTCACAATCGTCTCATTACTTTAATATGATAAATTATTAAATAAATATTTTTATCTTTATAAACACACATTCAGTTCCGGAATTACTTTAGAATTTCCTATTTTGTTTCGCATCGAACGATAAGACAAATCCAGAGGCTTTGTAATTTTTATAACATGAACCAGCTAGTTATGCGAATTATAAATATTGTATCAATATGTCTCCTTAAAACAAAAATAGATCTAGTATCTACAATTTATGGCAAATTCGTATCAAATATTACGTTTTTTTTTTTAAAGTATAATTATTTAACGACTTCCCTACATCTATAAATTAACTTCTTAAATGTTTGCTAACAATTTTTGACAGTAAAAAGACCAAATTTTGGAGCGATCTAATACGGAAATGTTGTAACACTAAGGGTGGTCTGAGGTAATATATTAATTTCAATATTGAGAACTAAATACATTTGATGAATATTTACTCCCGAAATTTTGTTTTATATGAAATTTATTGATATTTATTCTAAATCGAGTAGATATGTTAAGTTAAAACGAAGATAATTATTATTAACCTACTAGTTAATTACATTTTCATCTTTATTTATCCGATAAAATAGTTAACATTGCTGCTATACATGGGTCTAGTATTGTATTTTATTACTTTTATGAGAAATTAAATCATTTGCTGTGAGCAAGTGTACCGCCTTGAGCTAGATTCTTATATTTTCCATAATATGCTATACATTAATAGTACCATAAGGACATCAGTATTTTTTAATAAGAGTACATTTATCATACAAGTCCTTTCAATATTTTTTGCAGCTGCTTAATGTGATGTGTCAATTTTATCCAAAAAAGACTATAAAAAGTATTATAAATTCAAAGTCCGCGTTGAAGTGCCAAATCCCTGACGAGCCACGAATTTTAAACGACGAGTTATTGGTAGATGTCGTCGTGTCGTATTTTATTGAGGTAATGTTCACATCGTCCGGGCAAGGACATTCGGTTTCATCATTTAGGGAACTGACGGGACTTGTGTCGTCACGTGTCAAGACGATTGATTTTACCGCTAAAAATAGTTTGACATTTACTTGTAATAGAGGTTACGCTTTGTATCTTTGAGATGTGGCGTTCTTGTTTCACGCCCTTTGTGTATATCAAAACCGGGAATTTTAATGTCTGTAGTGTGTTTTTGTTGCTGTCGTAAAAAGTTAATTGGTGCTAATTTACATCTTAGTTAAAACCAGTTTGATGTTATTAGCAGCGATATGAGGTTGTCAATGTTTTTAACATTTAACGGCTATAAATACCGTGCTAGCAGAAAGTATCCGTTAATCGAGAAGAGCAACGATTAATATTCAAACCGAAAGTTTTATATCTTAATTTAAATTTCAAGTTTGGAATTATATTTAACAGGTGTAAATAGTGAAAGACTTCAAAAGAGGTTTGTTGCAATGGCAGCTATATAGTAATTGTAATTATTAGCTAAAAGTGACTATAAATAAATCTTAATCTTGTGTTTGTGAAGTGGCGATTCAAGTGCTTGTAAGAGTCTACTTGAATAAAGTATATTTTAATTTGATATGGTATTGTAGTACTAAAGTTCTGTTGCATTATGTGATGATACAAAAAAAAAGCAATTTATAAGTTTATTCTCTAGATCAAAGTTCATACACTGATGGAATACGAATTGCCTACACGAGTCTTAGCGGCTTTCATTTATTCGCTAACTTATATAAGTAAAACGTATTATAGTTTTATGCTGTAATCAGTTTCGAGGCTAAATGAGATTAGGTCTTTGCCCTAAGCCTCTCCCTCTATGAGCCACTTCATTACATAAGGGATCTTTTAAAATCTTTGTCAAGCTTTAAGCGATATATTTAGGTTGTAAATTAAACGTTGTTTATTTAATTTATAGAAATGTGGTGAAAGGGATACACATACAATTGTACATATATATTGAATTAACAGTGTGAGCGATGGTCACCAAATATATAGTGGCCGAGATACTCTTCAGCTTTGCAAAAAATCATTGTAAAATAAATATATAAATAACGAAAAAGTATTTATATTTTTTTCGAAATATACCAGAGTAATGCATACGTATGAATAAAGGAAAAGATGTAAGGTGTATGACCGGACGCTTGTTGATTAAATTCGTCCAATGTCGTTGATTTGTTGGAGCACAACAACACAGTATAGATGTAGATAAGACTAAACCCCCAACAAACATTTTTTCATGAGGACAATAACTACGTCGGGGTGTTTACGAATGTGGGTCTCACCAATTTGGTGTAACTAATTGTAGATAGTCCCCTTCGGCACAATAAAACGTATGTTTACAACCAGCCGGTGAGAGTTAACACGTTGTAAAGCGGTGCCCTTTGATTTATAAGTTTATTATTAACAAGCCGTTACTGCGGTTTTGAGTTTTGTTACGTTTAACTTACTCAGTGAAACTGAAAGCTTGCCCTCCATTAAGCAATTAAAGAGTTTATAGTATTTTAATGTTTATGATATGTATATTTGTATGGTCGAATGTATTTAATTTTTTTGTTCTAGTGGGCTTAACGAGGATTATTTGAATACTTAAGTTTTTAGTAAATACAAGTGAGTTCATTTGCTAAGTTAAGAAGAATAAGATTTTTTATGTCCTGCAATAAATTCCTCGATCACTCAGAGGATCCAGTACTTTTTCGTAAATGCGGTATCATGGTATAGACCTTTATAAAGGCTACGTTTATGTATAATTTCATGAAGGTCCATATAGCAGTTTACTTGCGATGTCAGGTAACAAACAGATAGGTAAAGTTTCTTATTCATTTATAAGATATATGAGACGAATAATAAATTACATTAAACAGTATCTTCTCAAGTATATTTCAATTATATGATTATTGTATATGTAGAAATATATTCAAATTCAAATCAGTGAAGAGTACAGAAATTGTTTTCTCGTTTCGAAATAATATACCATGAGTATCACTGATGACTGAGCTGGGTTTATTTGTAACATCTATTATTAGTTGCCGCTCCAAAAATAACGCGTCCTCTAAAACGGTGTAAGTGTTTATAACTGTTATTTATTTCTATAAACATTTCATAATACGGTTTTCTTCGACTGTTAAAAGATTAACGTATAGTGAACTTTAAGGAAAATAAGTCATTTATTATGTAGCGTTTGTATTTATTTCATATCGAAGTATTTAAATGTTTATGACACGTGAAAAGGAATAAAATTAAGGTAAAATTGATCCATTTAAATCTGCCAATACGATGTATATCAGATTCGTTGATTTATGTTTATAAATAACATTTATGTCGGCTAAGTAACGCTTGTCATGTTAGCTCCATTAGATTTATTTGAATTATGTTGAATTAATAAAATAATTAAGGCTAATAAATTCAATTTGCTTTATTAACATAGTATTTTAAACGGTTAATTGACGTCGCTAATTTATGTAACTGACTATTGAGACGGGTTTGACATGTTCTTGTAATTAAAACTTTTAATAGTATTTATTTCCTATTTGTATATACTATTCGCTTTATAAGTTAATAATGTTCACATTTTATTTATGATTATCTAAAATAGCACATGTCACATGTTGAATTATACATTTATATCTATCAGATACATATTATAGTATATCAATAAAAACCTACATAACCTAACCTGCTACAATAATGCCATTGAGAATATTCTCAAAAATAAATAAATTTAAAAATACATATTCTAATATGAAATATAACTAAACTTCCACTTACTTGCGTAAAGTTTTTTCCAAGACATAACCGAGTCTAAATCTAGTCACAAAGCGTCATGAATTTGACAGATTAAAAAAAAAAACAAAAAGAATATCACAGAGCGCGAGGTGGACAAGAAGAAGGCGGTAATGTAAGTAACAAATGAATATCATCACAAAATTACTGCGCATATCACGATATCAAGTCAATGATAAACACGAGGTCGCAACAGCTTTTCGCGAGGTCTCAAGGCAACCTTCGTAAAAATTAGCGCGATTTACATAACCTACCGTATTTATATATACATGTATACGATATTGATAATAGTCGCAAAGATAACAGTTCATGAGATCACTGAAACGAACGAGGAAGCTCCTTACCAGAAGCCGACCTTGCGATATTGTGGTGTACTTGTTTGCATATCGTGTGCAATCTGTACTTCAAGCAATCGAAATGTCAAGTTATTTAATTTATACTTATAAAATAGTTTGTCCTGACTGCCTGTCAAACAAACAACTGTCAAAGGCCTAAACTACTAAGTTTATAAAAGCTGAAATTTGTTTTTTTTTTTTTTTATTATAAATATTACCTGTACGAAGTCGGGATGGGCAGTTAGTACTTTATTCATTTTAATTTCAATAATTATAATTAGAGATTCTGACATTGGTCCCATTTTTTGTGACCCAAAATCTTTAACACAATAAAATGGTTTACATACGACCTACATTCAAACGAGGTCAATTTTTATGAGTGAATCTATCCGATAAGATACTGAATATTCTTAATAGGTATATTTTAGTTCAACGTGATCGATAAGTTTGTCGCTTAGAGCCTAAATAATTATTTTACTATACTATTCTTAAGCACAATAATTAAATTATATTTTATTTTATAGGTTTTATATTTTTATCGAATAAAAATAATAACTAGATTAAGAATATGGTTTCCTTTATTTTAACTCCCACATATGTAATACAACTTACGAATTTCATTTCCACAAAAACAAAACGTCAATAACCATTGCAATGATCAAAGGAAATCTAACACGTATTACTCATTCGTGATAAAACAAAAAGAACGTGGGCGGCAATTAGCCGGCCAGGGAATAGAGATAGCTTCCCTACAGCTAATTATACCGACAATCAATCGAGAGTGCCGTACGACACAAATAGAGCGCTTGAGATAATAGATTAAGCTAGCTCGTCGACGGGGTACCGACGCACACTTTGTTAATATTATTTATGGACGCCATGCGGGCCGTACTATTACATTGCTACTTATTTTATTTGACGAGATGCGGCTGTTCATCTGATCTCATCCGATATCTATTTCAAATTATAACTGAAAGTGTATTTTATATAATATAATTCACACGGTTACGTAACCGGTCTCAAAAAACATCGATTTTATCTATGCCTTTAAATACTGTTATTACCTTCTCTGGAAGCTATAGCGTGGTTAATTAGTGGATTCGAAAATGTTAATTACGAGCTAAATTATGTGTAATAGTTATGAGGCCTTCTGTATTAATGAAATTAAATTAATAGTGATAATTTGCAAATGAGGCATTTACTATTTGAACGATATAAAATAAACCGAATGTTGTCAGTTATATGCCGCTATTGAATTTTAGTGGTGAGACCTCCAGCGTTTCCTAGTTCGATATAGGGCTCTACGAACGGTGAAAGCCGAGTGAGGTGACTAAATCTAATTGCTGTCAAGATACGAAGCCGAGCAATTAGTGAGCGGGATTATTTGGACGAATTTAATACTATTATTAATACAATGCTGAGAACTCTGGACTGATTAAAGATACGAAACTTGATCTTTTGAAGGTTAATCAAGCTCAGTCATGCATTATAATGTGAAAGGATACGTTTGATTTGGAGTTCAACATTGTTAAAAAAACTGAGATTCGGAGTTATTGTAGTTGAAACATTTAATAAAATTATATTCGCTATTTGAAATTCAAATGAATAACAGAATTAGATGTATAATGATCTCGGTAAATACATTCCGCCCGCATGAGCGCGGCAACACAAACAAACAGAAAAAGTTCAAAGTTTCCCACACTTTAAAAACGCGTTCATTGTAAGGGTGAAATATTTATTGGTTGTTTTGTTAGTATATTTTGTGAATAATGTATACGGGACGTGCGGGCTCAGCGGGCCCGACGGGACGGAACGGCCTCGTGACCCAGTCCTATCCACTTGATTACAGTGCTGGATTCAATTGAACAAAAGAAAACACGGTTAATATGATTACACTCGTTCAGCGACCAAATGATTTTCGTTCTTGGTATTTGTTATCGCGTAAAGATTACAGAAACATAATATAGATTCGTTTGTGAAAATTGATAAAAATTTTATATAGTGTTGGGCTACGATCTATATCCTTACCATTATATAAATTTGAAAAGTTTGTTTGCTAAGGATCTATTAGTCCGTTTCAAATTAGCGTAGTTTAACGTAGTTTACGCGTTAAATAGCTCATTTATTAAGCAAGATTATTGACAATATACAATCATGTCATGACCTACGAAGGCGGAGTAGTAACATTTAACTCGAGTTAAACAACGAGATAGCTATTTTAAAAAAAGGACAGCTTCTATGTATTAATAAGTCTAGAAACAAACAAACCATACTTTGAGAAATTAATTGTATATTATTATAAATAATTGTTTTAAATTGACCACTCACCATAAGGCGAAAAAGATGGCATAGGGTCACACAAATTGCACGTCGACGTCGGCTTACCTGTAACAAAAATACATTTTTGAAACTGCGTATCAAGCTCAAATAACAAAAGCGAGTTGTCAAATAATGAATAAATCCGAAACTTAAATTAAAGAATATATTTGCATGATAAACTTGGCAACGCGGTAAACAATTGCGAATTATGCATTAGGGTACGTCCAGAGCAGACATAATACATTTTTCGCGTTGATTTAAAGTTGTATTCGAACAATGGAATAGATACCTATTCAATGGTAGCTATTTTTGTCATCTTGGTATAATTTGTATGCAGAACATAAATAAAACTCAAAACTTTATGATAATGCTTAAAAACCCACATAAATACGATTTCCTGTATTTTTATAATTCTATAAATAAATATTATTCTAATTTCAGATTATTACTTTAAATGATGAGAGATAGTATTAAATTGTTAATTCTATGCAAACTTGCAATATTAATTTTAAAAGTAAAATTATTCATATAAGTATTAATTATTAAAAACAAAAACTTTAATTTAAAATCCGAAAATTCTAAACGATCGAACCTTTTGTCTGCACCAACTCTTACATAACATAAATATATAGAGTCGGTCGGATTGTGGTTGCAGTATTGTTTGCGTTATTACTCCGTATGTATGAATTTCTTACAAATAAACAGTGTCAGCGATGAAAATACAATGAGGGAAAGCGGAAACACATTAAACTTAGCACATATACTGCATTTTATGCACTTACTCATTGATTTTAATAGCGATTGGACTTTGTATTGTTTTTAAAATGTTATAATGACGGAAATAAAACATTGTATTAGGTTAGTTTTAAACAAATAGTGTTATTAGGAATATAAATTTAATTTCAAAGCATAGGTATATTAATTTGTACTAGTCTTCGCTAGTGGTTAATATTCGACTCATTATCAAACTATTCAGGAAGTAACGTATAAATCTGATTAAAAATTTGTTTTTAAACTTATTTTACTAGATTTAAGCGCGTCAATTACTACGACTACCAAACAAAACAATTAAAATTGGTTCGAAAACAGAGGAGAATACGGTCGGTACTAATTTATTCTTTACCTTTTTATTTATATATTTAATATAAACTAAATATAATATAAAAATAGACATTCATAATCCTCCATCATTTTTAATTCTTATAATAACATCACATTGTATGTTACGCTAGACTTACATAGTTAGTTGTTATAACTACGGAACATCTTAGTTCCTAATATTTACCAATCCCGTTAAACAAATTTAAAGTGTATGTGTGAGTGTTCTCCGTTTGGCGCATTTAAATCTGCATTTATTTGGTCCGAAACATTAATCTCATACGATAGAGATTTACAGAGCAACTTTAGAAATATATATAGTGTTGATATGTTTTAAAACTGGTATGTATGGTTGAATACATTAATCCCATGAACTACCGATTTGAATAATTCTTTTTGCGTTAGTCAGTTCGTTTATTAAAGCACGTAATAGGCTAAATAACTTCACGATACGACCCTTCGGAGCGCAGCAGGAACGATAAACGTCAACTAATCTGGCAAACTGTATTAAATAGAGAAATAAAGCGGATGAGGGAATGGAGAGCTTAATACAACACCACTAGTTTGCTTATCGGCCAATGCCTTTCGTAAGTCGGGGTGATGTTTATACAGATTGAGATATTTACAGGAATTTGAACTTGAAAATTTCCTTTCCCTTTAATTGAAAAGGCTTTATTTTGTAAATTATCAAAGGTGTGATTTAATACGTTATAATTACTCGGAGAACCACTGAGATTTTATATTTATAATGAAAGAAAAAATCTTTGATTTACTGAAATTCTGTTACGTGAGTAACCAACCCACAGGAGAGGATGCCTTTGGCCAGGAGGGGGATGATTATAGACTGTTACTTAACTTGAAATACACAGATATTATAGAACGCAATGATCCGCGGTTTGAAACCATGGCTCTCACACAAATTAAGCACCACTAGATTGTAATATAGATATAGAAATAGACGTGAATAATTAAAATATATATGTATCACCGTATAATTGTAAATAATATTAGATTGTAATCTGTCTCGCGAGATTGTGATAATAATGTGAGATGATTCGGTTAGTTTTTTATAATTTAACTGAATACTGCGATAGATTGTAATCTACTAAAAATAATGCGTTAAATTGTAATCAGTATGTTACGGTTTACAATATTTTTTTAAATTTTATTTAGGTTATAATCTATTGGTATTCGCAGCTTTATTATTTTTATTATGTCACCTATATATATATATATATATATATATATATATATATATATATATATATGTATATATAGCAATTAAGTTTAATAAGAGTACGGCCGTTTAGTGTGTAGAGATTCAATATAATGTACACACTACATTTGGAGAACCGAGTGGAAGTATTATCGAAAGAAGTAGAACATTCCATGAGTTAACCACAATAACAGGTCATTTTATTATAGACCCTATTACCATATGAATAAGGCTTAAATAATATTTAATAAAATCTTCAATAGAATATCTTGTAAAGAACATGTACTGAAACATTTTGTCTATGATAAAAAAAACTATGCGTTATCTATGTGTAAAATTCGAGATAATATGAATATTTTCAGAATATTATTAAATTATACGTTTAAATGTTACAATTAATTGAAATTTCAAATATTTTTTTTTACATCTTTAATTTAATTAAAAAGTAGCCTTTATTAATATTACTGATTAAGAGCCCACTTTGGTTAAATAACTTATAAATCTTATCGTAAAGAGGAGAGGATCAGTAGTGGGATTTGCACAGACATTACTTTACTTTAATATTTTAAAGTCATATAAAAATTCCGACATTGATTTGTCAATTTAGACGTGGGTTACTCGGTATTCCTATTTTGGAATTATTTAATGGTTCAGATTAACATATTATAATAGGCTTTTAAAATAATAAGTATAATAGACAATGATTCGATTCATTATATTTTGTGATTAAAGTCCGGCTTACACCCGAGGAAGATTGTGCTATATAACGAATGTTAAGAATTGCTATGAATGCTAAGGTTCACAGAATCCAATCTTTTCTGGGACAAGTCTCATATACGCTTCGAAATTGTATAACTGTGTGTTCAGGTTAGTTATTAAAAATACTATCAAGTTGAAGAGAAAATTTTAATAACCGATCGTATTATTGTCCTGTTTTACAGAAACCTGTTACTGTTGCTTACTTGGCGGCAGGGTCTTGTGTAAACCCACCGGGATACCACCCACTCTTAGCATATTCTATCGCTAATACTTAGTTATGTCGTATTCTTGTTTGATAATTAAGTAAGCCTTTGTACGACATGCACAAGAGATATAATAGCTTAAGTACCAATTTGATGGTACTTACGCATTGACCAAGGAATGCTTCATATTTCTTATCTTGCCAATGAGTGGTGGTGACCATTTAACAACAGGTGGTCGTTTGCCAGAGTGTCTACCTATATTCAATTTAAAAATATTATAGAAAAAATAATGTTTAAAAACACTTAGATATTGATTCAAATTGCTTTGAATACGACACTTTTATATCAAACAAAGTTCTATTTAACAGAAGCGCATGTTTGGTTTTGTTCTTTAAAAGGAGTGTTTCACGATATATTTCTATTCGCTTACAAAGGGGGAGTGAGAGGGCCGCGCTCCACTGATTATTGTTTTACTTAGTTTTTATAGCGCTCCGCCCCTCCTTCCGATGAGTTATTTTAGTTTGTTACGCAACGAACTTATTGTTAACAGAGAAAAAAATTTTAACCCACAGCGTACATATTTTTCAGCAAAGTAAATATTATGGATAAACATAAGTTTCGCTCTGTTCGTTTTCAGTTTGAAAACGACGTTAAATTATATATTTTATTTGGACTATCTTGGAAAATTAACAGCAATTAACGGAAAAATTCATTAGTTTTAAAAAATAAGACTTTTTTATTTTAACGTATTCAAAACCTCCTTTCAGCACTTAAAGTTGTGTGTGTTATTTAACAGTAAGTGATTCCTTTAATAAATATTGTCCATTTTAAAATACTGACCTTTTATTGTTGGAAATAAAAATATGATAGAATAATTAATGGAAAATATTAAATAGATAAGATTAATTTTGAATGTTTCAAAAAGGGATTTAACGATACACTTTTTATTGAATACGTTCCGTATCTGCGATAAACTGAGTTTCTTTAAAAGAAAAACATTCACTTTGTTATCACAGTTGATAAGAAATAATCGTTATCACGAGCGAAATATACGTATCAGCATTATTTTCGTGTGTTAATAAGTAATCGTGATTTATCAGTATAATAAGGTACTTGACAGCATGTATTTTAATAAAAAGTCCCAAAAATATAATAACACCGGTTTAAAAATTTACTTGAGTAATGTATATCTCTCTTATTAATCGTATCCGTTTAAGTTTCAAGTATTAAACGTGAAGTATTTCATATAATATACATCAGTTAATTATAAATATATCCAATCGTACGTGACGTCATACTACACTGTATAATTATCAACACAGTAATCAATGCATACTTGTATAAATAATTTTATTTTCTCTTTAATACACATAAAGAAACTAATAAAAAATAATATGCAAAAAAAATCAGGCAAATTATAAATATAAGAATATAATTGTGAAAAAAAAAACTTATTAATATAAAAAAGGGAAAATAAGGCCGTAAAGTTGCGTATTAAATATTTCAGATACACTACGCGTCGAGTAAAAATCACGAGTGTAAGAAAGAAATCGTACTTGACTTATTTATTACACAATCGAGTTATTATAAATAACATAAACGTCCAAGATAAATGGAATGTAAGAGCAAGGCATTAACCTCTTTTGTTCGGGGGTGAAAATATATCGGTGTACACATGTAATAGATTGTTCTCGTGGCACCGACGCCTCATAATATTTAACCCGATACGAGGCTATGTGTTATCCTCCTATGCCTGACTTGACAGATAAAAGATATTCTCAGAGGCGTTTAAATTCATTGCTGTCTTCCGAGACAACTGAAGTCACCACTTAACATAGACCTAAGAACTTAGTGAATAGTTTATACAACCGTCTTACAATTATAGTAGATGTTTTATATTTTAGAGTGATTAAAAAGGAAAACATGTTGAAAAAATCTGAGTATCACAGAATAGTCGTACCATCTCGCAACGGAGCAATGGTGACTAGCGGAATAAGTTCCAAATCTTTCTCATTAATAGAAAGGAGGGCTTTGTTCATGTGGAACATTCACGGATTGTTGATAGCAAATCTATAATTGATGATGTTCTAACCACAGACAATAAATAGCGTAGAAGCGGCACGCGAGTATTACAATTTCATGAATTTGTTCAGCAACATAATTTATGTATAAATTTTGTGATTAAATTCTATTGTTTGATAAAATATTTTTACGAAGTATACTTTCAATGTTCAGAGATTACACTGTATGTTTCCAAGACCGCGTCACTGGATAACCCTGGTGAGTCATCGCATCTTGTTATCGGAACAGGAAAATGGGATATTTGGGTTTGAAATTTGTCATACAAATAAAAATTATGAGTTATTAAAATATGTTACTCATTAGACATCGTATTGTAACCTCATCATTTCACAGATCGGCTTATTATATATGTAAAGTTATAAATCCCATGTAATTAAATGTGATGAGGATCAATAAAATGATTGTTGTTGTATATTAAAATATACTAATTTGTACTTACATATAGAGGAGACTGATATATGTACGAGTACATATTATATTATTTAGATAAAAAAGTATACTATAAAATCTAAAATATACTCCTTCATTTAGATGTAATGAGATAGCAAGTTGTCTTGTTATTTTATTGCTTTGTATCAACGAATTAAGAATAAGATAAATCAAATAAATTATTACTAATAACTGAAAGGTTGAGTCGGAGTCGGACGGATCGCTTACTCTGTTGCTCAAACATTTACAAACTGGTTATGTGCAGGCGGCAGGCTTCTAGAATGGTACTTCAAAAATTCAATAGTAATCGGAAAGTTTACAATTTCTAAATACAATTACATTTAATTAATTATTATTGAATTTTGTTATTTATTTACAAGCTTTTAACCATATCCGTATGTACCTATTTGTGGGTTGAATATTGCAACCGAATTTTAAGCCAGTTCTTCTTTACTGGCGATAGCTTTAATTTTGCAAACAATTTTGTCAACTTTTTATACAACAATACAATGTTATTTGTTTAGGATGGCCGCTTATTCAAAATCCTACAATATTATATATCTTTTACGAATTAAAACATTTAAAAGACGTAAGGCCATTATTGACAAAATCACTTTGTAAATGAACTGTTTTGTTCGGAAAGGTTAAAATAAATTGAAAACTTATTTTTGAGAAAATCAAGTTAAATTTTAATGAACTGCTTCAAGTAGGTTTTTATAAAATGATGTATTAGATGTTGTTGTATTTCACAAAACGTACTATCTACACTATAATTTTGCAAACAACATATAATTTTGTAAGTAACTTAATTTAACAAAAATGTAATTGGTATGATGACTTTTAAAACAACGTCAACTCAAATACAAAATTAATTAGAATATATTTCGAATAGAAAAATTACATACGCCACTTTTATGACGCCTCTCCTATATAAGCTTATGTCATATTTCGTCGTGCTACTCCCTTGCAAGTTACTATATCCCTCAGACAGAACAGTTTCGGCCGAAACTTGCAGGTTTGCTCACGATATTTTCGTTTACCGTCAAGCACGAGACGTATTATAAAGACAAACTAATCACGTCAATTCTCAGCGCTTGTGAGGATTTGAAACTTTGAAATAGTAGAAATATTATGTTTAAAGTCACAAACATGCTCATGTATTATAAATGTTTATGCATAATGTAATCAAAACTCATATTAATAATTGGAAACTAAGTTTGTGTCTAAACTCAACCGATCATCTTGGAGTTATGCATACATTCGTTGTCAGGATAAAGAAATGGACTTTGTACGTAACACCTGAACCCCCACCCCCTTTTACATGCGGGAGAAGTCATAGTCGGTAATTAAATATTAAACTACTAATAAATTTTATAATCATCTTAAAATGATGATTAAATTGTGCTACAAAAACAATGAATCAAATTACATCTTCGTATATTTCGTTACTAAATACCATTGATTTATAACACATGTATAATTTTTTAAATATTTTTATATGTTTACGTTGTAATAGATTTATTTAAGTATGAAGTTTAGAATATGTCGGGTGTGGTACGAGCTTGAGGACGAACGAAGTGTTAAGTCCGGATTTACTGGCGGATCTACCCGAGGCCAATCTAACACGCTTGGCTTTATTTGTCTATGATATCCTGTTTAACTATTATTGAATTACCACGCTTTAGTTTACTGTTGTTAGGCGTAAACAGTTTTAATTTATTTAAAATTTATTACTGACACAATTGTTCAAGAAAATTATATTCGTCGCCTTTGATATGATTAATAAATTAATATTATTTCCTTTTGTCTTTTGTCCTTATAACGTAAAATACATAGCGCGAAATTTCAATCGTTATTCGGAAAGTATTGCATTAAGTTACCAAATTAGATTTCAGTTATTTTACGCACGGAGCCAACATAGGCGAGTAAGATTGTGGATACATCACAATCTTAATCGAAAATTCCCCAATTTTCGTCAGGTTTGGGTGTAATCCAAATCTCGGAGATTTTATGTAAATCTACCACCACGTGTCGAAGAAGCATGGTATCTACTCCTGAAGAGCAGAGAGGCCTTTGACCAGCAGTGGAACTTTTACTAGCCTTTGACAGTGGTAAACTTAATACAAATTAATTATGTTTTTGTTACAAATTATATAAATTGCTGTTTGAATCTTGTTATGAATCATCGAATACCAATATAATCAATTATATTATGATAGCAAACTATATAACTCATTTAATATAAATAAGTTAAGTAGGCTTAACGCAGAAATTACACCCACAAGCTTTCCATCTTACGACAATAATTATGTATGTATTGAATTAAAACACTTAACAAGCTATAATTTTGGACCGCGTTCAAACTACTCTATTACACGAAAAACGGGTAATTAAAACAAAGTAATTACCTCAACCCTACACCAACAAACAGTGAGTATAAATTAGTATGAAAACAATGTTCTTAAAACCATCAATTTACGTTACGTGTTAGTTTTAGTTAATAAAGGTGCGAAGTCTACGGCTAAGTGCACGATACTCACCGACGTTGGAGTAGTAATCGTGAAGCGTATACAATGGATAGTCACCTAGTTTGAACAGGTAGGCGGAGAGGAGCACGGCGTCGTGTCGAGGCTCCATTTGCCCGGGATGCTGAGCGGCAGGCCTCATCAGCGAATTAATAGAAAAATCTGTCGATCCCTGTGACCCGCACCACCCGTTCACACTACACAATTTACACTCCTCTTTCATTGTTCCAATGTAAATATAAATATATTTGAATCCGTTTTTTTTTGTACTCGGTTTGTACTGGGCACTGGTAAATCACATATAAAAATATCCGTATGCTGACTCGCACATCACAGAAGATATCACAGCAGTGTTCGGCGGCGTCTGCAATCCGTTTTCCGTGTCACACATCTATAAAAGCACTGTTTGTTTATCTAATGCAAACCGCTTGTCTTACTTAAAACAAATGCCAAATTAGCTGAAATATCAATGACGAAGGTTAATTAAATTTGCATTCAAAGTCTTTGGGTTCGCGTTTAATTCGTTTCCAAAGTTTACTTTGAATATTTATGGAATACCGATCATTATAAAAGTATGATGACCAATTTATGTTTGAAACAGTTTGACCTTTAACATAACGGATCGAATGTCACGAGGTGAACTGAATCCATTATAATTTGTCCGTATAATTGATTGCATCATTCAACTATATCGGCAAATATGAACTTGGAATTAAAGAAAATATTCAAGGATCGCGTGAAAACAAATTTGTTTATTAAGATAAGCGGTTATGCATGGGTGACCGTAAACCAAATCGTATAGGTTTAGTGTAGTGTCAGCGAGCTGCAATGCGGCTTTACCGGGTCAAAAGGTGCAATGCCGTCGTTGTGTGATTTGCGTTTATAGTAAGCGATGCACTGTTGTTACCCTTACAAATAGCCGCGAAACAATTTCTTAACGACGTGATCGAATGTCAAACATTATTCAATAATTATCCTCTTACTGGCGCCTGTGGTTGCCACCTTGTCATTTACTTCTATAATAACATAAACGCTCTACATTTATCAAGTTTGTTATTTATAAGTCATTGAAATAAGTGTTTCTATACAATATACAAAAAAAAGCGAGCAAATTACCTATGTAGAAATGTTAACCATTTGATTATAGTAATACGTTTTATATAATATATTTTAGCATACTGTTTTTAGTTTAATTTAAAAAATAAAACAAATTCAGTCTTAATAAATATTATTATGGTTCTATTAGTTATTACGAGTATTTATGTTTTTTCTCGTATTTTTATACTTTCAATAATGTAATTCGTTTAAAGAAGAGCGCTTTATATTTTTACTGTAATGACGCAAGTGTTAAAAAATCGTATTTCCTATTAGCTAGTTTATGTGCGCTGAACGTCGCAATATGCAGTGACCTTGAATTTGTACATAAACAAGCGTCACGTGTACCACTGGAAACTTGTCGGATCGCTGCAATGAAACTAATAATTCATTATTATCCAATTCCAAATTACTACATTCTATATTCGTGAGTGCTTGCGATTTAATATTTGATACTTACAATTTATTATTGTTATATTATTATGATATGATATTTATCTTCGGCCTGGTCATCTTTTTCGTATTTAAGGAAAGGATCGTCAAAAGTTCGTTGATCAAAAAGGTGTGCTACAATTTCTTATTCACAAGTCTTCCGTAACAATTCCCAAATTAAAAAAAAGGTATTAATAATAGGTGTAGCCGCACGTGCGATCAAAGCCAGGCAGCTGCTATGACAGCTGTTAAAGTCGACGGAAGACCCCGGGCCCCTCGCCTCTTTTAACTCCGCCCTGTCTACCTGCCCCACAACTTGACACGACCAAAGTTTTCAACATTGTTATTTGTTAAATACACATCAGTAATCAAGGAGCGGAACAAAAATAAAGGTTTTGTAATTAATCAGGTTCTTAATTATGAGTAATAAACTGGCTAAACTATAAATCAAGATTTCAAGCGCAACATGCAGAGTTGCTCGGTGCATATTCATCAACTTTGATCTTAATTAGCATTATTTGATGTATAGACAAAAAGCGCTTCGCGGGATACGTAAATATTTATTAATCTTTTATCAAAACACTACTTCATTTTTAACATTCTAGCTGGGTTTGTTAGCTAATATTTAGATGAATGCAATTATTTTGGCAACGTCTTTTGGCAGAAACCCAGTAAGAGTACAAGTGGAAGATATGGTAACGCATTCAATAAATAATTAATTATCTAAAATGAGGTAGTACGTTGAATGATTAATTTAAATTTAAAAATTTATAGATCTTTTTAATAATGATTTAAAAATTACTGTTATATTTGATTTTTTTTTACAATTGAGCGAAAGAAGGAAATCTTTACTAGTTAAATTAAAATTTACAAAGTGAAATGTTTTGTTCCTGTTTTAGGTAGTTGCATAATTTTATTATTAAATTCCAAGTCAAACATGGCTAGGCAGATGTTATCAATCGTTAGAAAAGGCAGTGGCAGCCCTTCAATGCAGTTGGCAATCGAAGTTGGCTTTAGCCCAATTTGTGTCGGATTCGTAGTATACTAAGACTAGTATCGAAGTAACACCGTTAGAAGATAATAATGGTATTATGATAGATTTCATTAATATTTTATAAAAATTATGACTTTTAAAACAACGTCAGCTCAAATACAAAATTAATCAGAATATATTGCGAAGAGAAAAACTATTATATATGCGATTGCGTTATCACAAATTTAAATTATCAGCATCGATTACCATATCGTCACAGAGCGATAGTCTAACTCGCTAAATAATACTTTCCATCTGTTTATATTTTCATTAATATTGAAAATATATTTTTTATTATTTCATTAATAAAATAATCACATCGTTATTTAAATAATATGACGATATTTTAATAAGATATATTGTGTTAAAAATATTCATGAACAGTTATCAAAAGTTTAGTTAACGAAAGCACGGCGTGATTGCACAAGGATCACAAATAGCTTACATAAGCAAACCTTGCGTAAACCTCACTTAGGTGCTCGATCGCTCGTAACTTAGCTTTAAGTTCACGTACGCTTTAAATTGTGCGAAATATCAAATCAATTATTTTTAAGATTATCAAACATCGGATCGTGCTTTGTTAATTAATTTACGAACATTAACCTAATTGATGGTTTATGAAATTGGTGTTATTGTATTAGAAAGTTTGTAAGATTGGGTAAGTGAGTAGAATAAAGCAACTCATAAATCAAAGATGAACAATGCGATTTACTTCGACCTACATATGTCTAAACGTGAGGTAGAAAGGAGAGAAAAAATCTTGAACGACTAACGGACCACCGGAATCAGGCTAATTGTAACAAATGATTTTAGATGATTATCACATTCCATGTTAGATTTAACGCTTTAACATAAATAAATCAATTTCAGTATTGAAACTAATAAATGGATAATTAATTTATTTTGCAAATATCAATGAAATTGAAACAGGCAACAGCGTGGAAGCAAATAATAATTTCGGATCTGTTATAATTAATAGCCACCTGTAGCCTCGTGAATCAAAAAAAGAACAATATAAATAAAGCAAGCGAACTTGACTGATTTCATATTAGTTTATAAGTTGTGATTCATATTTTATATCGTTTATCCTTTAGTGGGTGTAAGTGATATCTACGGATAGTACGGTGTAAATTTCTGTAATAGAGTTATCGTTGTTAGGGCCGGAGGGCTAGAGAAAGTGCCTTTCACTTAGCCAGACTACTTCTCTTTATAAACCGCTAATTTTAAAATTCATATTATTTGCTATTTTGTTTATTAATATTTATTTGTAATAAATATGCGGAAGATATATTATTAATTGTTATTATTATCATTATGACGGTTTTATTAAAACATGGAAGGCGATTGTATTCAATGTTATTTAATAATATTATAATCTAGATCATTATTTAGTATGAAGTTAATTTTACTTGCAAAGTTATTCAATGTCTAACTTTATGGAATCGTGGTTGCGTTAATGTAATTAGAATATTAGCTAGACAGTTAAAACAAAGTTGTATAATTAGCAAGGAACTATAAAGGTTAAAGTATCAAAGCAACCTACGGCATATCATTGATCGATATAATAGAATAGGTAGGAATAACTTAGCCTTTTGTAACATTATAAAACCTATACTAAAAAAGTGTAGCATACGAAAGTATTGTTAATAATAAAAAGCACTTAGATTAAAATAATTTAAAAAAGATAACTGGATAAAGTCTGGGGTTGTTTGTTTGTATGAATTAGCTTAATGAATCAACTTACACTGCTAATTAGAGTTTAAGCTACGATGTTGTTAGTTTAAACAAGCAACCAAGCTCTGAACTTAGAATTAGGGTATATACCCTAATTAGGGAAGGTTAATATGATTGTTTTTTTTTTTTGTAATATTCAATTAACAATGAAATGTAAGTAAACAATATTTATAACTTTGTAATAAGTTTTTCTCATCGTCAAAACAGCTTTGCGAGTTTCGTTTAACTGGGACACCTCGATGGCATTAATTGATAGCGTTGACAAGCTCAGTTCGCCAGCTCACCGTGCAGATATTAGACTACTGCTTTGGTTATTATTAAACTTTAGACGTTAAATACCTCGGATAGTTTGCTTATTGGGAAATATTTTACTTGTTATCATATTGGTAATTCTCTTTGAACGTTCAAACTTTAGTATCTTGATCGGGTTAATATAATAATTAGTTTGTTTTCGATATATCATAATCTATATAACCTGCTTTATACAAAATAAGTTTTTGTCTAAATTTATATCATAGTTAATAATTTAGTTTTTATATGATTTACCTACAGTATTGGCTTGTTGTTTTCTCTAATGATAATGTGACACGTGTTGTTAAGTTTTGATATATTTCGTCACACTGCTATGAAGTACGATAGTTCTCGTAGAGAAGATGAAAGCCGGCCGGCTATCAGTAGCTGCTTGGAGATTCGGTAGCTTTACAGATAACCGGACAGAACCCGTTTCGCAGTTCCCACAATACGACAGCCCACAATTTCTTTGCACGATCTGATCAGCGCTCGCCGGCACTACACTATACGTGACACAAGTGACATTTATTTACATATGTAGGAAGTTCATTCGCACTCGTTTTGATCCACTGGTTTGGCACTACACTACACTGACAGGAGCGTTGGATTGAGGTTATTTCGCGAACGGAAGCGGTGCGCAGAAAGTGCGTCGTGTTTACAGTTGGCGCGCCGCTTTTCTGCGGTGTGTGTAATGCGACCGCCCGCCTCCGTGGTTGACAGTCGACTGGCGGGAGGCGGCGTGTACTAAAGAAAGCTGCGTCGTAGCGCCGCGGCGCGGGGGCATGAAGGGGGACAGGGGACGCGCGGGGCGCGGCACACCTGCGGTGGAGCGCCTCTGGCGACGCGGCGAAGCTTCCCGCTGAACTACGCAATAAACGCTCGATAACTTTCTCATTAGGCGCGCCTAACCGTGTGACCGTAAGCTCGTTTCTGTGCATTTTAATGCAATGCAATACAAAAACATACATGTAGCCAATTTACACTTGCTCAAGTCACAACTAAGATTTCGCGCCGCGCGAGCTTTCGTTTGCGCTTGCGCACCCGTATAACTGTTCTTTGGTTTTGCGCTGCATAGATAATAATTTACACGTGAATTATATTTAGTTTTCGCAGCACTTGAGATACTATTATAATTTGTTTAAGTATTTCAGTAATTGCTATATTAATAATAATATCAAATGTCAATATAAATTATATTTACTCATAATTCTTAATGTCTATGCGTATGTTATTATAAAAAAATGATTAGCATATACTTATATAAAGTTTATCTCGCGTCGATATATTTCAATTTTATCTTATCAATTAGATACTCAGAACAGTTACGATTCCGAATATATTATAATTGATTCAAGATTTCTACAAAAATATATTTACACAAATACTATCGACAGGTAATCTAAAGTAATTCAATTAAATACCCAACTGATTTTATTAAATTCCACACAAGCTAGCGTAAAGAAATAATTGTATAATATTTTTTTATTATTCCTTTTTTGTAAGAAATAAATATGAAATCTCAAAAATGAGTTATTAGGTATGTATTTGCTAACTTTATTAACCCTTTCTTATTCCCTTAAAAATGTTAGCAATGAATATAATGACAACTTATTAAATATATATATAAGTATATTAAAGTGAAGTAGTTTTTATTAGGAATATTTTAATTGTAGTCTCAATTATATCTTTATAACGTGTGTAACTGCGCCTTACATTTGAAATTTAATAAAAAACTTCGATTACAAAAAAAAAATACTGAACTTACTACGTGTTATAAAATAAAGTACCCAGTTTGCAGTTTGTTTGTTTGAGCGTCATAAAGTCGAAAACTACCGAAAGGATTATACCGTATTATCCAGAAGACGTATACGGACCACGGAGTGACTCATGGCAAACTTAGGTATATATGTAATACATCAAGGTTTTGGGTAAATTGTCTGAATTATGACGGTGATTGTAGAAGATGTCGGAAAAAAATAAACCGACTGGGAGCATTACCGGCGTGTCGCATAAACAAATAGACTAACATGTGATTTGAAGATGAAGTTCACGCTTGTCACGTAAATAGTCTAAATTTAAAGCGGGCGAAACTGCGAAGTGCAGCTACATGTTTAAATAATAATATTATATATTATAACCTTCTCCGAAACACGCTGCATCTTCTGGTACAAGTTTTCTGTACATTTGTTTAGTATTTTTTCCAGTCAGGCTTTATATATAGCATCTCATCAACTATTTTTATAAATAGATGACATAACGAGGACTGCGACTAATATGAATTTATCTACTCCGTAAGAAGGGGAATTGTTTTACGCTCCGAAGCCTTCTAATTAAAAGCAATCTGCCCCGCAGTGGGGTACATTAGTCTTTAATTTATATTATTATAATTAAATACATGTACATTACGTACGCGATGAGATACGCGGTCAACCAAAAAAGTTATTATAGCTAGATGAGTAAAAGGTATTAATATAATCTGTAAGCACCTATTTGATTACATAAATTATATAAATGGAAAACAAACACGTTTATAATGCTATTATTTTTAATATATGTACACTTCCGACCCGCCTCCACTTCGCATGAAAACAATTGATGTTTCAGTCCGAGGTTTTTAAACAGGTATCGCGTGATATATAGAAGTAGTAGCTTTGGTATTATTTTAAAGTGCAATTACTATAACAATTGTAGTTAAGTTCCATTTGAGACCGCCAAAGACATAATTATTTTTATTTATATTTTTTAACTATTTGTAAACAAAAACAATGGATATAGTGAAGATATGTGTGTGTGGCATGTGTTAATTATTTTGAATTATTACTGTGTTAGCAAAAATGTGTTCACGCAATTGGCTAACACAAGTAATCACGCGCCGTACGCTTTTCTTTATATTTTGCTGTATCTACATATCTTCCAATATATAGAATCTTTTTTCAAACCACAAAGCTTGAACAGCTTTTACTATTAATAATAATTCTTCAGTTCGGAAATTTGAATGATTTTAAAATATAGATTCCCGAACTTCAAATGAAAAATTTGTTAAAATATCTACTATACCGTAACAAACAACTGGTATTATTACGATGTACACATAATATTCAGTATATAAATAATAATGAACGGGAAAATTAAAAAGCTCTTCTACTTCTAAAAGGTTGGGACTGTTCTTGTAGAACATGTTTTACTGCGATTTGCGTATTAATATTTGCTAATTCACAGAGTATTTATTACTTTAAGAAATTGAATCACAAGCGTTGGCATAAAGCGTTAAAAATATTTTGTATAAAGGGATACTCTGTCCATTTCATAATTAAAGCTCAACAAAGCGCTGAATAGTTACAACAGTTGGCCACATCTGTTTGGGTAGCAATTATACGTTCCTAAGAATTCAATATTGCAAATAGATTCGTTAGACCATTCGTTGGAATAGTAACACGATTCCTTTTATATATCTTCAAGACAATAGTCGCTTTTATTAGTGTTTTGTTTTGCACTTAAACACTTTTAAGCGCTTGCAGCATATTAGTATTAGTTACTAAACATTCCAGTGTTACGTAGGCTTATGGCTTTATTTATTTCAAATGCTTATGCAATGTCAAAACATTTTATGTTTTTTATACATTGTTTTGAGGTTTGCAAGAGTTATGTAAAATATTTTCTATTTAATTAATTACGTAACTTCGAGTCGTCAGCAATGTTTCTATTTATAGCTCCCTCTTTGTGGGGTTTCCTTTGTAATACCAAAAAAATACACTATTTGCTTAGAATGCTTATTATGAGGTTTGCATAATTCCAATTAGTTTGTAAAAGTCAATGACGGTCTTTAGATTCCGAACCTAAGTTTACAGCAATTTAGCGTACATAAGACTATGTTAGAATGTTAAGAATTCTTCAAAGTTAATCTATGTGGACAGGGGATCTACAACAATTACATTATAATTCGATAAATGCCTTTGATGGTCCATTTATTTTATTCGGTATGCGTTCCTTCTTTAAAACCAATGAGTATTGCCGCGACTTAAAAGGTTAATGGATTTTTTGTGAATATGTTTCACTCACACAAACGAAAATATCTTTCCGATACCCGGAATTGGCGGGAAAGCTAAGGAACTCGAAACTTAAAATACTTTTCTTGTCTCAACGTCTTTCAAATAAAATTTAATTATGTGAAGTTAATGCGTAGGAATGTCTGTTCGATTTTCAAAAAAACCAGTGCCAGAGAACACTTTTGAACTGATCATTATCGACGTCTTGTAGTTCGTTACAGCGAATAAAAAGTCTGTCTCACAATATTTTCCGTTAGAAATACGAATATAAGAAGTGATTCATCCTCTATTTTAAAAAATATTAAAAGCATATTTTATTTGATGTATTATTCAATATATTTTACTTGTTCGTCACTAATATATAAAAAGGAGCAAAGATTGGAGTGAAGAATATGTAAAATATACCAAACAATAGGTCAAATAAAATATGTTTTAAATATTTTCTAAAAGTAAGTGCGGTCAGGATCGGTACAAAAAGGGTTAAAACTTTGTAATAGTAACACAATAGTAAAACAACGTGTAAAACAATAAAAATATTCTAATAATATCTAATATCTATCTAATTCTTGAAAATATGTCACGGACGGACTACGTTATATACTGGAATAATAGATTCAAGAAAGTCCGTGACAACAAACATTAAGTCGAAAGTAATGTATTTATATTAAAAGTAGTAATGCAAATCATTGTTGACGTTTTTCGTACTTGCTAACAGCAAATTATAATTTGTATTATTTTCTCTTTTTGCTGTAAACTAACAAATAATATTTACCAAAACTTTGTATGAGTAAAGCTTGGACAACAAAAACGCTTTTATATGGTGCTGGGGTCGCGACCGCATTAACATATAACTTTTTAATTTGTGCCGGTAATTTCAAAAGTGTAAAGCGATATCTGAAAAGACACATAGACAAGCAACTAATGGTCATATAATGGGATTAGAGTTTCTTGTCGGACCATCTAAATAAGCTTACATTATGTACTTCATCCTTATCCTATCTTAAATTAGTGTATTTTGATTTAATTTGCTTACACTCGCAATGTACAACATATTAATTCCTGCGCCGTTTTAAGATCGTGGCTGGCATGGTCAAGTCGACATATATCTTAACTTATTACAAAACTAAAGTTAACTTATAAAAAACTTAATATCTTTAATTAAATCTATTTGAAATTTTGAGTTGTTACCAGTTGAGTGAAAATAAAGCAGCACTCAGCGCAGCGCAGCACGGGCAGGTAACCCGTGAAGAAAAATTGGGTCATAAAGTTGACATTAAACAGCAAATAGTAGGTAATACCTCGATAGCGATGCGATAGAAAAAGATACAACAGAATATATTTATGGCACATCTTATAGAAATGTTAAGCAGTATTACGATATGCAAATTTCTACAACAATGTTATGAATATCTACTGATTGGTACCCCGCAAACGCATCTGTTTGCGAGGAAACGTAGTTTTGATAATAAATAAAATTTATAATATATCGGGTGTGTTTTTATATATAGTATAGGTAGGCGGACGGGCAATGGGCCACCTGATGGTAAGTGGTCGCCACCGCCCATAGACATTAGGGCTGTAAGAAATAGTTTACATTTCTAACATCGCCATTACGCTCCCAACTGTGGGAGCTAAGATGTTATGTTCCTTGCTCCCGTAAATACGCTGGCTCAAACAAATTTCAAAAATAAACACAACAATACTAAGTATTACTGTTTGGCGGTGTCATATCTGTTGAGTGGCGCTTCTTACTCGGTAGTGATTTGCACAGAAGCCTACTACCGAATGATATATAGCCTACTACACGATATATGTTTCCTATTACAGTAAAAATAAAAAAAAATACTAACTTTCAATCTACAATATTTTACAAATCTAATCTAATATTATTATACTAATGATAATGTTAAGAGTAAATTAAAAATAAGGGTCATCCCGTTATATCTTTATAGTAAAAAAATGGAAATATAAAACAAATATGATATTCTCAATATCGAGCCAAGCGTATCTCCCTATTGTAATACATCCTACAGCACGCTTTATACGTTTATATAAATAATATAAATCTTGTATTATGTCTCGGACTACTGATAAAATGTAAAAGGCAAAGAAACAGAAAACGCTAATTAATATGTTATTTATTCTTATAATTAGTAAACACCAAATGACAAATAAACTGAATTACAGCGCCCGTTTATTTTACCCTAACACCCATTTTATACGTTAAGATGGTTACTCTGACTTATCTATAAAATATAAGCCCAGGACGGACTTTTCTGACATTTTATGACCTACCGACATTCACTAGTACTTGAATTTTATGTATTTCTTGTAATTAAGTCGGCATAAATTATACTAGCACCCTAAAAGCACTTTTTAACGACACGATTACGATCTGTTCTATTATGAAATGAAATATTACATATAAACTAAAACCTTACCGGATTAATTAAAATAACTATGAAGAACAGGTTAAAAGATTGTAGTTACAAAAACTGTCACGGTACAAACGGACAGATGCAAAAGCTAAAATGTTGTAACATATTTTATCTTTAGAAAAATATTATATGTAAAATTATTTAACTTTTACAGTAAAATATAATTCTATTCCATAAACTATCTCTATTCAAAAAAAATAAAAGGTTAATTATATAATTTATAGACGCCAATAACTTACTTAAGATATTTTATTCGCATTAATATAATTCTCCGTTTTTTATCTCCTACAGGAATTTCATGCCGCCAGCTACGAGATCACAAGACACGACGACACGATAGACCGCTAATGTTTTCATTATTTGACATCGCACGAGGAAACTAGGGATGCTTATTTGATTGAATTTAATTGGTTTTTAAACAAGTCCTATTAAAATCGATTGCGGGGGCGACATTAAGACGGCCCATTATAAATTATATGACTACTGTTGTAGTAATACAATATATATGCAACCTTTGTAACATGTCGTTGTTTCTCTTAAAATGACTTTACTTTGTTACTAAGTAACTTAATGCTTATAAACAATCATTAAATACCTAAGTATAAGGCATAAATCGGTAATTGAAATTACAACAGCGGTATCGACTGACGAAACAAAAATACAATATCGTTTTAATGACTGTCTTCCCAAAGTTACTTCAATAATTATCCATGTTCTTATGTGTAACAGACGTTTAAAACAATTAAGTGCCGGCAATCGAAACCATAATTCTTTTAAATTACAGTCCTGAGTCGGTGCGAGCACATAATTCAACACGTATTGTCGAACGCTCATTAACATTTTCCGTTCCCCATTACGGAAACAAGCACGGGTCGTTCCGAGCTAAGCCGCGCGAAACCAATCTTTTTTTAAGAAAAAAAAAAGACAAAAGTTCCAGCCAGCTGCGCTCGAGCATCCTGTCTACGTCACGTCACCTTTTGCTTTTATCATTGCGACATATTGCTATCCTTTATTGCCGATCTAGATACCTATGCGTTAAAAAGAGATGACAATGTGGCGCTGCCGGTTTATTAAGATAATAACGGCAATCTTCCGCAAAGCGTGTTCTTTGAAAATGTTTTGTGTAGAGACGTGCCTGTTGGTTTTCATTCGGGTGTAAAAGGGTCCGAGCCCGACAAGACCGGGCCGGTAAGGCGGTCGATTGTCAATAAATTATGATTGTTGTGACATAATTGTTCATCGTTTGGACCCCCACTGTGATATTTCATCATTTGAAATGATCGCTAATTGCGAAATAGTGTAGTCTTTCCAAACGCTGCGTTAAAAAATGACATCAAGTTTTTAATTTAATTAGCTTCAATATAAACATCGAGTTGGAACCATGGACCTAAATTTTATTTAAGTGGTAATTAAATTTTTTTAATACGTCGAATAAAAAGAAACCAGTGACTTAATGTTTATATTAATTAATTCACTTATAATAACTTTAACTGATACGTTATTTGGTTTTTCGGCATGGTAGGTTTTCATTTTATTTTACAATCAAGTTTCACTTTTTCCGTTGCTTTAAAAAATGTAAATAACCTTTCCTTAATTTACATACGTGTTTTGGAATATTTCAGTTTATTTAATTATATTTGGATACAACATACTTGATCTCCGATATTATATCAAATAACAAATGTAATGTAAAAAAATTGTTAATTGCCATCGCTAGCGAAAAATCGTTGTTTAGTATGTTGCGTTACTGGCAAAAATGCCGGTAGATAAAAGGAGACATGTATAAAAATTTCATATCGTGCTCTGAGTTGACACTGAGTATCCAAGCGCATCAATGACTGCCCCGATTTGTCAACGTAATCATGCTTTACTGTCACTTGTCACTTATTGTGATAGTGAAAGCCGATTTCACTTAACGCGGCGCATCACTATCGCAGTGTTTATTGTTTACTGATAAAATACTTAAGCGGCGCGGTTAAGGTCAAGCGTTATCTTGCTCTTATCTATTACGACAAAATTTATTACGCGTATAAGCTTTTGGTGTGATAATGATATTGTTCGACGTTTTTGATCTTATTTTTTTAAGATTTAATACATACATATATGTGTTAATAATGCGTATTACGCAATACCGTGCACTATTTCAACGTTCTTTTATCATCCAATTGATAAAGGGAATATAAATAAAAACTTAAAATATAAAAGTATAAAAATTGCCATTTAATATATGTAATTAATGTTTTTTTTTAAGAATTATCCTTAACGATAATATCAAATCTAAATTTGCAATGCGTATGGAAACAATTAAGAAAATTATAACGTCGACATAATTCTGCAACTATCTTCGCTAGACGTATTTATCTTAATGTCTTAACTCTCCTTTAACGATAATTTAAACACTTAGTAAGAAAATAAGTACGTGTTTAACACAATGTATAGCGAAATGCTTGCACGTAACGCATAAATAACTGAGATTTTAATCGATTTATGGATTAATATTCCATGTAAGATGTAACCCCGGTAGACGTAAATACTTACTTAATCTATATGAATATATTAAAATTAAATACATACCTGTGTTAGTAAATACCTAACTAATATTCCGGTATGTAATGAGGTACCAAATAAGACGAGGAAGTGTAAATATCAAGGTTTACGATAATAAACGTCATGTTGAATCGCGTATTATATCATATTACAGATTAGCTCTGCCCCGCGGTTACACCCGTGTTAAATATGTACCTAAACCTTAAATTCCTATAAGTTACGATGTAACTCATCAGATTTGGATGTAAATAATAATACCTGTTACCACAATTGAAGAGTACTGCGGACAATAATAAAAAAACGTAACATGTAAACAGCTATATTCATTATGAAAAAGGAAGTTATTTTAAAATCAACGACAAAAAAGGAACGACAGGTTCGAAATTTTCTCAATTAAAATACTTGCACCTACGCAGTTTCTGCTACCCGTCTTTGTAAACTTTTAAACTACTACTAACATTTTTATACACTGATTACTCTTTCTTGTCCGTATTTATGGTGTTAAGTGTGAATAACGTTTTAATTACTAGTTATTACGGTGTGAAAGTAGCAAAAAGCGTAAGGTCATTTTGACAAAATTGACCACTTTAAAGAAGAGTATAGAAGCTGACTGACTACTAATTTATATTTTAGTAGTATAATATTAATCTTATTGTCAAATTATTATTATATATTAATAATAGATTCATTTGGAAATTAATTTGTATATACGCCATTTTGCATTAACATTTGACAGTAGCGACATACAAAACAAACATAATACCCGTTTATTTTTATGCCACCGTAAATGACCCACTGCTGGGCGTCGGCCCCCTTCATTATAAGGCTTCCCTTCGATGACAATGTGTCGCGACTAACTGACCGGCATATGGGACTTCTGAAAATTCTGTAATAGCTCAATTTGAGCGCATATTATGTCTTTTGAATTTTTGTTTTTTAGATAATTTTTTTTTTTTTAGACAACAATGTATAATACTGATTCCTTAATTATTAAGCACGATGATGTATTCTTATCTATTCTTTTATGAATTCTTCTTAATCAAAAGCAATACCACAACGAGTTCAACAGTGACCAATGTACGAAAATCTAATGATTTTATATAAGTTTACTATTTTATTCGATCATATAACGTTTCTTCAATTGAGTATCGATGTCCTTAAAAATGCATATATAAAGAATCCCAGTTAATATTTCCTTCTGTAAAAGCATTTAAACTATTTATAAAAAGCAATTAAAGAGAATTCGCAATTCTCTAAGACCACCCTAAGAGAAAAGTTGGATCTTATTGCACCAAGCTGTTTTATTGCGAGTTGGTCAATAAAAAACAATATATCTTTAGACAATTATACATTAAAAAATGGTATTCATATTTTTATTCGACGATTATAAAGCAAAAAAAAAAACAAATTGTTTCGGCGGTAATTTCGCATTTAAGAGCTATCATAAAATCGTTACTTTTGTACCAAAACCGGCTTCGTAGCCTTTAAACTTATGCTAAGTTATAATTTATCACATAATAATTGCTGTAGTATAATTGTGTAATAATTCAAAACTAGAATATTTAAATACGTCGTGTATTTTGTAACTTATCACATATTTTTTAAGCCAGCTTCAATCAAATTATTAAACAGGAATTAAACATACAAGGAATAAAATGATCATCGATCGAAATTAGAATACGAGAACTGTCGAAACTGTCGTATAAATTAAAAAAATTATAAACATTACCTGATAAATAACACGCATTCTGCAATAAAATATGTCTATAGTTGATAAAAAGTGTAGAATTCATAATTATTTTGTTATTTGCATGCGGAATATATGAATTTACTTGTGTATAATTAACATAATTGACATATATTTTTTATCAGACTCGGTTTCTTATTGGATGGTCTCGGTAGAATCTGCAAGACGATTTTTTTATATTGTGATCAAACTTCGGACTGTACTTTAATCGTTAGCTTTGTTAGGTGCTATAAAATAACACCGCTATTAGAGTAAAGAATAGTCTTAACAATTCTATGGGCTAAGAACGTGAATAATCAATATTACTTTTTAATAACGTAAGTCCTTGTTATTTAAGGTACGGTATGTTATCACATTGTTATTGTATATATGTCTTGTTCAACGAACAATCGACGTCTATTGCATATTTTATAATAAAAGGTAACTAAACAAAATTGTAAAATAAATAAGTTTGTTTATAGTTGAATAAATAAATAGATTTGTTATGAAATGTCACTATGATATATAATCGATTTATTAAGCAAACTTAGTAACTATATTGTAGTTGCAATTTGTAAATGCGGAAGCCGGACAAATCTCCGGTTACGGGCCCATAATATAGCAGGTACAAATGGTTTAATACAGCTCGAACCAGTTTTAACGGTTAGTGCGGACCGTTACTGCAAAATCTGGCCTTTTCGATTCTTTGTCCGTATAATAGGTAACGAATGATTATGAAGTTAATATTTGCTGCGTGTTTTTACTTTAAGTTTTTTCTGCTTTTAATAATAGTTAATCGCTAGAACTCAATTCTAAGAATCCTACTAAAGCTTTATTAACATTAGAGATTAACAAATTGGTCTTTTTTTTAAATGTTTTTTGTATAGTTATGTTATGTGATATCTTCACAGATTTCCTAATACATATATTTTTTTACTTAAAGATTTTAAGCTTATTACAGACGAAGCGAAGTCGGTTTTTATTTTCAGAACGGAATATGATGACAATAGGTAGGTATGCACCAAAACAAAAAATCTTAACTCTTAATGTTTCTAGGCTATTAAAAAACTACGAAATATTATGAAGAGTTAACGAACATTTCGATGAAGGATAATTATGTCAGGTATGATTTTAAAAGGACTCAAACAGTTTCGTTTCCTTCGAAACTGTCATATCTAATGTAAACAGTGAGACCGACGTAGTGGATTGATATGGCTGGTGAGTCAGAGGCAGAGCAATAGCTCGTCTAAACAAAGCGGAATGTGTTTTTATTCCTCATTGTGGCCCACAAAGAGGTCCAACAATCGAGCATTCACTCACAAGAGCTTAGGGTTGCTACAATGCACATTTTTTCAAATATATATCAACTACAGGCAATATACTGAATATAAGAATATTTTCTAACAGTACAGATTATAGACATGTTAAAAATACAAATACTTTATAACTTTTCCACTGTATGTATATTAACTTGTATCTAGAGTATTAAAAGTGCGACATACCCTATATGAAATTGATAAGCATGTTAGACCGCTACTTATATTTAAATAAAGTGTAAATGAATATTTCTGCGAAATGGAGGGTTAACTGAGCGTTAAAAGGGAGACACAAGAGGTTGTCAGAGCAATAAAAGGGTCGCACTTCCTCTTTTCAATAATTGTCCTTGATGCACAACCCTAGTTCATTTCTATAGGATGGGTTTCGGAACGAAACGTCACGTCTGCAGCGTTATAAAGCCCGAACGGATTCCAGAACGCTTTCAAAGCCGGTAGTGACGATGATAAAATTTTCATGTGATATAATGTCGTAATAATGGATGTTAGACACCACGGTTAGGTCGCGATTGACATTCCCATCTGACCCTACTTAAGTGCCTGTATAAAGTGGGTTTAGTGAAGTTATAATGTAGTTAGGTTTTTACATGTTGTCTTCGAATTTGAAAACGGAAAATTACCGTTATGTTTTTAAGTATTCAAACAATTTTATTACGTATATAATAAACGTGGGTATTTAATAGTAAATAATTCTAAATTATTATTTTTATTCTGATTATTAGCGAAAAATTATTTAAAATTAAAAATAAACGTACTGATAATTACCGCAAAATCCTCTGAGTGGTCTTACCTGTAACAATAAATTAAAAATTACTAAAGCAATAAATACGATATAATATCAAAGTTAATCTATACTTAAAATCATTTATTGTTTTATATACTCTTATTAATCTGAATGTACAATTTATAGCTTCCTTTAACAAGACTTACTCTTAAATTAAAATATTTATATCTGACAATTTTAATTCAATGACAATTTCAATTTTGAAGAAATGTATAAAATATACATCGTAGAATTTTTGTCGTGAATTATTTCGTTTTCGATATAAATCTTCTTGTGATTATTATAACATTAATTTAATGTTTTTTTTTTAACGTTTATTTCAATAAATATCAGTAACTTTTATGGTTATTCTCAAAATAATCTACATTCCTGGTACTGATTGTAGGTATCAGATTAAAAATTACGTTTGAATTAATTTTATAAAATTTAAATATAAAAGTGGTATGTATGACCTTACTTCATTGAACTATATTTTGATTTAAAAATAAAAATGTTAATAGACTATAACATCACAAACAATAACAAAGAACTTTACAAAATAAAAAATGGAGACAATTTTTTATAAAATATCATGACAAGTTTTTCCCGGTGTAATAATTTTGCTCGGCGTCCAGTGGATTAGAGCGTAGATTAGATTTGAGTCATTGAGCTATTTCTGTACAAGTTCAGCCGTAACTCAATGTATTGTACATTTATTATTTCGAACAATATTTTCATGTTCGTTTATTGAATATATATTGCTCAAATGAATAAATTTGCAATTTATGTACTATCAATAATTTTATATAATTAATATTACTATAACATATTTGATTAATTTTACAAATAACTCGATAAAAATAAAAACAATATATAATTTTCATTTGACGCACGTAATACCGTGTTAACATTCAAAAAAGAAAACAGTCAACTTATGAACTAAATTATTATCAAAGAAAAAAAAACCATGTATTTCAAACAAACAAAATAAATCCGACGATACATCAACACGAAAATTCGCTTAATATTTAAAAAAAACATTTTGGCAGTTAACTTAAATTTAATTGCAAATAAAATCAACTCCATATAAACTACTAACTATTTATAATATTTCGCACTGCGTAATTCGCATTTGCACATGTTTGAAATGACTAATCAAGATTTCAACTAATTAAAAAAAGCTATTGAGGCATCAAAATAAGATTGCGAGCTTGAAGCATTTATTTGTTGTTGGAATTTACAGCGTTCCTTGGGAATCCCCGGGAATCTCGTCGGCATGCTAGCTACCTGTCATGGCAACCCGCCCGAGAGAGATTGAACATCAGATTATTCGATAACACAGCGGGAAACAGGGTCTTTTGTAAAAGCCGTGTCGTATTTGTCGGTCTCTAAAATCGTCTCGACCATTTGTAATTTTGTTAGAGTAGTCAATACTAGGAGCAATGGGTGAAGCTATTCATACATATTCTCAGAAAACTTAATTTTGAGTACTGTGTTTACTTTAAGAGTTCAGAGATTTAGGGATGTTTGCCGTTAAAAAACGTTTTTTCCATTAGACAAACAAAAACGAAGTAAAAATATATTATACTATAGTATTATGCTATGAAGACTTAAAAAAGAGTGTTCCAATGAGGCTCATTCGTTTATATCAAATAGGATTTTCGGATTGATTTTCGGCGAGATCAAATATTATTTATTTTGGAGTATATTTTCTATTTTCTACGTGATTTGTTAACAAAAATATTGTATTGAAGTTTTATAAGACCACTAAAACTTATGTTTTTTATACTTCAAAATAAAATGTATACTTATATCTATAGGTGATATATTTTTTAATACATTTAATATGTATATAAGTTTAAATTAAATGAAATTAATGCTCAAGATACATAAATAATATTATTAATTGGAGGAAAAGATTACATATATACAGTTCCTTGGTCCACGGTTATTTAGGAATCTACATTCCGAACCTGTGGTAGCTTTACGTTAATATTAGCCTCGAAATTGACATAAGTTCTTGAGACTTCATGATGAAACGTGTGGTCAATTGTAACTGATATGTGATTAAACGACACTATTATACGGTATCCTTTGAAATTCCTAATCAGTTTGGTTATACAGAATCATAATTTTAATATTGTAATGAAATTATATAATCATAAATGAATACAACAGTATTCAGTTAATTAATACATTAAAGCGTCAATTAAATGGCATCGTTTATAAAATAAGCACTAAATGGATACTATTTGACTAATATTACATACGATGAAGATAAAAAAAAATAGAAGGTAGGAAGGACTTGGAATCCTTTATTTATAAAATAGAATAAAACAGAGCACGAAGATACAGTTGACGATTAAGGTTATATAGTGGCAAGCGAGGAGCAATTCGTATTTAGATTATGAAATTTGTAATCACAATTTTACTGGAGCATTATATGAGTAAACAAGATATTTCTGCAGTAACCATGTCGTCACTGGTAAGGCTGCGAAAATAACGGATTTAGGAGAAAGCCATATATGATAACAACAGTGCAATACAATTATGCATTTTCCACACTTATGGTTGGATTGTTTGCCGAATCACGAGTGCTCGACTTTTATGGTGTTATTAGGTCACGTTCTATGTCTTTTTTGGGAAAATGTTTTAAAGTTGTGTTCTTTGCGTTCATAAATCAGTTGTGATACCTAGTTTACGCTTGCTATTATTATGGAAAGTCTCTTCACTAGATTGAAAAATATGATGTACCTTTGTACCTGACCGATTTCAGCTACGTCGTATCTTAAGACACGCGTGCCAATAGCGTGGGAATAGAGAAACCACAATTAGGCTCGCAAGCATAAATGAACTCTCTATTCCCTCAAAAACCGATAGGGCGAAAATTCCAACAAGGATGAAAATCATTCAGGACATTTTATTACCGTTACAAGTACATATATCAAATTTAAAAGATAAGTTGATATGTTAATTATCTTTGCAAATGTTATTATTACGGTTCACACATTAACTAACTGTCACTCTAATAGCTCTCGATGTGAATCAATACCGTTAGAATAATTTATTCGTTCAAACAATTGATAAACATAGCATAATTACACGATAATTCAAATCGATTCGATATAAATAACTAGGCATCAAGATATCGCTGATCATCGACGAATGATGAATTATGTTGCAATGCATCCAGTTATTAGTCATTTCATTATCGTTAGGAATTCATAATAAATAGATTTACTTGTAAGTAATATGAGAGTCTATGGTCATAATATTTGACATTTCAACTTAAGCTATCCAGTAAAGTTGTTATGGACATATACCTCTCCCACGCATATATACCATAATTATATATTAAATACATTGTAATAAATAACGTAAATCAATTCGTACAAGGAGTCTTAAGAGTATCATGAGATATATATTATCTACATTTCATGACGATCCTTTTAATTCAACAAATGTATAAATATTATTATATTTTTGTATACTTTCCATACTGACACTTACATGTTTAAGATGAGAATCATTTTATGTGTATAGTAAGATTAGTAACGTAATAATATTTTACATTAACTACGCTATTTCATAATATTATGCGAAATTATGTAATTAAAAAATAAACTGAAAAATTAACTACTCGATAATAATAAATATCGAGGCTTATTGATACTTATAAAAATTGTTTGGGAGGTGATTAGTTAAACAAGTTGTCTTCTTTCTGCTAATGTCAAATCAATTAGTAAGAAAGAGTAAAATCTATATTCAATTAAACATCCGTTAAATAACGTTTTAAAATAAGGCAGCTAGTTACATGTTTTTAATTAAACCTTTTAACGATTTAAAAAAAGCATTAAGTTAAAAATATATAAAGTTTCCCTAATTAATGCTTCTATATTTTCGCTGACAGCTATTTATTGTTTCATAAAGTACTATATGAAATAAATCAGTTCATTGCTAGTCCGTAGTATGAAATCAAAATCGTTGTAAGGTTGGAATGTCATTAGCATATCTAGAATTCGAGCCGCTGATGAATGGGTCCGCCGAGCCACGACTGTGCAATGTTAATGAGTCACAAGATGCATTTTGTTGCATCATATGTAACCTAGCACTAGGATAAATAAATTAAACGATCATTTAATGTCAATAAATTAAAAAGATACTTTATTTTTTGTAATTATTAGTTGAAAGTAAATAAACTCGATGAAAGAAAATAATTAGACCATGAAAATAATGAAACGTATTTAATTGGTTAAACATTAAGTTTTTAATTTGATTCGTAAATATAAAGGCGTGTCCGATACGCGCCTTATTTAACTTGTTAGTTATCTCGATCTCGAGTTTTGAAACAACTTTATTACACCGAAACAACTCACTGAAAGATACTTAAAGGATTAGAAAATTAATGCTTAGTGGATATCGTAGCGTGTCTCAATCTGACGGTGGGAAACTTAATGTTCATTTTATTTACCGCTGGAAATGTTTCAGACGGCTCTTCCTGCCATTTTATTATTTTCAACATGGATCGACAAAGATAAGATAAATGTTTTCTGACGGTGAAACTGACCCAATACGCGTTTTTAATGTTCACATTTATCTTTGAGTTACTTCGTTTTTATTTCACAATATTTCTACACACATTTTAAAAGATTTAGCTAATACTTATGTATTGTATTTCGTATTTGAAAAGTTAGAAGAACATTTGAATCATCAATATCAGAATAATAGATTCCATTCCAAATTCATCTTTCCAGTACAAATTCAAAAATATATAGTTGCCAAATAAAATTAGTTACTTTTCTATAAAACTAAGCTTTAAAGTGTGATACATAACGCATCGTTAATTAATTTTTTATTTTTTTATTTTACTAAATTTGATTTAATAGTAATGTCAAACACGAGTCTCTAAAAGTTAACCACTTTATATATTTATATATCTACTAACAAGTAAACATGTAAAATGGTTTTCCTTTATTGGGCATTTATTAAAATGGAATGGAAATTTAATTTATAGCAAACCTACACAAAGCAATATTCTAAAGATATGAACAAACAACGGTCGAATTAAAAGGAATAAAAAATAAAAACTAGTACTCGGAAAATATTATTGAAGAGTAATAAAAACAAATCAAAACACGCCTTACTTTTAAAATACATCTAAAACCTCGAATGCTCGTATAAAAGTAGACGTTTAATCTATCATCCATAAAAATACGCTTGCGTCAGCTACGGTGAGACATCTGTAGTCTCAAGGATGATTCTAAATTCCTGCATTTGGTAAGAACGTACGCACATACGCGCCTCTTATATTGTATCATCGCTTGTTTGAGGTTTATGTTGTCGACAAAGCAGAGAATGAACAAGGGTATTTATTGTGGACATCGGTTAGTTAACGTTGGTATTAAGTTTCAGGCGAGTAATAGATACATAATAATTAAATTCCGCACGAGGCATTTATAATGTACCTCTTAGTATTAAATGTATCAAATGTATTTTAGCAGACTAGCAAATGGGCCGTCTAGTAGTAGGTGTTCATCATCTCCAAAAAAATCGGCATCGTAAAAAATAATAATAATAATCCTCGACTAATAATTTACGTACGCTCAATATTTAAATCAGAACAAATATAAATTTTAATACTTTGTTTATTTGACCATACAATTAAATCAGGCTAACAAGGATTAATAAAATTTGCTTATGTGATGAAACAAATAATAAATAAACATGGATAACATCGGAACATGGGATATTTATCTATTCAGTTAGAGATCTCGCGTAGTATTTGAAGTTCGGCTTCATGTGAATATAGCATTCGTTGCAACTCTTGTAATTATCGCAAACACTGCATAGTGATTATATTCTCTACACACATACATTCCGCAGAAGGCTGTAATAACTATTGTGTTTAAAATCCCGACATATTTTATTGTTTATTTTTATTTCAATGTCTAATCTATTGAGGACAATTTATTAGGATAAAATAATTCCCGCATTAAAATTATAAGTTTTGCAAAAGTTGGAATATCAAGCCTAATCAAAGACGTTAAACATTATGATTCTTTAGTACATATGTATAAATTTTACATATATTAATTTTTATTTTATCAGCTGTGTTCTGAGGAGAATTTGCTTTCAATTTCGATCATACCAATAAACATAACTGTTAAATGGTTTAATATTTATGTTATCTATAATCTACATTTACCAAAAAACGGAACTATCTAACGTAAAAACAATTAATCAGAGATCTATAGGTAGTTCCTGATGTTGGCAAGTCAAACAGAGCTACAAATAATACAAATTCTTGGACCTAAGTACATAGGCATACTAACCTTAACATTCGATTGAACGATTCTATCAGCTCTACTCAAAAGCACTAGAGAAATTTATGAATCCAAAAAAATAAATTGTTATGATAAATGTAGACAGACATTTAAACGACATAGTTAAAACTTTATAATTAGTTGATAAACAATATGATACGATCATTATTTTATTCGTATCATAAGATAGTAAATGCAGGCATTATCCTCTAAAAATCTTGGGACACTTTAGGTAGAGAATGGGAATACCGCTGTACTTTGAGTACAGATGCCTGTGTGGAAAGCAGCTTGAGTTTTTCGGCTTTCAAGGTCGTTCTTGTCCAAGGACTTCAGGTAAACTTTTCTGCCACTGCCAATAAAAAAGGCTCTTGTCACCATCGAAGTTTCTGGTGTTATTGAGCCCTGTGGTATTAGTCGTGATGATGGCAAGAGACCTGATGGACAGCCGATGGTTCCCAGGAGGATGCGCCTTTTATAGGCTACATGCGTTGAAACAATGACCACGTCTAATTTTAGGGAAATAATGTTAAGGGTCGTAGCTGCCGTGGAAAAAGCTAAAGCGAAAAACAATGCAATTATTCGTAACTTATTCCAAATTATGTCTTTGTTCCGTTCGCACCTTGGAGTAATAGTATAAAACATTTATTAAAAGTAAAACACCTCGTCTCATTGCCTCCACTGGTGACAGGAGGGTTGGTTCATTTTTCACCCAGAAGATTGGAATTGCGATTCAACGGGGAAATACTTCTAGCATTCTTGCGTTCCGGACGCGGTCATGATTTGTACAGTAGCTATTTTTAATTTTTATTTGTACATAATGAGGGTCTTAGTAAATGCTAGATTCTAAAATATCTAAGATATTTCCTGACAAGAAATATTTATTTATAAGATTTCTGTGTTATATTGTTTATAGTCTACACAATATAATTTAATTAAATAATTATTGTTCACAGCCATTATTTACTTTAACAGTATTAAATGCAATTAAACGTATAAAATAAAATCAAACGGCGTTGTAAACAAGCACTCCTGCATTATATTATACATACATTTAATTGATGTTTATACACGCAACGTTCTTTTCATCTTTTTTATATAAAATATGTACGTTATTTATCAATTTATAGCGTAGATAAAAGTAAAAAGCAAATAGTGGTGCTTGACAGAGCTGACAGTCTGTAGTTATGCTCGCCTCTCAGCTGGTCATTCAGTGTTGTTTGAACTTTCAAGTGTCGAGTGCCCACCGACTGTCGCTTCTACTTCAAAAAGGTTTTACTAACGTAATTGCAACTTTTTAATTCTATGTATCATTTTTGCATTGGAATTAATGAACTGAATTTATATAAAACGTTTGTGAAATGTCCTTTCGTTGAGAAATAAGATTGGAAAAGTATGTTATAAAATATATTAAAAAGAGACTCGTCGTAAGATGAAATGTGCCGATTAGTTTGTAGTAATAATTACTTTCTCAGTCAGTTCTTAGTCTTCGTATAACTGTTCTATAAGTTTTAAATTCTTAATAATAATTTTATATAGATGAACGAAGTATTATGTTGGAAAAAAGCAGTTAAGAATTTTATTCAAATAGGCCTTGCGTAACAACACCCAAAAAAAAACAATTTTTTTTTATTGATTTTGAATTTGCAGTACGTATTAAGTCTAACATCTAGCGAGAAATTCGATTGGCCTATTTGAAAACCATTTGTTTAACATTTTTTCCTAACAAAATTGTACAGGAGTGAACTATAGTCTTTTTTACAATTTATTGTAGTAAAGTAACTGGGCACTTGATGGTCAGTGGTCTCCGATAGGAACTGGCACTGTAAGAAGTATATTCTATCTGCAATAAGTTAATGCGCCACTAACCACAAGATCTAAGATGGTACATTCCTTGTGCTAGTAATAACTCCTCAGCTCACACCCTTCAACGGGAACATTGCCATATAAAGTGTTACTGTTTGGTGGTAAAAATAATGACGAGTTGTTGTAACAGTCTTTACATTTAATAAATTGACATTTAATTCAAATAAAAATGTTTTTTTTTTCCCTATGATTATTGAAATTTCTAAATCGCAACGATGTAACAAACTTCTAATTTGAACATCTTAAGTAAGGAAAATATTCCATGTCATAAAGATTGTTTATTAAAAAGATATCGTAAATGAATGCACACGCTAATGTAGAATTGTAGCGAGGCACGTCTGATGTTTAAAACATGAGTAGTGTTTGCGGCCTGTGTGGCGCGCGCGCATCATGTATTCGATAAAAGCGGGGCGTTTATTCGAACGGCAAATTAGCGACACCCCGCTGACCGCCTATCGATTTCTTAGTTTTCTTATTGCATACACCATTTCAATTTATTTTATTTATTTGAACATCCTGTGATCTACTTTCAATTAATTAAAGTGTTGTAAATATCTTGGTTGATGTTCTGTTTTGCGTTTATAGTACAGGAATACCTAGTACAAACATACCATACATACATAGCTAGTAGTAAAAATAATAGTTAGAATGACATTATAAGCAAATATTTATATTCCTATTATTAAACTACTAGTCGACTAGTTTTTTCTGTTACGGTGGAGGTCGTAGTCTAATCGTATTCCCGAAATATAACGGAGATATCGCGTATAAATAAAATTCATTATATTTTAATGAGATAAATTATTATTTAAGCGTGGAGTTAATGCTTGTTGGCTTCCAGACAGGAGACATAACATACATATATAATTGTATTTAACTAACATGACTGTATTTTTATATGTTGAAAAAGAGTAACTACTGAGTTTCTTGCCGGTTCTTCTCGATAGAATCTACATTCCGAACCGATGGTAGCTTTGCTTTTAATAGTTTGTTAAATGCCGATTCAAAAGTGCTTGTAAAAGCCTACTTGAATAAAGTATATTTTGATTTGATTTGATTTGATATTATTATTACTTTTATTATTATAATTGCATATTTAATATTCGATTGGTTAGTTAAAAGTTTTTAGGCAAAAATTTGCTTGTTATTCTTTAAAGTTCAAGCTTGCTTGCAATGGTTTTGCTGTGTAAGAGAATCAGACAGACAGACAGACAGACAGAGTTACTTTCGCATTTATAGTACAGATTAATAGTGTGGTTCCTGTAGAGTGGAATACATATACCACCGCTAATCGAAGGTAACGTTAGAGAATTTAGAAATATTTGCCAAGCATATTCGCAATCAAGAACGTAATCGTCTCAACCACCCCCATGGTGGCGGAAATCCAATCCAGCAGCAAAAGCATTCCAAGCCGGGTTGACGTCAGGCAGGCTGCCGGCCTTATAAGATAAGAAAAGATTACGGATATAAAGAAAGAAATGAGGTTAATGTAGTCGAAATCATATGAACGTTTGTGAAGTTTTTGTAATATTTAGTTGTTTAGCATCGTATTTTAATGAAAACTATTTTAAAATATAGTCTTCTAGTCGAGTTTTTAAATACGTTATTCAGGTAATCGTCTAAGTTTTTCACATAAAATTTTAATTTCTTCTGGGAAATTAGTTAAACTTTACTTTTATGGCTTCTCGGGATAATATTCCAAAGTACGATGTTTAATATTTAAAATTTATTGAGGTTTATTAATATCCGTATTTCCGAACGATCGTTACACAATTTTGTTTGACAATGTAACCCGTCTTCAATCATCGTTACTTCAAAGTTAACCTGGGAGCTAATACTCGCTGATATAATGACCTAAATTGTGATTTTATGCTAATAAGATAAACGCCAGTTCAGTCGCTAGTCAATAACCTCACTGCCCTTTTATTATATGAACACGTGAAGTATTTTTTGAATACGTTGAATTTGTTAAATATGAATACATATTCTTAAAAAATACAATCGTATCATACTTATTAAATTATTCGAATATATTACACAGTGAACATATACACATTGGACATATACCGTTTCGATGAAAAGCTCAACGGCGACTGAAGTTTCGAGAGCGGAGAGTCGGGAGCCAATCATTAGTAGTACCGCGCCCGCTTCCTCCCCACACATCATGTTCGTTACATTCGAAATACAGTTAAGTATCTCATACAGAAACTACTAACAGTTATCTGCGTGATTCGCTTGACTTAAATTAAAATACTTATAACATTATTTATTCAGATATAAATAAAATTTATCGAATCGTATTTAAAGGCATAATCAACTTCTAATCAATAGAATCCGACACGTAACTATTCAGAGCGTACGGCTGTCTTTATTTGTTATTTAATTTACAATATTCATTCTATTATTGTAATCTATGTAACGTACTTATAATTGTGGTAAACTTGTAATTATTATAGGGCGTTGGGGTAAGATCGATCGAACTTCCGACTGCCTTGCCTTTTGAATCCTGACAATACAGCAAAATTTATAGAGAAACTTTAACTTGTAAGTGTAATGTATTTTGTAGTTTTCTACATAATCTAGTATTGTAAAAAAAAACAACAGCTTGTAAATGTCCCACTGCCTGGCTCGAGCCAGGTGAAGTCCTTTAGAGCGTTCCGACAAGCCTCGTGGACCACGGTACACCAAAACGGGTTGGTGAAAACACCTATGATTCATTCTATATAATATGGAGGTTTCCTCAAGAAATTTATTTTTACCATCACACACACAAGATATATTATAAATAAAAGCGGTTCTTGCTCTGGTTGTACGCGCAAACTTTGGTTATGAGTCACGTTTTTTACCACTCGTCAACATCTTGGTTACATGATATCATAGACGTTTTTAAAAAGTACCCGTAAAAAAAAATAACTCATGAACAAGAACATCAATGTCTTATTGATTCAGGAACATATTAACTTTTATATTTAATCTGTGGAAGCATAGCATTTAAGCGATATTTTTACACCAATCTATATTACGTAATATCCACTCTCTATGTTACCGCAAAAAACTCTCCAACTTCAATAAAGGCTACCGAATTCAAACGTATTTGTTACAAAAAATGAATTGCGCTTTATTCTTAGAAACACTTTCAATTCCGATAGAGGTTATTACGAGTTTTGATTTCCGGGTTTGGCAATAACTGAGAAGAACTCATTTTAGCATATTCGTATATTTGATTTGGCTTTCAATAAAAAATGAACGCCTTGAAGTTATCTAGACTGCATTGCAGGGGTACTGCAGCGATGGCCTTATTATAACATATTTTTGTATATTTTGGGTAAGCACACATTAACAAGAGCATAAGCCCTTCTTAACCTAAAAAGGTTATATTTGAAAAACATTCTGTAAATGAAATTAACATTTCTTGAAATAGGAAATAAATATTGCGAAGCTCTCTCCACGAGTTCCGGTTAATGGTCGTTATAAATTGTTGAAATTTATTTATAACAATGTTATTTATATTTGTTACAATTGAAAAATCTACGACATACACTGTGAAATAAATGATGTGAAGTACCGCCTATTCCATGTACCATGGATGACTAATATGAAGAAAGAAATTGTATTAAGATTAGTGTAGTTAGAATTAATTATAGTATTATCTTTGAGTAATACCCTCATAATATAAGGCAATCGTCTGCTAAAATCAATTTTTTTCATTTAAATAACAAGCTGCGCCAGCTTTATTATCGGTTTGTTTTTTATTTTTTTACAAATAACATAACTTTTCTTTATAAACTTATTCATTTATTGTAACTAAATAATTTGTATAGTTATGAAGAGATATGCACTTTATACAAATTATATTTCAAATAATTATTATTTAAATTTGTCAACCCACACGTTACTTTTTATAAAATTGAAAGAAAAAATATATTGTGCGAAAAACTAAAGATGTATTTATTAAAAGTGTTATCCAGAATTTATACTTTAAATAAATAGAAGACATAACAAAAACATCTTGTTTGTTCAGGTATAAATTATTTAAATTTGCTGAAAAATACATTTATTCCATGAAAATGAAGTTAAATTCTTAAAATCCGTACTCAATGGATTTGTCTTCTTATCACACAAACAATGTAATTAATTTATCCTTATTAGTGTATACCTATGGATATAAAATAAATATTATATTTCAACAAAATTTATCGTTGTGGTAGAAATACGCTTTTTATGAAGAGATGAATATAGTTTCGACTGAAATTATATACCTACAATGTATTTATGTAAAATATTTATACATAGATATGTGTTTATTCTTTTAGTTTTGCTTTATATTAAGAAAGAGATCAAATTAATTAAGGATTACAATTTCAAAGTATGCAGGTACCGAATTAATTTTCATCAAAATATTTCATGTTTTACATTTCTGTAAGTATCTTGCAGAATTCGCCTCTCGAGTCGATGACTCTCGGCACGCTAGCCTCCACTATAATACGATTACCTTGTCTATATAGTCAAGCTTTAATTTAAACAAAACGTTTTTACTTATTAAAATATGTTGATAAACTGAAAAATAAAGTGTTTCATGAAATGAAATGAAAACTATGTAAATATTACCTCAAACAAAATTATAATATTTTTGACACGAAAATAGACACTGAATATTTGTATGAATTTTTCTCGTGTGTTTTATCGAGCTCGGTTAAAATTAAACTGACATGGATTTTACTAATTTTATCGGCTTCCATTTAAAAGCCTTTCGCTGTTACAAAAATATTATTTTTATTATAAAATATTATATAAACAAGATATAGGAATATAAAAATATGATTTATGATGTTATCATTACATAGTATAAAACAAAGTCGCTTATCGCTGTCTTTATGTATGCTTATATCTTTAAAATTACACAACGGAATTTTGATGCAGTTTTATTAATAGATAGATTGATTCAAGAGGAAGGTTTCTATGTATATAATACATGCACAATATAGTAGAGAAACATTGATAATTTTAGAGGTTTCTGTAGTGATGTCGTAAATAAACACATTTTTTGCGCTTACTTTGCAAACGCTGGACGAATCCTACGAGATAGATCAAAATAATATACTTACAGTATTGTACACTTTAAAAGGTCTTCAAAAAAGTCCGCGATGATAGGTATATGTCTATCTCTTATGGATAGCTCACAACAACCATGATTCATATTTAACTTTCTACGAGAAATAATGGCTTATTTTCGAAGCGATTTTAAGCAATAGTGCATTAATCCTTATCCAATGAAGTACTTTAAATACATTGTGCATTTGATATAGATCAATATAACTCTTTACAACATGTAATTTAAATGAATATTTTCGAAGATATTACAGATTTAAAACGCAGGGATATAGCGGTTTGTATTGTCTCACGACTGAAAAGCCGTGAACGTTGTAAGACATTCTGTAGTATATTTAGATTATCAGCATTGTCCCCGTGCGAAGTCGGGGCGGGTCGTTAGTAACTATAATAATTTAAGAATAATGTTATTGAAGCCTTTACAAACATATCGCAAAAGTAAAAGCTATATACTAGGAACTTAAAAAAAGGGACTAGAATTGACTTCAAGTTGAAGAATTCAGTATTACTTAAAAAAATATTGCACTATTATTAACTCAACTTGTATTAAACACCAATGCTCAAATAAAGTGATTAAGATAACTTGAATTGATTAAATTAAATCTAATTGAAACATTTCTAAAACTTCCGTAATTTAAACTGAATAATGAGTATTATAAAATACACCGAAACTTATATATTAAATTTTGAAAATCCTTCGTTTAAATCACAAACATGCAATGTGAAAAATAATTAACATTAGTCACGGCGCACTTTCCCGAACGAAGTGATTTCGCTTAAATGCTTTGACTATGCAGAAAATGTTTAATAAAGTCCAGTAAAGTGACACACGACAAATTGTAATAGCTGCTTTTGCTATACAAATGAAGATAGTTTTATTACGTTTGAAACGAATGCCTTTATCATATACAGAAGTTTAAAACGAGTTTAGCCGCCAAAGTGGAAACTTTGATAAAAAATTCAACGGACTTAAATCAAAAACTATTTGTTCGAGCGAATCCCCCGTTGTTACATTTTACGATGGCATTTTGTTACAAGTTTGTTAGTTTTGTTTTTAATCCTATTTAGGGAGTGTGAATGCACAGTACTGATAAACGCCCGCCTTTAATGTGCTCTCTTTATTGTATAAACCGTCTAATGCTAGCGTAAACATATTTAAATGATCAAACATTAACGATGGCTAGTCTAAACTGTTTTAGCTGCAAAACTTGAATGCGATGAACTTTACAAACTCATGTAGTTTTATTATATGTTTAATTTGAGTTTATTTTGAGAGTGCGCGAATATTAGATTATAAAGCTAAGAGAAACTGTTAGAAGTTGATAATTTAATTACCGTAACCAGTACGAAGTATATCGTATGGATTCTATAATAATTTATTAGATATATCAGAAGCCTGCGTTATCGCCGTCCGTATGTCATTTCAATGAATCGATGGTTTTGACAGCGCAACAGAAATAAATATTGCACAAAATAAAACTTGTAAGTATTATTTTCTTAATAGAATTTAATTTTCAAATAGTAACAGTTTATGGTAAGTAATGAAATAGGAATAACGAATAAAACTGATCTGTCAAAGAGTGGATGAAATATTGCACTTTAACAGATTAATGTAGCCATCATCATATAGTCATCATAATATAGTCATATTTTATGTATGAAATCAAAAAAAGGCAGCACGTTCAAACCTAGGCGCATACATATGTGTCTTCCAACCATTTAATTTGTATTTAGAACTCCGATTTGTGTTGGCCAAACATAGTAAATCATAATATTTTTGAAAAAAATCAGACATATTCAACCAAGTAAATCGTTACGAATTTGTGCGTCGAATCAAGCGGAAAATTATTATTCATAATAGGATATACGGCTTTATTAAGCGGAGTATAAATTATGCAAAGAGAAGGACATTATAGTGTTAATATAATAACTCTTATTGTGTATAAGCAGCCGCGATGAACTAGTAGATAAATGTAGATCTTAACCGCGGATTCAAACGAGGCCTTTTTCAAATAGATTTGTATTTGTGTTTATTATTTATCTCGCACTCGTTTGTGACACATTTAGGTTCTAGAAAACCTAATTTTGTGAAATAAGTTTCAAATCGTCCTCTTAACAAAAAAGAGACCTAGCGGTAAGGATATATTATGTAATAAAATAACAGTCTAAAAATATATCGTACTGGCAGGCTATCTGGAAAAGTACATATAGGAATCTTGCTGTCAAACTATTCTTTTAAAACTATCACTGATATAAAGTTTGTAAATTAAAGTGTACTCTTTGAAAGGTCGGTACGATCGCGTGACCACACAGACAGGACAAAGCCACCATTACCAAGTAACTCAGGAGCTAATATTTAAGCGAACTATTTATTGAAACCGATCGGGACGTTTACGCGGTCGCTTTCTCTTTGAAAAGCTAGATACCGACGGATAATTATGTAGGCTTTCTGTTGTACCATTAACATTGCGTAGTTTTACAATTTATTTTAATAATGTAATGAATACTTGCTTTCTTATTAAAAAAAGTCTAATCTTGATAAAATGTATACGATTATTTGTGTTAACTTGACTCTATTTTATATGTAACATTATTTTAACTTATAATTATTGATTAAATGTTAAATTTCACGGTTACATATGCTTAATATTTAATTCGAATAACCATTTTAGGTTACAAATGAATTATTAATTTTTTTGCAGTCGGTACTGAACTTCGCAGTGTTTTACTAGCTTGACCGACGCAATTCATTGTCAGAGAAGCGGGAACGGGAAAATGGCTGAGAGCAAAATTAAGGTTATTTAGAACGTGCAAATAAAGAGTATCTTGACGTTTATTTGAAAGTTAACCTCAAATCTCTTGTTTTATAAAATCTATACTTTATTTTTATTGATGAAGTTTCTACAATATTATTATTTTATTAGTGCTATATTAATATATAATTACCAACCGTTAGATGTTACCTACAAATTAAGGGTGCGAAAGAGCGAAAAGAAATGAACATAAAAGTATGTGTAAATTTGAAGTAGGTATCTACTGTTAAAAATGTCATCATTCATTTTAGGAGGAGTAGGGTACTTTCATTTTATGACTTATACTTTTCGATCGGTTGAGATTTTGTCTAGCCTGATTAATTAATGCTTTCACTACACCACTCCATCCGCTTTTTTCTTATACGTTTTCAAACATTTACACTAATCTTTACTAATATTAAAAAGCGAAAGTAACTCTGTGTCTGTTGTTCTTTGACGACCAAACCACTGAGCCGGATTCGATGAAATTTGGTATGAAGCAATTTTGAGCTACAAGGAAGGAAAAGTTACTTTGCTGCCTAATACCAGACGACTAACCTCTATAATGCGAGCGAAGCCGAGTTATTTAAGCTGCTAGTGCCATGTTTTAAAGATCACGTTAACTTTTTTTTTTAAGGAAACGCTTTAAATGATTTTTTCAAAGATTTATAATTTATTGCAAATGACGTGATTGGACATAACTTGTTAAGATTAAAAATACTAAATACAGCCTCTCGAACTTCGAGCCACAATTCGAACCAAGTTTCACACCAATTCATTTGATAACATTTTTTACGTATATTCCTAAATAAGTTTCTTAATAATTTTAGTATGATATATAATTATAGTATGTATATATGTATACCATCTAATATATGTTTATATTAATAATGGAATTTAAAGTGTTTCGCTCGTTATCGATCTCAAGTAGTTAGAAAGTAAAGTGAACAAGCCGCTTGTACGTTTGTGTGGGAGATGGTATATGTGTAAATATAAACACATCTCAAAGAAATTATCTTACAAACTTTGTCTTAACACCGCTATTTGTCAACTTCTTACCGTATCGAACGTAAACCGGTTTTATATTATATTTCTCATTAATGTCATCGTTTCCATCACACTAAACTGAGAACATATTATGGTCAAATAACTTATTCCTTATTCATTTTTTTATTAATTATACGAGCTATGAAACTTTGTTAAGCATAAGATTTTAAATTAACATGGTTATTTTTATTAATATAAGTATTTAAAACGGGATATTTACCTCGATATTTCGACATTATCTACGAATATCTTGTTCAAGAGACTAGTTAAGACTTTGTTAAGCATTATTTGTACTAATATTATTGTTGTAGCTATGTAATAATATAAATAAATATTTAATGAAATAATTAATAAGAATCCAAAGGAAGAATAAAGTCCTTATTATAATGCAAAAATGAAACTCAAGGAGTCTGTGTAGAATACAATAAAAATACGTAAAAAATATTCAAGTTTTGTTATACACTTTTATTTCTGCGTTACATTTATTCTCGCGAGAAAAAGTTAATAACCAACGAAGCCAAGATTAAATCGGTGTCCCGATGAGCTGTGGACCCCCAAATTAAGTGTATATGTTAGAACGTCCTAAATATCCTAATTATAAAATACAGTTCATTAGGTTTGACTAAGGTTCATTTAATAATTCCTTATACATACTTTTAAAAAAGGAACAATAACTTTTGCCATAAGTTTTATACAAACCTTTGACTTGAGCACACTCAAAATCAAAATAAAAAGTAATAGTAAAATATTCTTTATTCAAGTAGGCTTAGAAAAGTACTTTTGAATCATGTCATGATACGGTGTTGAATTAAATGTAGAGCTACCACCGGTTCAGAAACTCTATTCTACCGAGAGGAACCGGCATGAAACTCAGTAGTTACTCCACCATTACAATTACAGAGTATGTCAGTAAAGTACAAGTAATTTTTTAAATATCCTGTCTAGAAATCAATAAACACTAAGACTACGATTTTTGTCTTTAATATAATATTGTACTAAGTAATATGCTTTATCAATGTTTATTTGGCATGAGCTTTACATTTTTTATTAGACCAAATTTAAAATAACCGTGCAATCTTCTTATAGAAACGAATACCGTGCCCTAACGTTTAATATGGGTAAAACCGCGCGTAGCAGCTAGCGACAAATAAAATTGACCGACACGTTAACAGATTCTATTAGCATGTTATCACCTGTAAATAATTGTTTTATATTGATAACCATTACGATGTTTATATGTCAAACACGTCAATTATCGTTTTAATTGTAAAAGTATTGGATGTTATAATGAGGAGAGAGATCAGATGTAAATATTCCCGTCCAAAAGGGAAAGTCGAGTAACATGAATACGATGTTTCGTTATTCCATTGTGGTTAAGAATAGTTGGCCGTCTGTCTACAACAATATACGGGATACGCCCTTTGACGGCGAAAGTGATGAGATCATGTTCAAGTGTGTTAAACTATTAAGTGTACTTTGTTTAAATTGTGAATAGGCCGTGGTCACATTTGATTATATATGACAAAAAGAAATTGAATCATGGAAAATACTTTAGTGTGACTAACGTTAATAGAATCTTTTAATAACTATTTTTTAATTGGGATGGGACAAAAAAACAATAAATCTATCATTTTATTATTTTACAGGACACTAGACGCAGCTTTGACAGTGAAAATATAAGGTTATTAATTTATTATAAATAAAATGACCACAGGGGTGGCTCTGTCGGATTTAGATTATGACATTTGTTTGGCACTACACCAAAATAGCATATCGATGCATAATAGCATTCTTTTGATATGAATCATTTAAACTCATAATATTTACTTGAAGAATTTCCTAAAATATTTGAATACAGCGCAACTGATTGGGTTTGAGCATAGCTATGCATCAACGTCTCAAAACAAATATATTGTATAACCGCTATCGGTCAAGTTAAGTTACATATACAGATATATCGATCATCAATTTAACGGAAAAGTTCCACCCGTTCCAAGTGTCGACTTTACGGAGCAAAAACTCAGGTATTTAAACTGAATGAAATACATAACAAAAGTTGTACATCAAAACTAATATATATATAACATTTATTGAAATCATTAAATCAATAAAAAAAGGTTTGAATTTTAAAATGTTAACATGACACATGAGATAGATAATACCAGTTAATAAGAATTAAAAATAAAAGAATGTGGTATAAAACAAAATGAACAATGGAGTAGCATTTCTTCCGACAGTTAATCAGAGCAAATGAACGAATTATTAAATGAGACAATTAAAATATCAAAGTATCAATAAAATTTAACAACCTGGAATTGGCATACGTTGATAGGGCTATCAGTTCAAACGGATCGAGCGGTCTGTTTCAACTTGAAAAAAAAATCCATTGTTGCCTCTCAAAAACGTAGCCACAAGTTTTAATTATACAGAGAAAGGTAAATTAAAAAGCATCCGCGCGGAGCAATCGCCATAATAAAGGCAGCTTCATCCCCTCATTCCACCTAATGTTTTGTTTGTTGCAGCTTTATTTCCGCTCCCATTCCGACTCCTTTACAGACAATTGAAAACGGAGACGTTTATTTTTATGTGATTTGTTATTGGAAAAAAGATAATGTGCGCCATATTTTCGTCTTATGTTGTCAAATTACGTTTTGATTTAAATAATACCGTTTTGCAATTCGAATGGAGCGCGTATAAGTGGGTGATTTTTTTGCATTGGTTTATTGGTGAGCTTCTATGGCTACCGTTACTGGAATTCCTAGATTTAAATCTTGAGTCAGTCCAATTAAAGATATTAGGGATTTCTGTAACGAAATTTTCAGTAGCGGCTAAGAGTTAGGAAATTGATATAGTAATGTATCCGTGCTTTGCTTACACCTGATCTCGGCGAGGTCGTATCGGATCGCTTCGTATCAGATTGTGAGAGTGACAGAGAATGAGATGCGGCAATGCTTGTCCACACACGTACACTTTAATATGTACTGTTAATTAATTGATTAGACCTTGGGATTGGCCACTCATACTGAAATTAGACCGATATCACATTCATATTGTACATATTTGATATTATCATGTTCCTCGTTAGATCAAGTTTTTTTTTGTTTGTTTTAGATTTGCTTTGATTTGATTTCCGAAATTAACTAAAATTGGCGATTTAAGATCGAGCGTTTCAAATCGTTTTATATAAATACCATTTCATTGACCGTAATGTCTCCCCCGTGTCTATCATTCAACAATCAAATTAATTTATTAAATAATAATAATTATAATAGGATAAGATATTTAATAATAATCAGCTAACCTTGAATATATTCGACGTAGATAAAATGAAGTATAATTAAAGGACATTTGAATGTTGTGTCGCTGGCTGATTGTTTAAATTCATCATTTAAAAGGAACTCGGCAACTTATTCAATAATGACAGTTTACCAACGACAAGTATATTAACTAGTTGTAATTACATCTTCGATATCATATTATGTTCTAGGTTCTGGCCTAATTCGACTCAGAAATAAAATAAATATGAAGTCATATTTATAAAGGCTGAGAGTTAAAAAAGTAAAAGAAATTCATCAACAGGTTGATACGTTTACATTGTAAATTACAATGTACAATGAGGTAAAAAATGCAAAAATTAACTTAAAAAAATTACTACCTTATTAAAAACACGTACGTGTTTAATAAAAACCTACTGTATTTATAATGCTTGCTAATAACGACGTTAAGCAATCAGCCCGCGATAAAGGAATAAATATATCAATCTTGACTTTTCTTTCGCATTAAACTAATTATAATTTTATTGGTTTATAATTAGAATTGTTTTATGGCACATGATTGAGTGATTTACATGTATGTCTCATACATAATTAAAATAAATGGTCTAGTGCATAGAATAATTGTATATATCCAAACCGAGAAAGTATTACTAGGTTTTTACAAGTGATGAATTCACCTCGTGCTCGGCGTTCGTGGCGGATTAGGCTACTCGTAAAAATCACTTGCTTAAGAGTAAAGAGGGTCTTTGTATATTTGGGAGACATTTAAGGGCTGATACTTGAAATGATGTTGAAAGGAATTCGTATGTAAAATTTTCGTTAAAACGCAGTTTTATAAATGTCGTTTGATATGAATAGCTCCATAAAGTACCATCATTGTAAGTGAACTTGCGATCAAGTCAAATGTAGCTCTTTAGGGAAATTAAATAAGGTTTAATCTCAGTTAAGGCGCAAACATACTATAAAACATCAAAAGTATTTTTCTTACTTAGCTTAGCTGTCGAAGAATATATAATAACTTTGTTATTCTATAACAAAGACATCTGTTTATCTAACTGTTCTGTTTGATTTATTATAAGCATAAGTTAAGTTAAATACTTGGAGAAATAAAAAATATAAAGTTTTGTTCATTAACAGCCTGTAAATTTCCCACTGCTGGGCTAAGGCCTCCTCTTCCTTTGAGGAGATGGTTTGGAGCATATTCCACCACGCTGCATCTATCGTTATAGTTTAATAAATTGGCATTATATATTTGTACAATTAAAAGGTTATGTATAGGCATAAATAATATTGAAAGAGTGTTTGTTTTGTTAATAAGTTAGTTCGAACTGTAGTGAAAAATAGAAGTTAATTCTATAATACTAGTAAGTACCATATTAATCAAAGTTATAATAATGATTGTACTTGACAAAATACTGAGCATCATATCTCTTACAGGAGAAAATTGGTGCCTGTGCTGTTTGTATGGGAAGACGTGACGTGAATACGTTACAAATCCAAGGCTGAGTCTTTTGTGGTTTCGAGTATAAGTGATTGAGTCACTTTAAGGGGAGGAACTATGCGCTGGTTGGAATCAAGTCAAGTGTCTCGTATCGCCCTAAAAAATATAAAAAAATTTCACCGACACTTTTGAATACAACCAATACTTGGTGACAACCCAGTATTCCTTGTGAATATACTTTTTTCGATTTTATTGGACGAATACATTTTTGTTTCCGTCCAATATAAATCGATACTTTTTACTTTAAAAGAATAAAGTAAGTTATCTTTTATAAAATATAACATGATTATAGTTTGATGTGTATTATGCATATGCGCGTAATCCTCGACAAGGTCTGCCGCCCTTTGTATTATTACGAGAACTGATAAGATAAAGCTTATCACTATAGCTGTCCCAGTGCGCTGTTATCTATGCGTTTATAAAGGAATTCTATGTCACTTGCAGGATAGACAAATTAAACAAAAGTAAAAGAAAAAAAAAAGGAATTTGGACAAAAAAATATCGTGCAGTGTACATCTTAAAAAAAGTTAATAAAAAAAAATAAAGTAACTATTTTTAAATATTTAATATGAACAAGTATTGTTTATTTTTAATTGAAATATAACCAGTCGTTATTTTTTTGTAATAAATCTATAAATATTTATAATACGAAGTTGGTAGTTTCGTATGCTTGAACGCGCTCAACTCAGGAACTTGATAAATCTAATTAAAACAGTACGTTTATTAAAGGTAGGATATGAGCTATAACTGCACGCTACGACCCCAAAGAGCGGAGTAGCTAACATGTTCTTCAAAGTTCAACAATAGGGTAATTTTTAAAAAACAAGTTCTTATGTGACTTTCATCTAAAAATGCATTGCATTCCTTCATATACATTTAGTTAAGTATAATCAATAGAAATTATACCAATAATCATTTGAGATCTCATATATGTGTCCGTGGAATTGTAAATACTATTAGATTATAATCTCACTCTCGAAAGATTGTTACCGTAACATACTGCTTACTATTTAACACATTATTTTCGGTAGATTATAATCTATAAAAGTAAATTTCAGTTAAATTATTACTTTAACTTCATCTAACCAAAGTATATTGAAATTATTAACTATCGAAATTTTGAGTTTTATTGTAATTTGAATCACCGTTCGCAATATTTTGTCACTTTACAATCTCGCGAGATAGATTATAATCGAACGGTATTTATAATTTTACGGTGATATATACAAGTGATAATACATAGATTTTTTATAAAAGCGTATTAAAAAAAATACATAATAAAATTAACTATTGTAATATGTAAATTTAATAACGATATGATACGTGGTTCTTACTTACATTTGAAGTTTACGATTATGGTACTTATAAAGTTAACTGACGTTAATTATATTTATTGATACAATCACTGCATTAAGACGATAAACTCGACTTAAACGAGATATTGTTTATTCGAGTTCGCATTGACATTTAATTATGTATTAACATTTACTCGGAGTTATATATAATATTTAAATATAAAATTAATATCAAAATAGTGACAGAATAATGAGCACGACACAATGCAACATGATATCGCAAAATGGCATTTGATTTCAATTCGCGAGATTACTTAACTCGTTTAAATTAAATCTATTCGATGTTATGCTAAGTAAGTTATTAAAGGCAATGAGGAAGGAAATAAAGTTATGTTAGCTCAAAATTTCGGCACAACTCCAAGAAAGTTGGCTTTGATTCGCCAACTTGGGAGTCTGAACTTACCAAAGTGATTTGGCAAACTTGCGGGCTCTTTCGAGAACCTTTACGCAATATTTAGGGATTTGACAAATATTTCTCATTGTGTAATAGTTCTTTAGCTATATATACGATATTTATAACTGAAACCCTACAAACGTCAAATCAATACCCTCTGTATTTCGATTTAACGGTCAATCGAATATTGTTAATACCTTATGTCTTACCACTGCGAGGAGAATTAAATTCACTTTTTAAAGTGAAAAGTGTCTTTTGATTTAATACACCTTGCGTCTTTTAACTCTTATAAAGAACATATCTTACGGGATTTGTTTTTTTTTTAATCATTTCAGATATTTTAGACAATTGATATGTGTATTATATTACATAACCCTCGAAAATTTATTTTATCTTGATATATGAGTATTGATTTATAATTTATAACAGTGCTTTCATGAAGTATTTACTATTTATAAACCTCATAAGACGTGCTCGTATTATCGGAACGAGCTTTCACATCGCTCTCGGTCGTGACAGATTTCTGTTAGCCACGAAATTACTTGCCTATTACGAGTTACGTCTGCACATCTCGAGATAACGCAGTCTTGTGTACCGCTATAAAATATTTAAGAGAAAACCGACTTGAAAATAGTTCCTTGACCTGAAAATATTATACTTCGTGAGTTTATATTTGTCAAGTCGTTATTTTATATTCAAATTAATTAAATTTAACACAATAACAAATGATTTTAAAAAACTTCTTAAATATTTAGACTTTCGAATGTTATAATTTTGTCAAATTTACGTTTTGTTTCCAATTTGGTACTTTTTAAGGACGTCTACAGATATAACGCAGTGAACGTTAACGATAACGTAGAATGAAAAATATTAACCATTCCTTACGTCACGAATGCGCAACCAAACTCAGGAACTAAGATGTTATGCCTCTTGCGCCTGTAGTTACTTTGGCTCACTCACCCTTCAAACCGATACGGTTTGGCGGTACAACATCTGATGAGCGGGTGGTACCTACCCAGACGGGCTTCCACAAAGTCCTACCACCAAGTAGTTTTTCTTGTTTTTACTTTCTTTATTCGTACATAAATATTTGCTTGAGATACTACATACACTCAGATATATTGTAAGCAGGAGTGTCCCACGCACACCGATAATTTAGCGTGGAGGGGCACGCCTTCGGGAGTGAATAGTTCTATGATGGGTTCGTATATAATTGATGATATATATATATAAAGTCCAAACAAATGTAAGATGATCCATGACACCAGTTAACGTATCAAAGTAGCGTATCTCTTCCATGTTCTTAAAAAAAGAAATTCGTTCTCATTAAAATAAATGTTAAAAAAATACCTGCGTTACATTTTATATATCAATTAGTAAACAAAAAGAAACATTCTTTAAATATCATAAAAATGTTTGATTATAATTGGCTGACTTATAAGGAAAAGATACAATCTCTTCTTGTAATAACACGAACATATACTGAACATCTTATTGAATGCCGTACTTAAGAATTCAATGAGCATTACACTAATTAATGCTTACTCGAAGGAGAGCTACGGAATATCATAGGAGCATCACAATAAACCGTGGCGTATCATTCGCTATTAATTGAGACGTGACGAGACGACCGACGACGTACGATATGAATATTACATTCACATGAATCTTGTTTCCTAGACTTAAGGTTCATTTTCGAGTGCTTTATTAAGGGGTTGGTCTAGATATTATCGCAGAGAAACAACTGTTATGTTGTTCTCACGCTCTGTTTGTGCATTACAAGGCGCTGTTCTACGTATTGAATATATTCGGCTGAGTTATATCATCAACATTGGATTACGCGTAAATGTTATCGCCTTAGGTATATTTAACTGCAAGTAAAACGGGATTGTTTATGAATTTACGCTAAACAATATAATAATATACTGAAATTAAAAACATTTGTATTAATCTTATATAACAAGTTTCTATATTATTTTAAACATTTGATCTTTTGTTGTTTGATCATTATAGCTGCCGAGCTAATGTGAGTGTAATTTACAATGCTTTAAACAATACAATTTAATAGTTTAAAAGAAATCATTAGACGGTGCGACTTTGAATAAAATATTTTAATGTCATCGGATATTAAAATATAGATTAAATGTACAGAACAATCTAGCAAAGGTCATTCGAGTGGCTACAGTTTTTGGTAAGGGTTTTTATAGGATATTAATCTTAATTGTGATAAATATAAGGACCATAAATGCATATATCATGTGTAGTTGAATGTTATTAGCTTGTTATTTTCGTGGACCGCTCATTTCTCATTTAGTAAGTCTAATTTAGATTTACGGAGTACCGAAACAAACGAATATATACACGATACAGGCATGCAAATATTTCTAAAATATTAACGCGGGTAAAGCTAAAGAGTAAAACGTGAATGAATAATCGTTTCATGGTTTAAATAATATGAAGTGATGCGGAATAATATTCAATAAACTAATATCATAATATTTCTGTTGAAAATTGTGCGGACAACTAGGAGGGAATGAGTGTAGGATTATTTATTTATTAAGGCATACATATTTTAATTAGTTATATGTGTAATGTCTAAGATGACAACGTGTTAAAAATAAAATCAAAAATAAACATATTCTATTAGTTTTTCCATTTTAAAACAATTTATGTTAAACGGAAATGTTAGTTTGACGTAAACTCACACACTAACTTAATAAGCAGTTTATCATGAATAAAAAATCCATATAACGATCGGATCGAATAATATCCTTTATAATAAAAAGGCCGTCGATCTATCCGAAGGTCATACGTATAAAATAGCCATAAAACCTTAAATTGAATTTAGGATTTAAACTTTGCGAGTGGCTTACGGAATGATTCCGTTTAACGATAAAACGCTATGAAAAGACCGATAGAATGGATTTAGACCGAAAGACTTATCGCAATTGTGTTTGTGAAATAACATCTACATATTGGTATTTTTAAATTTATATTTTATAATCTTATAGTCAAAATAATCTTTGTTTTATATAGGTATTTTTTGTATTATCGTTTTATTTGTGCGTCATGAGAGTCAGTGTAATATCTCCGCTACGGCCTCGCAAGGTCAAACAGATCTTAATTAAACCGGTTTGAACATAGTCAGATATTACAGTATGGTATTCGTATTTAAAGCGTAAGTTTCAAATTACGTTTTGGAACAAGTTAAAGTCATAAAATATTATATACGACAGAAAACTTCACTTAATTATATAATGTAGGAGACACGTCCATGTTAAGAAAGTAAAAGATTTTTATATTGTTTTATGTAAGATAGTTAACTATTATTTACTGGGTTGTGTTTTATGTTGTTAAATTAGGACACGAAAGATACGTAATAATTTCAGTTATAGAGCGAAAGTTGGAAGTATTTTTCTACTCAGTTACACAACAAAGTCTTTATAAAACAACGGTATCAAATACGGAACAAGTTCAACTTTTATAGACAACTATTTTTCCTTAACTGTTTCGGAGTTTATGGAATCAAACTTTTAACTACAGTTATCAATTCTAAATATTAATTTTAAGTATCACTTGTGTTATACGTAGGTATATCGATATGTTTTCGTCAACTGTGTTTAAAGGCTCAAAACTAAATGACTATCGATTTTTACGACACAAATCCATCAGACAGGTCGAATTCTCGTCAGTACATCACTAGGCATGCGAGTATTGGACTATTTATCGGTTTTGTTTTACATCGCTCTATATATAAATCCCGAAACAGGTTTTAGGCTTTTAGTATTTGTTCGACCGTCTAGTACGAGAGTGTGTCACACCCATTGTTTTGTTATCGAGTTTGCGAGTTCCAAATAAATTACCACCCAGATTGACCTAGAAAGCTTTAACAACGGAACAATGATCACGCCTACGTGAAATTCGGATGAATTGTCTTGTAGATTTTTCCAGAACATTAATGTTATCGTTTAGAACAAATAATTCAGTTCGCAGAGAATGTTTGTTTTTTTTTTTACAAATGATTATCGCAAATCTTCCAATTTACCTAACGAGTCAACGTTAATTAGAATAGTATTTTTTTGTCCAACCTCAGTCAAACTTACCTAATATACGAATAGGACATCATCTCTAATTACTGAGTAACAATTTTTATTCTTTATTTTTATGGTATAGGTAGGTTAGTATAGGTAATCATTAAATATTAATTACGCTGTCAGAATTCAATCCGACAGTGTAATTAATATCAAATGATTTCCTAAATAAACTGGCACAATTCAATTACGGTCTATTATCTAGTTCATTAGATAACCGATCTTTTCTTTGGTCGATTTATAGTCAAATATACGTATAAATATACGATGTCTAGTAACTGATATAATCGTTAAACTTTTATTATAAGGAAAGTATTTCATGGAAAACATGAAGTTGAAATGACCGACCTAGTTATGTGTGAATCGGTTAATAAATAAAGATAAAGTTAATATTATATTTCAATAGAATAAATATGTTTTTCTATAAACTTTAGAAATGAAGGTGAGAGTATCAGTTTCTATCACAGGATGAAGTAAGCGATAAATGAAAGAAGTTTTATAGTTCGATAAAATTGTACAACGTATATATTTGATGTACAATTTTTTCAACTCTATTTCATGATTCATGCGACTCATCTACATGAAGTTTTGAATGTTACCAACAAAACTATTAATTAATTATTTTTTGCATTAGCATAGTGTGTACGCTCTTGCTGTGCTAACTGCTGTGACTAAAGGTCAGATAGTAATCGCACAGAAATACAAGGTAAAATTCGTACTGCAAGGTTAATAGAATAAATTCTGTAATTATATTCCTGGAAAAAATAATGACCTTTAAATACCGTATACCTTTTAAAACGTTAACAAAAAGTGATATGATATTAAAATATTGAATTGAATTGCAATTGGTCATCAATTGTTTAAATATAGTGAGGTACAGTTTTAAACGAAACATTAAATTTTTCCTGAATCGCATGTAACACCCAATGAAGTTTGAATTTGTTAGCAGTAATTTAATATATAATTAAACCACTTTTTTTCGTTTAAATTTAAATTATTTTCAGTAACAATTATATCACTCTATTCTAATTAAACCTAACCAAAGAAAACCTTTCAGTGTTCAAGAGACCAATATTGGAGGTTAGGTTAGGTTATATAAAAAGGATCAAGATAAAGTCGTTTTTAATCCGTTAAATAGAAAATAATGGTTTGAAATATAATTGCGTCTCCTCGAATAATAGCTCATTTAGGAATGGTAAATTTTAATTCTTCATAAAGAATTTCACGGCTTTTTCTCATTGAGCGCTTATAAAATCACTCCGTAAAGGTGTATAAATCTGTCGGTTGCTTCATAACAGAGTTTAAAGGTATGAAGCGTATGAATAATGCAAGTGTATGTCTGTTCGGACAGAGAAGTCGGGTAATGTTGTTACGTTCTTACGATGTTGTTACATAACACTCACACATGTAAATAGAGGATTGTTCGCATTTTATGCTTAAATATAAACGCAGTCTCATGTGTTTGTTTTCATGTATTGATTATTTTTCTTTGTTCGTATGCGAGAAATATGAATTTACTTCTTTTATATATGAACAAAATATAATTTCGATAATTTTCAAATAAATATATTGTTATTTTAAAATATCGTTTTTATTCCGGTTATATATTGTTATATTGATTACAGTAAACGTACACCAACATATAAATAGATATACGGTTTTATTTCAAATACATATATGTTAAAGAAAATGTTTTTTTTTAAGCTGCTTCCGATACTTAGTTAATGAATAAAAATCAATTTTAATAAGTATCATTTCATTTTAGTGCCTACAGTTGCGATGCGAAGCTTAATTGAACTTTACGTATAAGTGTAAAACATTTAATAACTTAAAATGTTATATTAATTTCTACTCGATTCGATGGCTTTTATTAATATAATTGTATTGTTGGAGTGAGGACAGCAGAGGCTGTTATCGGAGTAAACGTTAGCGATGTCTCTATTGACACAATAAACTTGATATTGTATATTATCGCGTCCCATACCTGTTGAGTGTTGTCATAGCGGGTATAATATTATTCAAGATGAATTCAATTTGATTTGATATAAATCGAAACAAATTAAGTACATATTTATAGAATACATCTTTCATGTATTAGAAAAGTACATGTTAAGTGATTTATCATCACCGAAACGAAACTATTAAAGCTAGGAGTGCTGATGTTCTCTTGGCCGACTTCAGCGACGCAAGCTTATTCTCAGAAGAGAAAACTTTTTCGGACGTTTACACAAGTGTCTACACAAACACAAGTTAACTCTTATAATCCGACGGAATAAATCCAACAACACAATTATGTGTTTCTAAGCATGTAAACTGCACGCTGCTTCTGAGAGCATCTTGACAGTTAAATCCAAAAACTTATCATTGGCCCGTTCCTGGGATTGAACTCGTGATCTCGGGATCTGTAGCCTTACAAGTAGTATAAGATTTAAATAAACCAAAAGCTAGGAGTATGAAACGTGTGCAACTCCAGCACAGTCAAGACAAACGATTATATAAGCAATGTTCTACCTGTTTCTTCAAATTTAGACCCGTCCTGTTGCATAATTGCTTCGTGAAAGGATAAAGTCAGAAAAACTCTTTCATATTTGTGATAAAAATACAGAAATGAGAAAACACTCCTACAGTTATTTGAAGAGAAATATATGTAGGTATTATGCAATCATAATTACAAGAGAATCTCGTAGACATACAATTTATATAAAATTTTAGGTATCGTTAGCAAGCCCAGCTTTTTGGCAACTCGAATAACCTCGCTCCTTTGTCGTGCACTTGACATTTCTGTTAGGTCCTCAAGATGTACTGAAAATTCAGGCTATCTTTTAATGTTTTATTTTTCATTGTTCTTCGAGATGAAGGTTTTTAAGAACCTGTGGTTTTTATTTTTATTAACGCTGACGTTTTTAATTTATTTATTTTTTAATTTAATTTTTAGATAAGACCTATTTCGGTTATTTTAATTAAGGACTTTTAACAAGGTTGAAATATCCGGCTTCTTACCCAATTGAATTAAAAACAAGTAGCGTGTATACTGTAATAAATGATAAATACAAATATAAATTAAGTAAGGAGTTATTGATGGTTATATTTCTTTCTCTTGCTTTCAATGAATGTACATATATGCTTATAACCTGGCTGTTATCGATTCTACGACTATCTTGTCAATGAATATTTTTCATTAGGAAACATAATACAATCGAATAAAGCTACTATTCCTTTTCGCTCCATTCAGAACATTCGAACTTCGCTTGTAAAAAATATAAGTTATTGACCTTTGTCTAAGGAAACAGACATAAATTTTTCTTCTCGGAAATCAATCTATGTTTATTGAAGTCTTGAAGTAGACTAATGAATGCATTATTTATAACAAATAAGCCTAAAATGGCGTTCAGGCTGGACATAAAATATATTATTAAAATATTTATAGTATAATATACCTATAAAGAAAATAAAGATAGTGTTGCATATTTTCTGACTATTTGTTTATAAAGATTAGACACGTCTATTATAGACTGCTTATACTCAAGGGTTAGAGATATTCAAGGGTTCCGAAAGGATATACCTAACCACTTTAATATTTAATCGTACCCAACTGTCACGTGAACAAATTTAAAATAAAACGAGTTAATGCTCTTCAAATCCGCATTAAATAATATTTATTCAACACATTAGAAACTGATGTTGTTGAAACGTGTCACGACAAATAAGGCTGCGACTAAAAACGTTCGCTCCATTCAGAACATTCGAACTTCGCTTGTAAAAAATATAAGTTATTGACCTTTGTCTAAGGAAACAGACATAAATTTTTCTTCTCGGACATTTCAAGGCTTTTACGAATATTTTGATTAATGTTCTTTCACTGACATAATTTTTAATAATGTTTTAGTATCGGGACTTTTCAGTATTTCAGACTTGTAGAAAATACTAATCATATTTTGTAGCTTTAGTCATTTTATTATATTTTTTATGTAAAGGTAGGCGGACGGTTAAATGGGCCACCTGACGGTAAGTGGTCACCGCCACCCATATACATTGGCGCTGTAAGAAATAATAACCAATCCTTACAACACATACAATACGCAACCAACTTTGGGAGCTAAAATGTTATGTTACAGTGGTTCACACACCCTTCAAACCGGAACACAACAACACTAAGTATTGTTGTTTGGCGCTAGAATGTCTGATGAGTGGTTGACACCTAACCTGACGGGCTTGCACAAAGTCCTACCACCAAGTAATATTAAATGATTTATACATTAATGTAATTGTTTTTAACGCTAAACTATGATAGAAGCTAAACTATGGATAATGTTATAAATACACACATATTTTATGAATTTATTTCATTTCTTGGCTTAAATGGGCTAGAATACTTCGACAATGTCAATCAGAATGGACATGAAGGAGTAATTAATATGTACTCCTTTGTACTATTAAAGTATATTTTCCTATTTTAAAAGTTAACATATAACGAAAACAAAAAAGTGGTAAGTATGAAACACATGAAAAAAACAAATCGTAGGAACATTCTAATCCGCTCTCTAAACAGTTTAAGCTATTGACCGTGGCTTCTAACGTAATAGGAATTCCCAGTACTTTCGTTCCGCTTCTAGCTTTTGTTTATCCAGTTTGTAACTTCAAACTTAGAAGTTAGAACTTAGAAGTATTAAAGCCGGTTTATTGCGAACAAAATTAATAATGATGCGAATGTAGGTTAGGATTATTTAACATTGTAACTTTTTATGAATTGTACTTATAACTTTTAAACTACTTTTGATCTATGTATCTTCTAAGGCTAATTGTCTAATAGAATAACCTGTTTTGATTAAATAACATTTAAATATATGTTTTTTTATGTAAGCTTTCAATTAGGTATTTTTTACATACTTACTTATAATAGTATAAATTAATTTACTACATTTTAATAATTTTTCAATTTAATTACAATTGGCTTTAATTGATGAATTCAAAGCAAAATATTATATTTGCATTTGTGATATTTTTATTAAATGTTTAATTCGTAAATTCAAAAACAACGTGAATTAAAAACACTAACGGACGCTTAAGGTATCACGTGATAAAAACTAAATTATAGAAAAAGTTTTACAAAGTTAAGCAGGTGTGCGACAGTCTTATGGTCCAATCGTCAATGTGTGTCAGGCTTTAGTAGGCGGGGGCGGGGCGCGGGGGCGAGTGACGTACACCGCCCACTGCGCTTTCAGTGCAGGTTTGAGCTTACGTTTTTATTAGACTTTTTATTATTTATATTTTATTAATACGATAAAAGATAACTACGTCTAAACATTAAGAGATATAATATTGTTTTAAGAAAATGTTAAGAAGTGGTTAACAAGTATCTAAGAAGTTTCCTCTCTAAAAAAAACATTAACATTTTAAACATACATATAATTAAATTTTAGACAACAATTAATATTTTTAAGGCACGAATATTATTTGGTTAATCATATTTAAAGATTGGGAATAATATTTATATAAGTTTAACTTTATACAAGATACAAGTTTTATATGTGTTTTGACATGTTTTTCCACAAACTAGAATATGTTATACAATAAATGCTTGGTAAGTATTTAGTTAGTTTAGTTAACAAAAAACATTTGTAAATATAAAAGTTAGAATAAAAAGGCGAATATACAGAGTAAATATTAGCTCAGCTAAGAGCGTTGGTAACAGCTAGCCTTAAATAAATTAAACGACAATTCTGCTCTTTTAAATGCTAAGTTATAGAATTAACAACGTTTAAAGAAATACACTAGAGAGGTCCTAGTTCTTCATTCATTGTGTAATTTTATAAATTTGCACGTGAATATAAATAGTCTAGTCATACTACCAGGGTAGTTGTAGGTTAAAACATATAATTTTTATTAACTGTCTAATAAATAAATAAAAATTATAGATGATATAAAATAATTAATTTGCACATGTTCGATCGTGTACTTTATAGCTATGATTTTACTAAATATTGTGGGATACATATTATATAATACAAACCTATTGTCTATGCCATATAGTCCTAAAACAAACTTCTTTAAATCTATATTTCCATTCAAATATTACAAATGAACTTAATTACATGAAATTTGGTATGATACTTGAACACCAAGGACTGATATAGGCTACTTTTTTATGCTTTACACCTGACGACGAACCCCTAAAACTAGAGCTAAGTATACATGAGAATTAGTGTGATATATTGGGAAAGTTGCTTATTAAATTACTAAGTCGGATCATGATGGAGAGAAAGTAAAGATTCCAAGCCCTTAGTTTCATTCGAGTTGGATCGTGCCCCGTATCACACATCACTTTCATTTTGTTACTCTGACCATTATCTCAAGGCACGCCATGTATAAGTAACCGTGATATCTTTTTAAATAAAAACGTAACTCACTTCCTGTTGTCTAGTGACACGGCTCATTTCTTTTTAAGACACCGGTTATCATTTTAAGTTATGATTGATATAGTTTTAACCAATTTCACGGCGGGAATATTTAACGGAGGTTAGTCAACTGCGCAGGAAATATTGTAGTGCATAAGAATGACTTTACTTGTTTTTCGAGGCACCGGACCATGAACACCGTCAACTTGCTAACTACTACTACAGAGATGAGTTCTTGTCACAAACGCCAAGTTGACTTGAAACTCGCCACTAGATCGATTTATAACAAATAAATATACATATATTATTTAACTTAAATATGTAGGGTTGATTTGATAGCAACCCCTTCTGGGTAGGTTTCATCCACTCGTCAGATATTCTACCGCCAAAATAATATACTAAGTCGAATCATGATGAATATTATTGTATTGCGATTTTTATTTTGAATATAAATTATCGAATTCATAAAACGTAAACTATATTGATCTGATATTTATGAAAACAAACAAGAGTGTTCGTATGTTTTTCTTCTACGCATCTCCAACACTATTCATTCGATTGTGATAAACATATGGTGGAGTCTCCGTTCTCCGGTAAGGAATCTTGCCGAAAAAAAAACAGACTTTGTACGATGTTTGTCCTTTAATATGAATGTTTTAAGTAGAAAATATTACCCGTTCAAAGTCCACTACAAAGATGGTAGCTACTTATTTTTTATTTAAACAAAAACTTTTGACACAGGGTAAAGCTAATAATAGTATTAAACGAACACAACAATTTTGATTAATATATTAATTAAAATATAAAATTGACTATGTATGAAAAACCTTAGTCAAGTTGATCAAAAAATACATGACGTCGATTTTAGTCAACTATCTAAAAGACTATTGCGTAAGAATATTCGAAATTTGTAAATTGAAAGAAAACATTGGAAACTAAAGAATTTTCTCGGAAATATCCGGTATTGAAAATTTCTGGTATTCTATTATGATGACTGGTTTCAAGGATTTTCTGTATTGTTATATAATTTTTGCGGATTAAGTGACGTTGAAAACATTTTTTTCGTAACTTATAAGAAATTTGTAACTCACTTAAAAATAATTATACATATATATTGTAATGTTTTTGTGAAATATTAGAGTATATTTGTTTCCGAATAAGTTCCTTTTTAACACAAACATGCGAGCATTTCCTAATGATATTAATTATATTTCTCATTTAAATTTCAGCACCGGTTACGTATTCATAGAACAGTCCTAAATATAGCAAGAAATGACGTTGATCTTTTTATACGATGATAAACAAATATAGACATTTGAGGATAGTAGGGTTCACCCACGCGTATCACTATACCGAAACGCCCACAGTTCTCGAAAAGGAGCCAATTACGTACAATAATATCAATGTTACGCGAAGTGATTTTATAATTAGCGCTTAACTTTCTTGTACACGACTTAATATTGTCTTATTAAAAAATAATTTCAGTTGAAAATTAATTCAATATTGATATTATTGTTTTTATTTATAAAAACATTAATACTTTTATTGTTCTTATTTTGAAGGTAGGTCCGATTTTTGATGGTCAATTTTCTTGATATCCTCAGAGTTCGATTTCCTATTTTTTAATTGGTGAGTTAATATGAATGACCATTAATGTTTCTTTCGCTTTGCATATTTTAAGAACATATTATGATATCGATTCTTAATCACCCAACGCGTTAATTAAGTTTGTTTATTCAAAATCAACTTTTGTTTTAAATAAAAACAATTATTTCTTAGGTCGTCAACACTAAAGTCAAAAATTAAAAAACTACTCGAATGTAAATTTACTTTACTCGTTATTTCAAAGCTTTACGTCAACTATGATATAAATTTAATGAATAAACTGTAAATGTAATTGCAGCAACCTTTGAAAGCAAAAGTGAAATAGAATGAGCGTATCCGTTCAGTTTCAAAAGGTCGAATACAGTATCGCGTACCTTAAGTCTGAATAATTGATGACATTGTTACTTATAATGAGGGGATACGATAATCCAATACACGTAATCTTATGATTGCTCTTTACGCCGTATATAAATCGTAGAATTTAAATGAGTTGGATTATAACACCGTCGATTTAACTTCTTTAAACAATTTTTCGGTATCTCATTTTGAGGTTTTCATTTCAAACGACAAAGTTACCAAGACTAATAAATTTATCAATATTCAAATTTACTATAGAGTATCTAAAACTAATTTGTTGAAATAAATGTTTTCAAATACAATATATATATAGGCTAACAAATATTTGTTCGAGTCATTTTTTCATTTTTCTATATTACGTTCCATTTATGATTTTAAATATGTAGGTATGTATAATATTCGGCAAAGATATATTTTATACAAAACTAATTGGAATGAATAACACGAGCGACACTTCAAAAGCCAGGATAGACGGAATTGCAAATCCGACCAGCGTCGAAAGTTCGTATGCAGTACATCGTGCACTCATCGCGGGTATAATTGGTGCCACAATGACGTAGTTAATGAGAGGACGTGATTATGCAATGCAATCGACTTTATTGTGTGTGTTAGAAGCCATACGTATACGAAAATCGCTGGTATTTAGAAAAATAAAATAATTGACTTTTTTAATATACTGTGTTTTTTATTAGTCGATGTTTTGTTAGTCGTGGATATTGTTTATATTTGGGGTTAATAGTCCATTATAACTTAAAATCATTATATTATAATTATTTTAAGTTATTTTTGTAATATTTAACAAGTCGAGGAGTAAGTGAATGTTTACGCAATTTTCTTATTTTTACAAGGTAGAAATATTTTCGTTTTTATGTATCTAAAATCAAATTGTGAATAAATAATAATATAAAAGAAAAAATCAGCAAATAAAAACACACACAAAAAAATTCAATTAAAGTCCAACTAACGTGAAGACAAACCTAAAATAGAATGTATAAAATGAGCTTTTAGTGATCTTCCTTATTTATCGTTGGGTGCGTATAAAAACGAATTATTGAACTTGAACAAAACAATCAATGTAATAATTTGTACCAGTTCATTAATTGAACAAATAATTAGTAATAAAAAAAAAGACTGAAGAATGAAATTATCAAGCTGGGTTAGAAAAAAAAAGTTATATTCTAAGACAAATTAAAGGTGTAGTTGAAGAATAATATATGGATTTTAATTAGCCTCAAGCAACTAAACATCTGTCTGATAGGCAATTACAATAACTACTTTATCAAATGTGCAAATAATAATATTCGTGTATGAAAAAGAAGCAACTACGAACAATTAAAAACATCTGAAAGGCCGAATTATGTTTTTACTTTCATAAAATTCCTGTGGACTCATTTACATTTACAAAAATATCCGAGCTATAAATTCGCAAAAATGCATGACCTACACTTTTATGGTGACTAATATTATTTACAACAACCTATCACCATTTAAAGTGGTTTTCATACCTTAAATTGTATAGATGGAAAGACGGCACGAATAGTCAACGAACATATTCAAATTAATGTGTTATTTATACTATTGTTTTTCTATAAATAAATAAATAACAATTAACTATGCATGTTTAAATAGGTAGAATGCTATGTTGTTTTAATTGCATTGCGACAGAAGCCAGACATACTTGGGGTAGCAAAAGCGCAAACAATTACAGGCGTAAAATAATTATTATAACAGTATATAAAACAAAAGAAATGTGAGGGAAAAAACCCGATGTTTTGGAAAATTTAGGCCAGCGAGAGTGCTTTACGACACTCGTCGAATTACTTCGCCACTGTTTGTTCATTTTGCGGCCATAAAAGTTTTCCAACCCACGTTTTTGCATGTTTTCACGCCTTTTTGACTTCAAGGGTGAAGTGGATTGGTAACGAGTAGGCTGTTATTTAATGTTTATTAAAGGACAGAATTCAAGTGTTTTTTAACTCTCAATAACAATAGTCTATTAATTATATTTTTATTTTCGATTACTTTCATGATTATTACAACATTTTATGATTTCAGATTTTCTATGTTTTCAGTTTTATTAATGATGATGTATTTAGAAATAACTCGCTTGGCTGGGTAAAAAACGTTTCGACGGTTTCAAAAATTAAAAACCTGTAACCATTTTCGGAATATTCCGCGTCGATTGGTTGTAGCCTCATACCGATTCGTTGAAGAGTGTTATTTAATAAATGTATATATCGACAATAACATAGCATTTCAAATGACATCGAATTTTGTATGGATAATTGCATACTGATGAGATGTATTCTAAATTTGTTAATTATGTAGTTAAAGAATTAATCACTATCATCTTCCAAGGATCTATATTCGATCTATATAAATATATAAAGATGTATCATCGGTTTATTTATAAAAAGCATGTAATAAAGAAAAAACCAAAGCTTTTAACTTCACTTACACAACACACATTATACCAATAAAACACCTATAAATAATGCGTTTATTATCTTTTAAAATTACGTATATTTTTCAAAGTGTCGAATATAATTTTATACGCTGTTTTAAAGTGCTTTAAATTAAAAATAACAACAATCGAACTTTTTATATTCTAAGGAAGTCAAAATAATAGGAGGTGATTACGAAACTAAAATAAATAAAATTCGCAATTCGAATCGAACATCCCTGAGGTAAATAAAATGCCAGAATAATGCAATTATATGTCGATAACACGATTTAACTCCGAGGTTCTGATAAGATACGCACAATCCAATAATTATTAGTTCAATTTATTAAAATTCTGTACCTATGACATTTTCTTATACATCATGTTATTACTACGAGGTAATTTTAGATCATGTCCTCTGTAAACGATATTCAATTAGTTAAGAGTTCCACCTATGAGTTGAATTTAATTATTTATTTAGACATCATTCGCTTTGTAAACGTGGTTTACAGTTTCCAAACCAAAATCGTGTGCAATTGTTTTGTTACCGTATATGTACGTGAACATTTTGATAATATTATAATCATATATCTGTCTATGCATGCCACAGAATTAACCGTCAATGATAACGTAAAAACCAAAATATATATTCTAGAAGAGCTATACTTTTATTTATTCAAATAAATTTATCTCGGGGCCAAGAAAAACCCCACATTGAGAAGAATGATCTAAAGAAATTAAATTAGATGGTTGTTTTTTACATGTAAAAAAGGGGTTCCGTATGTATGTTTTATGTCATTGTAAATTTAGCTTTATGTTTAATTCAACACTACAACATGACGATTCAAAATTAATTTAATTTATGCCTACGTGAATAAAGAACATTTTGATTATGTGTTCCTAACCTACATATTTGGCCTCAGTGGTCTATGTTCTGTAATTATTTCACTCTTACTCTTTTTCAGGAATTCAGGATCCGCAGCCTGTTATGCTAGAATAATTGACTTCACACTGTTCCCAAATAAATATTTTAAGACAATGGTATAAGAAGGGCCTAACGTTTTCTTTGTTACGAAGTAGCATCACTTTTTATGCTGAGAAATGAAAAGGTTACCCGTGGATAATAAAGAACTTTTTTTAATACTAACAAGCACGCAAAGGAAGTTGCGGCAACAGCTCGTAAATATCAAAAAGTAATTTATTCAAGTACGACCTTACAAGTCATTTTTAAGTCTATCATGTCTATTGATCGAAGCTATATAATTAAATAACTCCGACGCTATATAATAAATATAATAAAATTTGTATTTTATTTACATACACAATATATAATTTGTTAAGGTAGATTCGATAAACGTTTTAAGCTGTTTCAGTTAAGTAAGAGGTATATTATATTAGCGTATTTCATGCGATTTGCTAATAACTTAGCTATATTGTGCACTACTGAGAGTTTATGAATAACATATCCTTATACATAACTCAACACTATTTCATTTAACTACTTATTTTCACTTTAATTTTACTTCAAAAATTCCGATAAAAGTTTCGTCGACGTTCAAAACGTTATTTTTTCGTAAATCCTATCATAGATTATTTAAGCTCTCGACGTATTGATATTGCGTCAATTTGCTGTCAAATATTGTTTATTTGGCTTTCCTCCTCTTGTAGTCGGAATTGAGTATAAGTAAGAATTTCATTTTGTATAATCTTTCGCTAAGCTAAAGGAGTTTTTATTTTCAAAATATTTTATAAAAAGTTTATTTAAAAAATTAAACCGGAGCATAATAATACCAAACACGTGGTATAATTTATAATGAGTGCATTTTACCTAGCCAAACGGGCTAGCACGAAGCCCTACCAAGTAAATAATACTTACATGCAGGTACTTGTCTCCGAAAAAAATCATGTATCATTGACTTACAGGCAAATATTTACATTGAGGTTACTTTTTATTTTTTAAATCAGAAATCACAATGTAACTGAAAACTTATTTGTCATCAAACTCTTTAACAAAACGTCAACACACACCGTGCCTTCATTAGGTTCAATTACAAGTAATGTAATTAAAATACTTTTTATCAGATTTCATTGTTAATATAGGTATACAGTTTTAGGGTTTACTTATGTAGAGAATATACGTATTGATTTAAAAATAAATTTGTTATAACAATAGACTGTCATTAAGCGGCCAAGTTCCTTCAAATCGATGCATTAACATATAGATATTATATTTATTTACCTATTTATTAGATATGAAGCAACAAATGTTACTTCGGTTTTGCACATATAATAACATATAATAACAGGCTTACGAACAAACATCTAATAAAAAGTTGTCACTCTAGGCCATGATATATGTAAATAAACTAGTACTGATTTCAGATGTTTTGTCTCCAATAAAAATAATGATTGTTTCGCGGTAGATTCTTTGATAAGTGCGTGATACTAACCTAGACGGATTTGCACAAAGCCCTACCTCCGGCTGCAATATTATAACAACTTACTCACCCCTTCGCAGGTGTACATATATTCTTTTACGGTATAATTAGAACATCTGATTAGTGTTCGAGCAAGTTACAGGAACCTGTAACCGATACTATAATTACGCTTAATTATGTGTATTTATAGAAATAACAGTAATTGACTCGCTTTGCGAGGCAATGTCGTAGAAATATACAAAGAACAAACAGAATTGCCAGAGAGACAAAGCAAGCAAATTTGCCAAGAGTAAGAATCAACCCCTACTTTAGGCAATACGCCAGAACTTTGTCAGATCCATATTTTAGTAGATCTTAGAAAGAGTTTTTATTCAACGAGTGTTCATATAATACAGATTTTTTAAAATTAGTTTTAAGAGAAAATAAATGTCGGTTAGTACATAAATTGGCCACAGGGTACGTGTGGGTACAGCGCAACAGACTGTGACGTTGCAACGGGCGCCTGGAGGTCGTCGCGACCTATCTGACCTTAGACATGCTACTCACCTGCCTGTCGTGGATTGATTCAATTTTCATCACTTTTGCTGTCTTTGTAACCTCGAGCTGAAACATCCTCTATTAAAAACTATAATGAGAATTCGCGTTGCGATCTTTATTTTTCAATGCGATGCATTCAATTCTTTTTAGAAAATACCTCTGTTTTTTAAAGCAAATAAAATGTTATTAGACAGGCAGGTTGTAACGTAATATTTATTAAATTTGCATATTTAATTATATAATTTTTTCATGTTAATCTTGTCATGAGGTCTTCCTACAGCATTTAAAAAAATAAATATTCGAATAGGAAGGCACGTTTTAATTAACATTGAATATTCAATTATGCCTAAGCAACGTAATAACAAAAAAATATTGTAAGTTACAAACTGTATTAATAAAATTTTATATTCTTCTGGATCTAGGTAAATGACACAATAATTTCTAAGATAAGAAATAAGTCAAAGAATCTGTAAATTAAACAATTACGTGTATCCTAATTACTTTGAAATTATGACATTGAACCGTCGACTTGAAGGACTCGGATATTCGGTTCTGTTTCCCATTTGATTGATGTATATGACGTTATTTGTTCAATGTCAGACTGTCGGTCGAAATTCAAAAGGAAAAATGTAAACAATATTTTTAAATTAAGAGTACAACTGTCTAATTAGCTATCTAAGTATAATTAGCTATCGAAACCCTTTTTTGACATTCAAAGTAATTTCGCAATGCCATATTGTATCTACAAGGTAAGTCTATCGCGCTCCGATTGAATGAACGTATGACGTAGTAACGTAATTCAAATAAAAATATTGATAATATTACTATAATTTACATATAGCGGTAAAATATCGATAAGTTGCTTATTGTTTTTAAATCAAACAAGAAAGTATTGTTGCCGGCTAAAAGGTGCGGTCGTACAATCTACTCGCGTAAATTCTTGGTAATCCCATTGTAAACTATAGGTCGAAGTATATGTACGACGTAAGTCTTTTAGGCTTTACTTACTACGTCATACGCTTTCATACAATTATTACAAACAGTAGTACCGTTTGCCGGGCCCTGCGGCACGAGGCGGCTACCATTGACACGTTCTTGCGTATAGAGTAGATGTTCCATAGCTCGTGAAGGTGGCAAGTCGGCGATCATCGTGTAATTGTTTTGATGGCGAACGCGATTCTCGCGTGGCTACGCGTTTCAGTGCGCAATAGAGACTGCCGCGCAATTCGCTAGAAAGGGATGGGACGCATCGACGACGCATGCGCTGACAAAACGCGGGAAGCATGTTCTAGAAGCGCGCTTGTACCCACGAAATGCGCTGGCTGTAGCGCTTCAAAGCGGTAGCGCGTAACGGATCGACGGCGATAAAATATTTTAGGATCTTTTGTTATGGAATTTAAGCGGTAGTATATTAGTTTATTTTATCAAGATTCTCTCAAGTCTAAGGTTTACAAGACGCTGTGCAGTATGTTGTTATTTAGTCGGTAGGATCTTTTTATTATTCATATTATATTATCGATAAGTTTGTTATTAAGATTTTACTACGCTGTTGCTGGTTTCTTTGGTTATACAAGAAACAATAAATTATTATACAAATGTATATATATTTACCTTTATTCCAACTAACAAATTTTCTACTAAATTCTAGTCGTAAATTAAAAACTTAATTCTATATGAAATAAAAGATAATATACCTTAATTTAGTTTTAAACATAAACGTATACGCTATTCGGAAACCTTAACTCTGACTTACTAAAAGTAATCACAGTTAATATTACAATAATTTACCTATTAAACACCATCTAATCCAACTGTAATTTGATATTCTTATCAATCTGATACGGTAATTATTTATATTCGATATTCATCCTTATAAACACGTGGATAAGGTGTATTATGTATAAATGGCTCAAACGCCCACGGACCCGACCACGCAACCTTTAAAAGGTAAACAAATCTTCTATTGCTTCCTCTTAACAATTAAATAAAGTTGATACATTTTTAAGAACAAGTTACAGAAAATAATTACGTATTTTTTTATTTATATAACAGCAACCCCGTCCATGTTTTGCACGAGTAGAGTATATAAAGCAAAAATTTTTATCATTTATTAGGCCAACATCTTCTTTGTCTTCCTCACCAAAATGTTATCAATATTGTATCATGAATGAATAGTGAAGAAACGCATCATTAGTTTAAAATTAATACATTATTTTAATATAATTTAAAATGTGTGATATTAGAATGTTTTCATGCAAAAACGTATATACAAGACTAGAGAACAAAATATATATAAAAATATGTTAGTATTTTAATATCGATAAATTTAAAATCAAATAAAAGTTCGGCGACTCCCTCGCTCAAGTCCGAAATTTTATTCTCGTAAATGACAAATATTTGTAATGCTCATCATTATCATCTTTATGTTTGTTCGTAGTGCTGATCACACATGACATCAAAGTTTCCGATTACGTATAGTTTATATTTATCAAGCATTAAGTACACGGTATTAGGCACGGTACCTACTACATGTATTAAATGGTTAGAACGTGCGAATCTTAACCGACAATTGCAGGATCGAATCTGGGCAAATACCAGTGAATACTCATATAACTAGTTTTTGTTTATAATGTATCATGTTTGGCGGTAAAGGAAATTATCCATCTACATCTGCCAATCCGGATTAGAGTACCTACCGTTGTAGAATACAATACGTAATTTCAACTTGAGAGGAGGCCTTATCCCAGAAGTGGGACACTGACAGGTTATTACTTGACTTACCTTTTTTGGGCAATGGATATATATTTCATTAATTTTAAACTAATGATCAAATCCAAGCTTCAGATTTAATAATGTAAGGTAACTGAAAAGCGAGTAATTGATTATAGTTGACGAAGGCTTTGTAAATAAAGGACGAAGTAGGGCATCGGGTCAAGGATGTTTTCTAAAGATTCCATTTACGAAAACAAGAGTATTATTTGCGCGGTACGTTACACCGATATTTATTACAAAAGTTTTTAATTGACTAAAGATGCATGAATTTGTCACTAAATCGAAAAAAATCATGACGTTGTCTTCGATTTATCGTTGAGAACTTCATTTACTGTGTTTATTTTTTTATATTAGGTATATTTACCTATTTAAGTAAACGTAATATTGTTTATTTGATTAATAGCGCGATCTCATATTTGATTTAAGGTAATATCCGTTGACTTAACAAGCAACTATATATTATTTTTTATAATATTTATGACTTAATAAATATAATAATTAAGTGTATGCTCTGGACCTAATTTTGGCCACGATCTTAAGATGTAGTAAAATGTGCAGAAAATATTATTAGACTGAGCAAGTTTGTGTAGAAACAGGTGTATTCTCTATTTATTCTCTTTCTCTTCTTCGTTCCCTTCCAGTCATATGGGACAGCAATTCGACACGCCCGAATATATCAAGCGCAGGACCAAGCCTTTAAGTGTTGAGTGAGTGTTACGCTACAAAACCAATCTTCTAAAATCAGGCTGCTAGTTGCTACTGGCATTTTTGACGAAATAACTTTTATTGACCCGTCCGGGAGTTCGGAAATAGAATATGTAGTTTAATTACTGTGCAAGCCATTAGCATAACTAGGCATATAAACATAAAAGTGAACACTCTCATTTTCTTTGTAGTAACTACATACCATTAAAACGTAATAAGACGCATAAAACACAACCGATACCTTTTCGCAAAAACTTCCAATTTGCTTAGATATGACAGGATCGACCTTAATATCAAAGTTTTCACTTCAGTTCTATAAATTGTCTATAAGTTAATCTTAGGATACTTTTTAACTTTGACGTTGTTTTAATAGCGAAATTGAGATACGAGGAAACTGGCTTACGAAAGAAGAGGCTAGCTTTGTAAGTACTATCAAGAAACATACACTACTCTGGATGCCACGGAAACTAAGATTATAGCAGACATGATCTTATAATATTTCAGAGTAAAAAAAATAATATTAAACTAACAGTTGGCAAGACTCTGCAAGATACACCTTAGAGTTTTTATTTTATTTTTCGAGATAAAAATAAGTTCAAACTAATATAATACGTCTCGAATTTATTATTCAATACTTTTTACTTACTGACTGATTAATTAACAATAATTTACCTATAACTGAAATGAAAATATTCTGTATTGTTTTGAAATCTAACATTTAGTTTAACAAGCATTATTTGTATACCAGGGATTCAATACAAAAACGAAAACTTATTATAGAGTCACTAAAACTACAAGTCCTTAAAATTCCAATATCAATTAGTTAGGCGGAATTGGATTAATATGCAGTTGTAAGATTTGACCCACACATACAAACACGTGAAGATAAGTAAACGCTTTTAAAACTAGAACAATTTGTAAGCTGTGACCAAACTATTTTCTTATTTAGTCTGTTCACTATCCTTTAACGAAACCGACTTTATTATATTTACGACTCAATGTTTTTAACTTTTTTTTAATATTATATTCTTGTATCTTCACAAACTTATGCATTCGTTCCTCTTTTGAATTGTATTTTACTCGCGAATTAAAAAGTTACATTTAAACAGGTACTTATACATTTATTACTCTCTAGTAAAATTACGCACAGATTGAGAGTAATACTGATGTGGTCTGAGTGTAAAAAAAAATGTCATATAATCTTAATATGTGTACTACGAAAGTAACGTCTCAAACACCACACTCAATAGTGATCAGTTTTTAATATATTGGTAAATTATTGACTATTTACTTACGTTACTAATTTTTTTAAAATAAATTAGAAATCTGATAGTTCTAATTTATTTTAAAAATATTAGTATCCTTATTCGATGGCAAAACATTTAACACATAAGTAATTATTTAACTCCTCTTTTATTTACTATTCCATCTAATTATTTGTTTCTAATTAAAAGACTAATTGGAGTGAATTCCCTCGAAAACATTTTTATGATTTATTGTATTTTCCTTCAGCTCCGAATTAAATTTTAAACACTATTATTAGTGTTAGTATTTAGCTTATAAACGTCATGTACAACTTTCCTGGTTTCGAACATGCGTTCTTCTGTTGAGAGTTTATCTATTGGGCCAGTTCCACCAAACACACTGTTAAAAAAAAATTGATTTCATTGAAAAAATAACCGACAATACAATGGAACTTATATTTATTATTGACACGAACTAAAAAACTTGATATTTATCAAATATTTCAAATGATCCTTTAAATATTTTAATTACACTTATAATTTTAAAAAAGCCAAACACGGTATATTATAATTTGCCGTTAAGCAGTTTTAATTGTTTGTGCAAGACTGACATATATTATATTTTGGGTTTGAGTAAGTTGAGAAAAATGAGTTCAAGTTATTTATTCATTTTTGAAATCATTTCGTAGATTTATAGAAATACCTACATGTCTTTTTTGTTATTGTTTATGATGGATGTAATTACAAAAACATGTTACACACAGATAGTTTTTATTATATTAATTATACCTAAAACGGTAAATTAGCCGTTTTTTCAAAGATATATTAATATGTTAATATGGGGCTTATATATAAAAAATAAATAGTTTCGTTTATATTATTTAGTTTATAAGTCAGTATTTTCGTAGCCTATTTAATAAGAATCTGTATTGTATTTCGTTATTGAAACAAATTCTCACAGTTATAAAGCAAAGATTAAATTTTATTATAATAAATATAAATAAATAAAAAGGCAAACAAAAACCATTACCTATTATTTTTTGGTTTTAATTTGTTTCGAACAAGAATTTGGGCGATATAATCTCGACATTCAGGTGATTAGGGCTGGATTCCTCTCGAGCCCCTCTAGATGATGTCTCGGATCTCTGTAAAGTCATTTTGCATGACCGAGATCACTGATATTACCCTAATATAAGCGTTGCGGGTCTTTTACGAGCGTTTCAACGACATCTAGAAAGATAATTTGCCTCGACGTGTGATAAAATCGGTGGGACCTTATTTAGGGCTCGATTTTACTCGTTGACCCATTGTGCTGTTCAAGCGATGTTTCAAGTAGCGATTACAGTGACACTCACATTTAACACGTCGGTACGGGTTGTATACAATAAACGGCCTAACCAACATAAAAATAAAGGTTATATCGCAATAACGATGATACAATTGTGTTCGACGCCTCTGTTGACATAGCGTTACATCCTTCTATCATTTTGACAGTTGTTGACCGCGATGTGAACTTCGACTGATGTTATCGCCCGTTCTGGTTTCATTTAGGTAGCACTGGAACGCCGATTTAACCATACATAAATGTATATATCAATTAAATAACGAGGGTCGTTTAAAGATGACAAGACATTCATCGAAATGTACTTACTTTTCATATTAGAAATACATAACATATATAGATTGTTTTAAATAATATGCTATATCAGTGGTACTTATTTTATTTTTATATTTATCGGGTGACTACCCTCCACCTGATGGTAAGTAGTGGCGTCCGATGGCTAGTACAGTCAGGAAGAATGAACGGCTCTAGACTCCCAAGGTACCTCTTCACGCCTAGTTTGAAGGAACACCGCTTATAAAAAGGGAACACGTGTGCTGGTAGAGAATTCCATTTTTAAACGGTGCGATAAAGAAACGTTTTGCCTAATTTCTTCGTGCGCGATGGAATTGACGTTACAGTTAGGCGGTGGTTAATGGTTATAAATAATTCTATGTCAGTATATTTAGATTTTTAAAATCAAAATATATACGTATCTCATATATTATGTGGAAATCCGGTAGAGCCGAATATAGTTTCGAAACGTGTATGTCGTTCATTTATTTTATTTTTCTGTTAAGCATATCCGTCAACATAATGAATACTCAGCAACGCAAGCTTTAGGTAGATGGCAGGTCGTAAAAATACGCCAAGTATTTTTTCTTACAGTATTAGTAGGTAAATCTTACTTACTTACGCCTGAATCAATTTCAACGTGAATGTATGATGACTTACCTGAAAATTTAGAAAATATATACGTATTAGTAAAATTATAATATACGGAATCGTGTCTGTATGTGTATATTATTGAAAAATAATTGACGAGGAACATAATTCATTTAAATAATAACAACCCGTATATAAAAATAACTCCTATTTGTGTATCAAGTGAAAATCGCTCGATAAATTGTAATGAAATAAATGTAATGTAAAACAACGTCCAAATTATAAATATTATATAAATAATCGAATACATTAAATAAATAATCGATTTAGTCGTCACTTTGGGTCGACATTATAGGTTTCATTTTATATTAAAAAAATAAACGGTTACCGAAGAATAATCCAAAAATTAATTTCCATATTCAATGTCAAAACGTACAAAGTCAGGGATACAACATTTTTTTGTATTACATATAAATCCTCGCATCGTTAACGAACTGTAAGCGGGATATTTCGATAAAATAAATCGTGGTACAATAAAAAACAGTTGGTTTCCAGTTGAATTGAGCAATGGAGCTTGGAAATATTTGGTCTCATCGAATGGTGAAACGACGGAAAGCGAAATGGTTATTTTGAAAATCCCTATTGTTTTTCCACGTGTTAGTTTCTGTTTAGCTATTTTAATTAACTTTATATTTCGTGTGTCAAATGATCAACCTTTTTTGAGTAATAATAATGTAATATTATTTTCAATTATCTTTGCATTTAACGGTTAATATTGTATATATTATTGTATTAATCCGTAAATAAATTCGAAAACTAATAAATTTTTTTATTTTTATTCTTTATATAACTCCAAAATAAAGGTAGCCTAAATTTCTCCTTATTACATCCGCTATCTGCCAGTGAAAGTCCCGTCAAAATCGGTTCAGCCGTTCCAGAGATTAGCCGGAACAAGCAGACAGACAGACAGACAGACAGACAGACAGACAGACAGACGGACGGAACAAACTTGTAAAAATGTTATTTTGGTATATGTACCGTGTATACATACATATGCATTTAGTAAAAATGGGTTATTTTAATATTACAAACAGGCACTCCAATTTTATTATATGTATAGATAATGGAGATACATTTCCCATATGACTTAAATATATGTTAATATAGCTATTTGTACGATAATATACGCTAGTATATACAATATAGTTTATCGAATAAGCTTTACACGTTTGTCGAATAAGCTCGTGAGGTCATTGTCCCATCGATACATTTTCGCGTTACGGGGACGTTCTGAATTTTTATACAAAATTCGAGGTTGCCCCAAAAATAGCCTAAGAAAAGGCTCGGAATTAGAACTCTTGAATAGCTGAACTATATAGTACTATTTAACGTTGAATATAAAACATTACGTAATTTCTACAAACGTTAATATTATTAGAAAGTTTTCGGCTTGACTCAGAATCTTTTAATATAATTTCGATAACATAAAAATTCAAAGTAAGTAAAAGTTTATCTTAATTTGCTCTGTACGCAATCAGCGTTATCGCTTTTTTTTTCAAAATATCAATTTACTTGAAAAAAAAAACAGCAAAATAAATATGACTATGTATGTAAAACAACAAAAATATTGCTCAAATTTGTATAAAATAAAAGTTTTTATAACGAACGGTTAAATTAAATGATACCTTTTGACATTATAAAATAAACCGATATTTTTAGATTCAGTAATTTTGGTTATGCGTTGTTAGTTACCTAGGATAAAGGGTTTTATAACATATAGATTGTAATAGTGTATGAATAAATTTGTAATTAAATAAGACTGAATACAATAATGTATTGATCAACTAATTGCTAGTCTTGCTCGTGTCTGACATGATACATAGTGGATTTAGAATGAAGACGTCCGATCCTGTACACGATAATTAATTAAGGATTGAATAAACCTAAGTAACTCAGCGAAGCGATTGCGACGCGGTATCTTTTGTATGGATTGTGGTCACGTGTGTAGTGATTGTAGTATCTTGTTTAAATTTGTCACTCAAGAAACTGTTACTTTATAGAAGCTATCGCATTGACGTCGTTTTCGCTTCGCGTGATCCTTGATGAGTACGAATTCTAATAGTCTAGTAATTGCTAACTGGCTATACTCATTTTAGAATAAATATATATTTTTGTTAATTGTAAGTCAAAGTACAGTTACTAATTAAAAGTGCAAATCGTCTTTCGCTGACAAAATTCTTAAAATATGCGACTAAATATAAACGAATCTCAATAAAATGTTTTGCGGGTGACATTCAAAGGAAACTCCGAAAAATAAGCACTTATGTTATGCGAGCAACCTATAGAAAGTAAGGAGGATGTGCTTGAAATAAATGCTTAAACCCTAAGCTATTGCTGAAAAGATACGATGAACAAAAGTAAAAACCAAACAATAAGTACATATTACGTCATGTTATATATGGTTACAAAATGTATTCACCCAGTAAAACCTAAGGATAGATTTCAAAGCCGTCAAACGGCGATGTAATAAAGCTTCTTGTAGAAGACAAAATAAATAGCAAAACTATTCGGGCAAAATTAAACTGAGCGATAACCGATTTGAAATAGATAAGCAGAATGGCATGAAGAGGCTACAAGATTCACAATAATTGCCAAAAATAGAACAATAAAATAACTAATTAGCACCTAAGAAATGACAAATGAAAATCTGGAAGACACTGTAGAAGATGTGAAAATTATTTCAAATTATACTAGGTATAATCTCTCTACTGAAATGTTCTCCAGCGTTTATAGAGTTCACTGGCGAAGAATGCTGAGACATAGTCCACATGAACTCGGCATAGGAGACATTATTTTTAATAATAACCATGCAGTTATTTATCCAAATAAAGTAAATAAGCCTGTTGATGGAATTTATGAAGTCCGGGCAAAGGCAAAATAAGATGAACTTCTTTTGTGGAGAAGGATTGAACCACCATTGAGTTTGTTCAGCGTGATTTATTCATAGCCAAATACGAGATTAATTGTTATAAATACCATGAAGACTCAATGGTACTTGCCCGAATTTTGGTTTCCGTCTTAGTTTAGGATCTACGTAAGGCATGAAATGAAAATCATGCACACAAAAATAATAATATGTTCAGACTAATGTACGAGAAAAAATATTCTAATTGAATATTTATTTAAAACCTGTTTTAGATAACATAACTTTATATTTTAATAATAGTGAGTCCCGCTACATTTTCTTAAAAAAAAAATATCCAAAATTTATTTAAGATTAAAAATTCAGTTTCTCAATGTGGTGAGGTAGATAAAGGTCAAAGTTTTAATTTCGTAGTAAGAAATGTGTCTTCGGTAGATATCGCTTATACGGGTCCTATAAAAACATAAAAAAGTCACTCACTCGAAATGACGCTTGGACAGTTATAAAATTTATTTTACCCATATTATAATATCCTCACTTTTTGTATATATTACATTTGTTTATTCACTCGTGAGATGTAAAAAAGACGTATAATATAAAACGAGCAGCACAAGTTAAACTATTTTATTATAACAAATATTTACTTTAACGATTTCAATATAGCTTACAAATAAAATTCGAAAAAAGAAAGTTGTTTTGCGGTCTATAAAAATGAACTATTTAATTTTATTTTTAAAGTGAACCCTTTTTGAGTTCAAATTTGAGTACAACGTTTCTATGAATAACGTTTATGTAAAATAATATAGGGCTTCACTTGTAACGTTGCTAATCAGCTACACACACTTTTTTTTGAAAGATTTCCCTTTTTTTAAATTGTTTTTCCTCGTAAGGGTAACATAAGGGGTTTACCCTTTTGAGATAAACAAATATTACTATACATATATAATCAATAAGAACGGCAGCTTTTTTTAGTATGTATAGGTGTTATATATATAACGATTAAAATTATTATGTTAATTATTGCACTAATGTAAGTATCGTTAGTGTCGGCAATTTGTTGAGATCTACAACTCTTTAATTTTGTTTATGTACTTTTTGACAGTATTCGTTAGAAATTCTTACGATAGTTCATCATTCTCTTCATTAACGTAATAGGACATATCTTAAAACAAACTCTGGATGTTTACGTCGTGGAGGAATAGACTTATCGTAATGCGAAAGTTCCAAATCAATTTGTGTTTAATAATTGTTGTGCGAAACCGAAACCAACAAACCAAAATTCTTGGAAAAAAAGTATCACTAAGTATGTTTCTAGCTTTACGTCTTTTGTAGTTATTTACATATATCGAATCGAAGAAGTGAAAGGACTAAGATTTGCGCGTGGCATGCGACTTGAACTACAAAGAGTTCTAGTTTAATATATCTTTATTTCATCACTATCTCACTTATCTAATTATTTTCACATGACATTCAATGAATAATATGTTTATATGTCTCTACTCCTTTAATAAAATAATAATATTAATGGCTTCGTTTTACGTGCGTTGCTTAAAAAATACAAACGCGTTCAAATAATATTTTTTTTTAGCATTAGCATTAGCAGCCTGTAAATTTTCCCACTGCTGGGCTAAAGGCCTCCTCTCCCTTTGTGGAGAAGGTTTGGAGCATATTCCACCACGCTGGTCCAATGCGGGTTGGCGGAATACACATGTTGGCAGAATTTCGTTGAAATTAGACACATGCAGGTTTCCTCACGATGTTTTCCTTCATTGCCGAGCACGAGATGAATTATAAACACAAATTAAGCACATGAAAATTCAGTGGTGCCTGCCTAGGTTTGAACCCGAAATCATCGGTTAAGATGCACGCGTTCTAACCACTGGGCCATCTCGGCTCAAAATAATATTAATATAGGTATACGCATGAAATTAAGTTATTTTTTTTTTTTTTTTATTATGTCATAAGGTGGCAAACGAGCAGGAGGCTCACCTGATGGAAAGTGACTACCACCGCCCATGGACATCTGCAACACCGGGGGGCTTGCAGGTGCGTTGCCGGCCTTTCAGGAAAGAGTACGCTCTTTTCTTGAAGGTTCCCAAGTCGTATCGGTTCGGAAAAACCGCCGGCGAAAGCTGGTTCCACAGAGTGGTTGTGCGAGGCAGAAAATGTCTTAAAAATCGCGCTGTTGTAGATTTTCGGACATCTAGGTGGTGCGGGTGATATTTGGAATTTTGACGAGATGTCCGAAGGTGAAATTCAGCAGCCGGGATTAATCCGAACAATTCCTCGGAACATTCCCCGTGATAAATTCTGTAGAAGATGCAGAGCGATCCAACATCTCTACGCAAAGCCAAAGGATCAAGCAGATCGGAAAGGGCTTGATCGTCGATAATTCGAGCCGCTCTACGTTGGATACGGTCAAATGGAAGGAGCTGGTACTGGGGAGCACCCGCCCAGAGGTGAGAGCAGTATTCCATGTGAGGCCGAATTTGCGCCTTGTATAGTCTTAGACGATGGGCCGACGTGAAATACTGTCTTGCCTTGCTGAGCACACCAAGCTTTTTTGATGCCAATTTGGCTTTGCCTTCCAATTGACCGCGGAACTGAACGAGACTCGAAACATCAACGCCAAGTATTCCGATACTAGCTGTAGCGGCTAACGGCTGTAGCATTTCAACAAGCTTATCTAAAGTACGCGAATCGTATAAAAAGTTAGCGGTTAATAAACACACGTAAATAACCACGATTTTTTAATATTGCAAGAGACATTTTTTTTAGGGTATGTAACTGTGACCCGCTGTAATAATTACCGATGATAAATAATAATAATTACAAAGTTCATACATGGTACTAAGAAAGAAGATAAGTACTTCGTTAAACACAATAATACAAAATGAAATTATCTTTTTATATTTAATTTCCGTGAAAGTAATATTGTTTTCTAGAAAAGAAAATAATTATTATATGTTGTTAACTAGTCTTCGTTATCTATTTACGGCAAAAAGGGTAGGTTTCATTTCCTCTAATCAACTGTAATTACAATTTTAGTCACTGTAATTAGCTCTCCCCAAGCCGATGTAAGCATGTTTTCTTTTTAGTAAATACACCTAATTATAGAAAAAAGTTCATAATATGATTGTATGGGTTGATAAGAAGACTTATTGACTCAAGTGAAACTGTGTTTATTGTATTTTTAAATCATTTTCAGTCTTTTTGTCCACCGATTTTCATGCCACCTATTGAACGTTGATGGATATCTAGAACCCTTCATCGGATAAACGTCGCGTAAACGCATACTTTACGCACTAAAGAACATTACTCTTTTAATTAGGTAGATAAATACAAATACCAAGTATTTTATTACATTTAAGTATATTAACGTACTTTTTATTATTAGTGCTTTTGTTGTGTAACATGTATGTAACTTGTTTAATACTTTCCCTTTTGGGGTGTATTCGTTTCAATACTAAAATTCCGCAGGTGTTTTTAACATTGTCTATTAATAAATTTAAATCTTATGCCATGAAAAAACATTAGTCGATAAAGCGTATTAAACAATACGAGAATAAATAATAAGAAAGCAATTTCCATACATTTATACTTTAAATTTAATTTAAGAGAAAAGTAACTATCAAGTTTCTTTCCGATTCTTGACGGAAAGAATCGTTGAATGAAATTTTTGAGATTACATTTATTTTAATTCGGCCTACTTAAATAAAGTATATTTACATTCTATGGCTAAAACAGTGTTGTTGCAAATTTAATTTAAAAGGATGATTACAGATCATTATTTGTGAGTAGCAAGTCTATCTAATATGTAATTTATGTACCAAAGCTCATAGGTCACTGATTCGATTTCGATTCGATTCGAAAGATCGATTTATGCTGCTTAGGCAATCACTTTCAAAGTAAAGAAACATTTTGTTCGTTAACTTGAAATACTAAAGAAACCTAAAGTACTTAAATATACTGAAGCTCTATCAAAACATAGAGGAATTTAGGTTTTATTCAATTTAAAATTCTTGAGTACTTATACTAGGTAGGTACTTTTAATATTTACTGCGTTAATTTATTTTCTTGCTTTTAAAAAGTATTCAAAAGAACTTACGATTTAAAAGTAACTCTCCAATTTAGCTGTTTGTTTAACATCAAGCGTTGAATAAAATTTGAGTAATGTAAATTTTTATTCATTCGTATAATACCGTTCCTCTTACAATATTTTATTAGATTTAATCATGTAATATTGCTGTGCAATTGAATTTTAAATTCAAAAGTGAATTTTACAAATGGTTTTATTGTGTTGAGTTGAATTTCGTCCGTCTCGTTTGATAAATATTCATGCTTTAAGTAATACTATTCGGGATGTTTTTATCAAAATGGATAAAATATGTTACGCTTTTAAAACATATATCACGAAATGTTTATTTCTCGTTGATTTAATGACATCCAGGACTTCAAAGAAGAGCGACCGACCATGTATGGCTTTTTTAATCACGTTTTAATTCCGCATTTTTGGCATGCGAAGTAATCGAGCGGGATGAATGCGAATGCAAGCGACAGCCCAATTACAAAATCATTAATAAACGCCCGAAATATGAAGTGGGGAAATAATAAAGCTGAAACGGTCGGCTCGGTAGCGCAAATTGCTGGTTGGCAGCCGAGGTGCCTACGATTTATTCATAACGGTAAATTGGCCACGTGTACCTCGTAGGTTTAATGGATATTGCACCTATTGAAAAAGGTTCACTGGGTTATTTTTAGCCTAAAAAAAACTCCTGATAAAGTGCACACATGGTGTGAAACAAAATAAAGCAAACACTGTACCGATAGCGACGATATCGTTTAAGGGAAAATTGAGACCGGAATGTAAAGTTAATTCTAAAAATGTTAACGTAGCGTTGCGCATTTTTGTTTTAAAATGAAGATTTTGTACGTCAGAGGTACATCAGCGATTTTTTATTCATATTAAGCACTTAACTACGCAGACAAATAGAGCATCTGTTAGTACGACGTTATTAATAAAATTAGATTTTCTAAGATATATGAGGATTGTCAATATATCAATGTACTCATAACATTTAAAATGTCTTGACCCTTATACCATAGACTACCTGTACTGTTTAAATCAGAACACAGTTATGTACAGAATATTATTAATATTTTACAATATATTACCGATTTGCTTATAGAAGAACTTTTTAATGCGTCGCACCCTCCAAAATCGCCTGATAATATTACAATCTTTGATGAAATTGATGGATTATCGAATATTAGCTACTACTCGTATCTTGTTTTTTATAAAACTGTATTGTAATAAATAATTATTAAAGTAAAAAGCTATGAATGAATAATAGAGGCGTTTGAAGCAATTTTTATACTTATTCAAGCCTAAAAAGGCTTGTATATGTTTACAATTGCTATGTAAAGTTAACACAGACACAATTACGTCCGTACTCATACCGCATTTAATTAATAAGCCAACACTTGATACATACATTACATAAAGTAAGGTTACAGCAATAGCCTGTATATGATTTACTACTGGGCTTAGGCCTTTCAGCTTAAAAGGGAAGGTTCGGAGTTTATTCCACCAACTTTTGGTGCATACTGAATGGTGGATTCAAATAAGGCAAATTTTTGTCCGATAAATACAGATATCCTCTTCCTTATTTCCTTCACCGTTGAGCACGAGACGAATTGTAAGCACAAATTAGATATGAACTGGCAACCATTGCTTAATATTCAAGTTTTCTAACCACCCGACCGTTTCTCATAATTCAAGGAAAAGCTGATTTTAGTATGAAATGAACGATAAAAGATCGTAAAACTTCAAATCGTGAGTACGACATTATACTCGTGTGTCTCCATGTATTATGCTTCCTTCAGTGCGGGAGTATGCAGTGACTCTTACGTTGTCTGAGAAATCAATTCTCGTCGTAGACAACACAACCAATTTATGATAACAAGTTTCTGTTTTACGACATGTTTCCACAATATAAAGATTCATGTCTTTCTATCAGGTATGAATACGTTTATTGCATATGTAAACGGTTTATTACAATATACTTAAATAAGGAGTGGGAGGAACACTTTCATTTTACGTATTGTATTACTATAACGACCTTTATTCGACAACAAATAAACATTTTAAACAAGACATTTTATAATACTAGTTTTTAGTCGCGTCTTAGCACGTTTTTGGGATAAATGTGTCGCTTATGTCACTCTCTGGGCCGTATGATATTTCTACGCAAAAAATCGCCTTAATCCGTTTTTGCTAGTCAGAATGACAAGCAAAATACAAAAACATATGTATTATTAGTATAGTCAAGATAAATGTTTTTCTCGTAATCTTACTAATTGGTTACTTTGTTAACAAAAGAATCCACTAACGCCTGCACCCCCACGCTTTTTAAACGAAGAAATAATGATGAAGTAGTATATTGCATGACAATTTGGTGAAAATCATGTACATTTAAATATTTTAAATGAGATGTCAGAAATGAAATTTGCTCCCGAACAGGCCGTTACGATCGCATTTCGTTCGGTATCCAATTTTATTACAGTTGTAAATATGCTTTAACACGATAAGATGAAAATGTTTAAGCACTTATAAAAATAAACTTACATTGAATTGAAACTATATGATGGAATTAAACACTGTCAAAATGTATGTACATTTTTGTATTTATATACTTTTTAAATTGAATCGATATAATGTTTATTACCCATGTCATTTATTTAAATATAGTTCATCCAGCTGCAGTGCCGCCTACATATACTTCTGATTAAAGGTTGACTAGTAGATATTGCCTACAGGAATTAAGTCCAGATTATGTTCCAAATACAAAATGGTTAAATTAATAATAAATATCACTATTTCCTTGTACTGATAACGAAGAAATACTACTGCATAAACTACATTCAGATTAGTCTGAGTGTCTATTACGGAATTACGACTAAAGAGGGTTGTATTTTACATTTATGAGGGTAAAATGTCACACTGAGTTATTAAGAGCTAAGTTTTGTTTAATTCATTTTCCGATTCACGCAAATACTAATAATCCGATTGATTTAGGATTTTTACACTTAGATAGCTTCTAGATTCAGAACGGATATCGACTTTATAGAATGTTTATATGTTGATAAGAAATATAACTGTATCATTGGTTTAGGGGCTAGCTTAAAGCTGCATATTTCGAGGACCAAATCAAAGATATTATTTGTATAACCAGAGTTCATGACTGTTTAACATATTGAAACAAGGCTTTTAATTATTTAGTCCCAAAACGATTTAGATAAGTATGGAATTACAGTTATGTATTGAAATTAATGTATTACTTTATTCTGTTGTTTCGTGACAAAACAAAGATTTATGCATATATAATATTAGTTTTGTAAATATCGACGTATTCTAATTTGTATTAAAACATTGTAATAATATCATAAATAAATTTAATAATGTTTAAATATAATTATTACATTAAGTTGACAATGTTTTATTGCCAATAATAACAAACAGTTGTAAATAGTTTAGTTTCTTTATACTGGTTTTGAGTACCATAACTTACTATACTTTGTCAACCCAAATATTACAAAGAGATATCAATACATATTATATGTATATTATATCAAGTACAAAACAGAATAAGTGTAACCGTCTAATTTCGTCCTTTCCTTTTTCAGAACGAACTCAGTCCCAACTTCATTATAAGTAAAGATTTTAAGTAGGAAAAAATAGTAAAGTATTTTTTTTTAACAATTTAAAAGTCAAACAACTCAAACAACCAGATAGCGCCCTCAGAACGTAATGAGACTCCGAAAAAGCATTTCATTTCCACGTCCAAGCTGAAGAGACGAAAACAAGGAAGGAAAAATAAATAATGGAGTCCAATTAACTGAGAAAAGAGAGCGGTCCGTGGTATAGAAACTGAAAGAGACAATTATATTCACAAAACGTGCATGCCTTCAGACGATCAGCGTAATTAGTTGAAATTTATGGCCGGCATAAACGAAGGCACTAATCGATGTAGCCGTCTCAGACGTATTTGCTTTTTTATGATTTAAGACACCAAACTATCATGTCAACTCATTACAATTTAGACTTTAATTAAACGAATTACAAGGCGTGCAAGTGACATTACTTTCGAAAACGAATATACTGCAAAGAAAGCGTATATAAAACAGCACATTATGAAAACTACTTAAGTGTAAATTCTAATTCATGATTTTTCGGGATTTGCTTGACCTGAACGCGGTTGGGTTTCCTTGTCCGTTGGAGTTTTGGATAAAAATCATATTCTTATAGACAGCCATTCAGTCAGTATGAATAAAAAAACGTCATAACTCATGTCTAAGTTTCAACGCAAGTAAAAACATATAGCTGTTTGAGCGGTTTGGTCGCGGTAAAAAAAAAAGTCAAAAATCAGAATTGAATAAGAAAACGAAAAAAAAATCTGATTATGCTAATGAAAGTTTAATTGTCAGGATGACATTTTTTTAATGTATTTTTGGTGCCAGTTGTCATTTTTTTAGAGGGTTATATTCAAATTGATGTAATTGAAATATTAAACATTTATTTACATAAATATTTTATTACATATTAATTTGGAAATTGTTGAAAGACTTCTAAAAACTGAAAGTATTTAAAAATCTAAATTTATAATCAGGCATATGTAATTATTTGGGTAATATTTTGCCGTATGATTATTGACTGAATAATAATTTATATTGCAGTCTATTTTATTGCGTAAATAAATGTTCAGATTGTGAATTTTATTGCGTTAATTGTAAATGTTTACACTGTGAATTTGATTGCTACCTAAAATTAAACACTTACTAATTTATATTTACGTGACGACTGTAGTTGAAACGAATTTTGGAAAGTCAATAATTTTAATTGAACTATTTACTGCCTTTTCTATTCAGAAGATGGCATAGAAGGCTGTTCGTTCGCCTGTTTAAGTATGTAATAAGTAAGGCTGTTAGAATCTGTAATTCTTTTATATTGTTGAAGTTTTTATTACATATATTTTATAAGGAAGGTTCGTCTACAAACACAGTCTGTAAGTACATACCTACTCGTTCTAATAAAACTTGCGAATTCTCGCAATGAGACAGAGAATTCTTACTTTGGCTTCACAGCGTGAAGGATTACGTAGTTGAACAACGTACTTATGTAAATGGTTCCGTGTAATGTCTTCGATGTCAGCAACGTAAGGGGTTAGGGGGTTGGAGATCGACAACGCTTTAACGACTTTTATTACTCACAAATTGTATCTCTATCCCAATGTAATTATGGTTGAAATTCGAAGCAAAACAAGTCAACTGTATAAAAGAAGAATACTATCGTGAGGGGTTGATCTTTAATGTATTTTTTTTCATAGACCATCTGATGACTATTTACGTGAATATAAAGATAATAGTAAGTTATTTATGATACAGAATATTATGTTTACTTGAACCTCATTTTGTACTTCTTTTCATCCAAAAATTTAGGCTAAGGTGAAGTCGTTTTCGGCTTTCGGGCGTAATAACACCGTTCTTATTACTTTCTTATTTTTGGAGCTTTTAGTAAAAATATTCTGCATTACAAAAGTCTATGTAAACATATAAATCTGCCTACTAACATATGTCCTTAATAAATTGTTTATTATAAATTAATAAAAGCTATGTGTATAATTAATTTTGTTTGCGTAATTTTGAAACAGTGTATTACAGAAAAAAAAATCGTACATAAAACATTTGAAATTCAAAAATTGTCTCTTTGTGAATAAATTATAAATGTTAGGAGAGATCGGTACAATAAGTTTCTAAAAATAAACATATTTGTCGAAAATAATGTTACAGGTTATTAAATATTTGCAAGACGCATTTCATCGATTTGCAATTGAAACGCGACACATGGCGAAAAGAATAAAACGCTTTATAGTGAAAACTGAATATATCTTCCATTTGAATTTGAACGCAATATTTCCAAGATGAAAGCTAAGAAAATTTAGCTTAGGTTGTAACTTTAAACATTTATTATGAATACCACTTTAACTTAGCATTGTAAGTGAATACGAGAATAACTTGTATTTATATATATATAAATTATATACATAAATATGACGAATGTTACCTAAACGTTTCTTTACTTTTGTGGTAGGATGCAGGCCCGCCTGGGTAGTTATAACCTTTGTTGTTTGTATGTATCTATGTAAATATATATATTATTTAAATAGGGCAATGATTTTAAAATTCGTATCGGACCGATACGGAAACGAACCTAGAACATTTTTGCACTCTTATAAGATAGTCACTGCTGAGTGTTCGCACACAGTCGTTAGTTTCATATACTGCGGATTAGTTAGAACTCCGCAAATAATAATTCATATGTAAATTTAGGGATATCTACTAGTCAATCGCAAGAAGCAAAAATAATATTACAGAATACAGTAGGATCAAATTATAAAAAGAGATAGATCAAAATTAATAACTATTTACGTGATATGCGTTCAAAATACAAAAACAGAAAATTTATTCATTTGCAAGTTACATATGACCTTTTGTAGCATAAACTATGAGATACTAAAATAACTTGTAAACAGAACTAGTGTAAACAAATGAATGAACGGAAATAAAGCAAACGCGTCGATAACCATTTGTTGAAATGGTGTTGTAATATTCAGATCGGAATTAATATTTATTATTGTAATTTGAATAATAAATTTACCTCATATTTTTCTGTATTTGCTTATTTTTGTAATGGATAATTTATCGTTGGTTAATTTTTCACAATACAGAGGCTAACAATACATTGTCCGTCCAATTTGTTGTCCATACGACTGTAATGAATGTAGGTAGCACATGACCTTTATATTAAACTAAAGATTCGAAGCAAATGTTAAAAAACTGATAGATTTAACTCTATATATATATATTAAGTAAGTAACGCTTTTATGAAACTAATAATTTGACTTTGCACTGTATTTGAATATTTAATCGGAATTTCACGAAACAACGGACTTGGTTTATTATATTACTACGACAAAAACACAAAGCTAAGCAAATATGTCCATCAGGTTGAGACTGCCTTTTATAACATGTATTGAAATATAATTTGAAATACGAAACTACACACTATTTCCTTATACTTTACACTTATTAATATTAAAAAAAAAAATGCTTCGACCACCCACAGACAAATCAAATGAAACGCGAGAGGTGTTATAGTGCACGCTAGTGTTAGTTACCACTATGGTAACAAATTATAGAATTGTCATTCGATTAAGACAAGTGAAATTTTATTGTTATTATTAATTTATTTATCAACAAATATTAGGTAGGTAACATTTTCCCACAAAACTGGTTTAGTGGTTTGACTTGACTGTGTGTGGTGAGTCAAATATTAAGTTATTGCGTATTATAAATGATATTACTATAATATGGTATTTTATAATTATTACGTTATTAGTATTATAATTTAATTATTTTGTTGTAATATAAAGTTTATGATAATACTGCCAATTGCCACTATTTTTTCATTTTATTTTTTACTTTAGCGCTTTCGTGTCTGATGTGTGCTGGTAGACTATTGAGCAAATATGATAAAATCTTCTTAGGAGTTCTGTCATTAACGTAATTACTGATTCTGGGTACATTAAACCCAAAGGCGGGCAGCGGCCATCGACCTTAGGGTTACATCATTTGATACGAGTTCTTTTTAAGCATGTTAATTTGTAGCCAGACGATATTTCTGTTTGAAGCTAATTTAAATGTAGGAAATACTACATCGCGCAAAGTAACGTATGGGCTATAACAGACTATAATCTATCTCCTTGCCAAATTTCATTGAGATCCATTCAGCCGTTCTGGAATGATCGAGTACTATATAATATCCACCCATCCAAATTGTATATTAGTAAGTTTTTTTTTGTCACTGCTTCCTCCACATTACAATAGTCATCTTTACAATTTACAGCGTCGGTTGTTCTGCTAGACCACCATATCTGTATTGAAATGTTTTTCTGTCAAAATTTCACAGTATCAGCCCGATGTGATGAAATTGTTACTTTTACAATTCTATGTGTAATACTAAGATGTAGGTAAAACCGTTGGTTGTGCGCCTAAACCCAGAATCCTGAATCGGCATACAATATAAAATCAATTATTATTTCATAAGTTAAGATGTGCCTTGATGATAATTCACATATACTCGAATTTACTACCATTTATGGAACATTCTTAGTTTTTTGACTTATACTTTTTATTTTTACAGGTTGATAGCCGACAGCATGGATAACATGAAGTAACTTGGTATCAAATATTTATACCGCGAATCAGCCGTCTCCCAATGGCGTGGAAATAGTACAAATCGTGTTATCCGCCAACAAATAATATTTTCACCGAAAAATAACATTGGAATAGCGACCGCTTATATCGATAGCTGTAAATCTGCTTCAAATGAATTGACTCGCACATATTGGATATTTTGTTTTATAAAATAAAATAACGTTTTATTTTGAACGATATTTTCTAATGCTATATTTTACGGCGCTCATACTTTATCCTTTCTGCTTAAATATCTGAATTTTATTACATTGAAAGACTTTTATTTGCATTCCAAAATATGTAGGTAGACTTATTCTTGTACACATAATTTGCTCCTCAAAATATTACATAATGATCTATTCGTACAGTGATTTATTTTACAATACAATTTAAGGAGTGTTGAAATTATTAATTGTTTTAATGATATCGTCAATGGTAAAATATTTCGGTACTTAAGCGTTTTTTGCTTTCCATTGACTGGTATGATACCGGTACTGGTACGATACTGATATGATATGATATTGTATCATGTTTATATGTTCTATCAATTCCGTTTTCATAAAAGTAATATTCGGTTATATTACTATTTACCCGTCCCGGCTTCATACGGACATAATACAACTTTTAGATTGAAAACAAACATAAAAAGAAAATCTCTTGTTTTTTCCTACTTTCCTTTACATATAATTTGCAAGCATTGTACATAGACAATCCTCCATCTGGAATAACTCTGTTTATTGATGAAAATAGTATTAAAATCCGTTGGGAAGCTTAAAACATCTTAAAGCGACTTTGTTTTATACTATGTAGAGATTATACGAGTTGGTGGCAGAACTATCAGTAATTACTAATTCCCTTAAATTCTAACAAATCATCTCTTAACGTTGAATAATTATCAATGGTTTTTTTTAAGAATAGCAGAACAAATATTTCAGTGAAAACGCACCTTTTTATGTGCATTTACAAATATTTTATGAAACATTCGAATTTCAAAATAACAAAAGATATAGAAGGAGTTGTTTAACTAAACCGAAGTAAAACGGAGGCTGACATTTCAGTAGATGAATATGAATTCAGAGCGCGTAACAGAATATTGCCTTAATAATAGGCCTCTTTCAGCTATTTTTATTCAGGCCTCGTACGTTCGTTTTATTTTTAGACAAACCTATGCATATCGAGTTTTCACTAGTTTACACGAATCATTGTTATCGAGTTTTCTAACATGTAAATTTATAGTTACAATTTTATACACTTCAAACGAAACAAACGCCGAAACTAAATAACTTTCGTTTTACGTAATAGACAAACATATACATAAAGGACATGTACATTTCAAATTAAGTTATTCTTCAATTAAAGTGTTTTAAAGAACTTATTACTTTAGAGATCTAATGCAGCTAATTCAGGGTCCGCTAGGGAGCGAAGAGATCTCCGTTTATAAACTACCTCGTAGTTTTAACGTTTCCAAGTGCAAAATAAGTTTGCAGAAGTAGTTCTTTAGCGCGGGACCACCGGGACGTGTTTATTGGTAGTGACTTGGGATAAAGTAGAGAAAGAATTCCGAGATTCGAAGTGACAACTTATGTATACAATAATAACTTGCTTTTCTTACGTTTCACTTTTTATAAATTAATAAATTGTACTGTATTTTTTTTACTACATAATTGGATAAACTTTGCAAATGATATCATTTTATAAAGTAAAGTTAACAAAGTGTTAAACAAATACAGATTTATATCGTCGTAGAGCCGTCCTGTCACAAAAGAGAAGACGAAAGTACAAAAAGATATCATGAATCATTGAATACAGTATTTAAAATTTAAAAGACAACTTTTATAATGTTCAAGTTGGCTGTGAAGTGATTTATTCAAAGGGGCCGGCAAAAGAATTAATTACTTAACCGACTGTCGACTGAGGGTTGAAAGAAGTTACAACGTTGAGCATTAAAGAGATCTCGCTCGAAATCATTGCTACAAGTTTATTCTATCGTATCTACTGCGTTTAATTCGAAGCTAGAACATTTTATTACAGCAAAAAATCTCTACTTGTTGAGTAACTCTTATTAATACTCTTAAGACTTTGTAGCTTGTAAATAAAATTAATAATTTAATAATAAAGTAAAATTCTTATAGGGTCTTTCTTTGTAACTCAGTTTTAAATTGTTAAAGGTTAAAAAGGTGGAATGGTTTTGTGCAAGACCGTCTAGGTACGTACCATCCCCTCCACGACTATTCTACCGCCAAAAAACATTACTTAGTATTGTTGTGATCCAATTGGGAGAGTGAGTGCGCCACTGTAACTACAAGCACAAGGGACATCTTAGTTCACAATGTTGGTGGCATATTGGCAATGTAAGAAATTGTTATTGTCACATCTTGCGATGGCGATCACCATCAAGTGGCCCACTTGCTCGTCCGCCTATATTACCTATCTAAAAAAAGATTAAATTGAAAGATATGCCAAGGATCTATAAACTGAGTTGTTCATTATTTAATCACCCCTCGGATGTTTTATACGTAATATTTACACCAAGTAAATATTATTTGTATTAAAATATGTACACGACAAATGAATCTCAACGTCAACTGCTATATCTGCATGTTTCTCTTAAAAAACACATAATCATCTTACTTGGGGTATTTAAAGCGTTTGCTTTAATTTCCACCGAGTTCTGCTACAAATTAGAATAAATGAAATTAACCCAATATTTATATCAGACTCTCTTTTCGTAAGAGCGGACTAAGAAACGATTTTGTGAAATTTTAATAGTAGCGAGATAATTTGATAGAACGAGAACTGCATTTTTTCTTTATTATTCAATATTATAAAATCGAAACGTAATATAACGTAAATAAATATAGTCATCTATACATTTTATATTTAGATTTGTGTAGTGCTGAAAACTCAGTTATTAACCTTTATCTGTTATCAGAATACACTATAACATTCTTGTTGTTTAAATTTTCTTTCATCCTTATATCTCGAGGAACAAAATGTACGCTGTCATTCACAGATACACAATTTAACACAAAAACCACCGAATGTTTCCGAAAAAATCTACCGAATTGTAGACGAAAGTGGCGTTGAATGAATAAAGTTTACGAGAGCGTGTTATTCGTTTTTCGTTCTAAATATAACAATCCGACAATAGAGGAGCCGTGTGATTCTTTTTTAAATGGAATGCAAATAAATTTTAGCTTGTTAACATTTGCCGCGTTAGATTTTTGTCGATATTTGAACTAAATTATACATCTTCGAGTTGACCACTCGACTCGACTTTTTATTTTGTATCTAATTCAGTTGTCATTGAATAGATCTTCGAGATCTTAATTGAAGACACTTGATTATAATCCGGGTAGAATCGGTGAATTTAAGTCTGATTTTAGATGATTATTGTGTATAGGATTTATCACTTGCTTAGGTAGCAAGTAAGTCGTATGAAATTGTAACTGGTGAGTCGAGCTCTTCAACTATTTCTTTAATAGAAGAATATGGGATGGGAACAAAGTAATATTATGCTTTGTTATTGGTGTTAAGCTCTCGCATTAACATTTACTAACAATATTGCTATTAATTCATAATAATATTGATAAAATTGGCTCACTGTATTTAAACCGCAACGTGCCACATAATAGGGCTTTTGTTAGATGATAGTTACATTCGAATAACATACAAGCGAAACGTATATTTATCTGACAATATTCATCACTGACATTGTGGATATTCATTTGCTAATAGGATTTCGAAATGTATATTTTTGGAGTATGCGTATATATATGTATACAAATTTCTGAAGATTAGACTAAGTCAAAATTAAGCTAAGTAATTAGGGATGCTTAAAGCGTTTATTTAAAAAAAAAACAATATGTAAACATCTGTACATCTAGGCAAAGAAAATTCAGCTGTGTTTCCTCATTTTACTTAATTATATATGTTGTGTTCCGGTTTGAAGGGTGAGTGAGCCAATGTAACTACAGGCACACACTTGGTGGTAGGGCTTTGTGCAAGCCCGTCTGGGTAGGTACCACCCACTCATCAGATATTCTACCGCCAAACAGCAGTACTCAGTATTGTTGTGTTCCGGTTTGAAGGGTGAGAGAGCCAGTGTAACTTCAGGCACAAAGGACGTAACATCTTAGTTCCCAAGGTCGGTGGAACATTGGTGATGTAAGTCATTCCGTAAAAAATATTAACCATTGTTAATATTGCTTACAAATTGTCTATGGGCGTTGGTAACCACTTACCGTTAGGTGGCCCATTTGCTCGTCCGCCTACCGATAGCATAAAAAAATATTATTTATTATAATAATTTCGGATCGAATTTCACAACAGTCTGCGTAGATGCGCAAGAGATATTATAGCGAACGAATGCGTGCGTAAGCGCTGGTACACTCTCTACTTTCTAATCCTCAGTACGATGGGATAGCAATCCGAATAGAGACTGTTTTGTTTTGTCTTTAATTTAGTTACAATAATTACACACATACATAAATTCCCAGTACAATTAATCCCATCAAAAACATAAATGTAAAAATGAGAGCCAAGTTAAATATTATGATATATACCTTGGTTGTTGACTTCAACGACAAAAGAAGTGAGATCTAAATTTTTGCCAAGTTAAATAGCCCTTCTGAAATTTATTTATAACTACATAAAATAGCATTTCTTCTTATAACTTGGGATAATATATTGTTGCCTAAGGTCTGACTTGGCTAGTTCTCATATAAGAATTATATTATAGCCTTCGTAAGTTCTAAGCCTTTACAAATGAATTATAAACACAAATTAAGCACGCAAATATTCAATGGTACTTGTCTAGATATGAACTCGCAATATCTGGTTAAGATTAATGTTTTCTAGTGACTGGACCATCACAGCTCTTAATGTACGTATATACTAAGCAATACTGAGCAATACTGAGCTGTCCTCCATTCTTCTTAGATGTTCTGAGTTATAATTTGTTATTCTAAACACAAACTACAAGTTGTGTTTATAAACATATAAGAACTAGCCAAGTCAGACCTTAGGCAACAATATATTATCCCAAGTTATAAGAAGAAATGCTATTTTATGTAGTTATAAATAAATTTCAGAAGGGCTATTTAACTTGGCAAAAATTTAGATCTCACTTCTTTTGTCGTTGAAGTCAACAACCAAGGTATATATCATAATATTTAACTTGGCTCTCATTTTTACATTTATGTTTTTGATGGGATATCACTACTTTTTGTATATAAATTATTAATAGGTACTTATTAATAACAAAATTAATACCAAATGGTTTTTGTTAAGCTATTCTATTTTCCTACGTTTACGGGGTATAATTGTCTTTTTTTTGATACGTTCTTATTTTTCTTGTAGGTACCTCTAAAATGTTCGAGTGAATTGCCCATTCAGTGTCCGGATTTTTTTTTACGCGTTTTCTGTTTATACTTAATTTGGCCAAGTAGGGGTGGTATAACGTGCGCAGACGGTTGTACTCTACAATAGAGCTCTCTTGTGTCTTGATTTGAATTGGACCTAAATTGATAAGATGTACTCCATCTGAGGTTTTAACTCTAGAGAGGCCAACGTAAGCCTGCTCTTTACTTAATATAGAGGAGCCTATGTCGAAAAGAGCACCGTCAAGGCGAAGGCCTTGTAATTTGTGTATAATAGTAGAATATGCTAAGCAAATAGAGAATTATTTCCTTTGAACATATATGTACATTACTTAATATCTGTAACTTGGTTTTGACTTCTAGTTCGCAAATTAAATTATGTTTAAATTGAATTGTTATTTTACGTGCGCTATTGCTGTTATCGACGTCCCCAATGTACCTTCTCTATTTTTCCATTGGACCCATTCATCAGTCCTTTGCTGACATCAGCATGCTTGCTCGATACTGTTCTTCCAAGCAATAAGGATCCCCGTTTGTAGCGCTAAAGTACAAACTTAAATCATTCCAGTTACGATATACATACTCTACTACAATCTCACGAAACCTTTTTTATTGTTGTATACTAGTATACTCAAACAAAAAATATGCAGTCGAATAGACTAGGCAGTTTCCATCGGAAGGTATTGAAATAATTCTTATGAGCGCGGTTGCCACTCGCTCAGACACGTCCGCGTTAAGGTTTAATCGCAACGCTCCTAACCCGCTGTTCCGGCGTCGCGTCGCGCGCCGTGTACCGAAATGCCTATTATTATTATTTTTTTAAGTATAATTATTTGGCACCATTGATGTGCGCTAAATGCTAGTTAATAACGCAATAAATACGAAAGTCGGCTATACTCATAAGTACTAAAACGGAAATATTTGGATTTAAAAAACTTAAGGGTGGTATTCAACTTGTTATATATTCACGTGAAGACCTTAAAATCCACTTGAAGACCGGCTGTCATAAGTTTTGATTGCTGGTTCTTACATCATTTTTTTATTATTACAGTTATTACAGGAACTAAGTATATAAGTGTTCCTATAGACCCAATAAAATGAAAAATTATAATAAAATGATAAAAAATTACCAGTTTCAGATTTTTTCCTTTATATTGGCCTAATTATCTACCTGCATGCCAAATTTGAACTTTCTAGGTCACCTGGAAGTAGGATATAGTTTTGATCTATAGGTCAGTCAGTGATAAAAATGACGATTTTTAGACGTTAATATCTAAATAACCATTTGAGATGCGTTTATGAAATTTGGAACACATATGTATCTCGCGAGTCTTAATATATGAGCCAAATTTGACACATCTATGTCAAATAGTTTTTGAGTTATGAGAAGGTCAAAAGTGGCTCCAAATGGTTCGTGTAATATTACACACGGTGCTACTAGCCAGTTCTGTTACTAGAACTTGGCTGACACGCTACCGCGTGTCTAGATCAAATGAAAATAATAACATAAAAAATAAAAGAGCTGCAAAGTTTTTAATAATTTTCAAGACTGTCTGGACAGATGTCTAGCCCATTGACCTTCAACGATAGTTCATTATATGTCCAGACGCTGTAGGCCGTTGCCAGGGCTTAACGAGGTTGTCCGAGGCGTAGGAGAGTAATGCTGCCAACTTCCTAACTCCGGGCTCTTTTTTATTCAATATAGGTAAGCAAATCAGCCACATGATAATAAGTGGTCACTACGTAGATATTACCTCTGTAAGAAAATAACCATTCCTTACAAGGCCACAACCTTGGAACTAAGACGTTATTTCAAGTAGTTAGACTGGTTTATTCATCCTTCAAACCGTAACACAACAATCCTAAGTATTGTTGTTTTGCGGTAGAATATGGCGAGTTTGCACATAGCTCTACCACTAAGTAAATTGTCTTACTAAGAATTCGTTGACAAAAACCCTTACAAAAAGAACTAGTAAATAAATTTGTATATACAAAATGCAAAATTTTTATTTTAAATAATCATACTTTTTATGACAACGTTTTCATCATTCAAATGAACTATTTATACTGCTATATATAAAATTGGATAATAACCCTATTTTATTATATTTATTAGATCGTTATTCTTTAGAACAACAGTTTTTGATCGATCAATAGCTAAACCTTAAGCGAATCTTCGAAAAGATTTTCGAATTAATAATTATTATTATGCATTCCAATCATTTTTTTTTGTTCAACGTTCCCGTTAAATCAACTTCATAGAATTATTTACGTTTGATATTAAAATGATTAATGTCACGAGGTCTTTTATAATAAGGCATTCTGATCATTGAGAGTAATTGTTGTCGAAAACTACATATACCCTTTATGTTTGTTTGGTGATTTATTACGGTGTCCTTATAAAGGTCCGAAATGCTATCGCTATTTTCTACGTATTTTTCCTCAATTTATTTGCCCGTTTGATACGAATCTCTCAAAGCAGATTACGTCAGATTTAAATCGTTATAATACATTTAGTAAATTTAAGAGCAATATTTAATAGCGAGGTTAACGTGTGTATTGTGGTTATTGTTGTGTCTTACCTGGGTCATGATGTGCAGCTGGTGACGGTGCTGAAAAGGCGCTGGAGCAACCTGCAGCACGGCGCGTTAGACCGCCCAATTCTGGTACTGGATAAAATATAAATATTTAAAACCAAATACAGCTATCATACATAGTTTTTAATTAGTGGTAATATGATTACAAATGCAATAAGAGGTACGAGCGCAAGTTGTTTGTATTGGAAATGAAACAAGGTTTAATTAGTACATTGTTTTTTTATGCAATCGCGCCTTATTACATCTTCAAAAGAGCCTTATTGAATTGATTCATTTAATCCGTACAAGGTCAATACAACAGATATTGTTACAGTTATTATTTTGATTACTATGCAGGTTTGATGCTCTTACACTTTTTATAACTGTCTCGTTGGAATAGTGGCTAACAAACCTCGGGTCGGGCTTACATCTAGTTTTTGGTTTTTAATGTCACAGTCGAAGCCCGAAGTATGTAGTTTGACAGTGGTTACATTACCGTACCTCGAAAAGCATGTCATTTCGGATTCTGGGCATGGGGACATATACTGTGCACTTGTGTTTACGGATACACTTGTACAATATAAGCCTGTGCAGTAGCCGAGTAAGTCTACAATGAAAATGGTCGCCCTGACCAAAATCAAACAGCTTATATTAAATTTGCTTTCATGTTAGGACTTTTATTTGAGATGTAAGTAAGTATTATTTATGGCACAAAGCTTTTACATGTTCAATGACAGCGGTTTGATATTAATGCGAAAGACGAGGACACATTTGTTTATATAAACAACGGATTGTAATTAAAACTTCCATAACTTACAGAGAACCGCAAATAAAATCACATATGACTAAAATGAAAGGAGTTGTCAAATTACCAAAATGTATTATATCTATGTACGTAAAATACCTAACAAATACATTCTCGAGGAGACACCCTAAACAGCTAAACAATATCATGCCTGTTTGTATTTGCATATCATATCATTTTCAAATGTGATATGTGCAAGGCGAATAGAAACGAAACAAATGTAAGTATACATTTACATATCTCCGAGTTGTCATACATTTATCCCTAAGGCAGACAAAACAAAAAGCGAGCCGAGTCGCTTAGCGTTCGGCTTTCATGATTAACTCAACAACTTCAGTCTTCCCGCGTTTTCATTTTCCCGGTATTTCGTTGCTTTGTGCCCGTTTGAGCTGGAAAACGTTGAAATGGTTTTTCTCAGCGAGATAACAAATAGGCCACGCTGTTAGATTCTAAGGGTGAATGAAAACAATGCATAATTTAATAATGATATTTAGTTACATCGGCTTATTTCGTGCAACCCCTCAGCTCGTTCATACGGAATATTTGAAAGAGAAGAGACTTATTTTTGACGTGACTAATTCTTAGTAGATGCACTTAATCTTCAAGTTGTCTCGCTCCGTTAGTATTCTCTATTTCAACTATTTTGTACTATAGAAGAAAAATCGTTTTATTGTTTCATTCTCGTGGCAATTAATTAAAAAAAATATGCACTCGGCGGGGATTATTATAGTATTATATAGACATCATTTATTATATTGTACAACAAATCCTAAGGACGAAAGTTTTTAAGTTATATTTCAATGAACAAATGAATTTAAAATAAATACCCGAAGGTTAAATTCAGAGAATTTTGTATTTAATAAGTTTTACTTTATTCATTTCGTCTCGGTGAGCGTTCAGAGAAAAGTTTAATGCCGTTTCCAAGATATTCTCTCGACGAGTTATATACATTTTTTATCTTTTACGTTAACATATTAAGCAAGTTATTGGAGATAAAATATTTAATATGTATTTGATTTTTGAATATTCATAAAATGTTTGACATTGATCTAGATTAACATTTACAATTATTAGTTAATATCCGGTTTTGAGGTCATATGTTAATGCAACTTAGAAATAATTACAATCAAATAAATAGTCGAGTATATATTGATAAATAGTTAGAACTTAAAACTCTGAAAATGGTTACAATTTTGCTTTTGTACGAAATAAGTAATAAATGTAATCAACTACATAACTACTACTAAAAATGAGACTCGACCACACTGGGTGGTCGCTTATACATGTATGAATGTATAGCAACATTTCAAACTTGTCGTTTCCATCATCTGGGTCAACTGTTGGAATGTCACCTGAGCCTGGTAATTGTCAAAATTAAATACGCAATACGTTGCTTGGTTTAAGACGACTGGATGGAGAGACAAGGTTCCTTAAATTACTTAATGTGTAACAACACAAATTAATTGACGTCATAAGATTAAATGGTGTTCGAAAGTTATCAACACAAAGCAAGTAGGTAGACTTTGACCCGGTAAATATATACATTTATTTGTTACGTTGTCACGTCTAAACTACTCAACCGATAATCATTAATACAGAGTACAAAAAAAGACAAAGAGCGTCAAACATCTATCTCGCTTACACATGGGCGAAGCTGGAGGCGTAATCTATACCATTTATAGTGCAAGTGAGACAATGTGTCGTTACTATTATAGAATAAAATAAAGGAATGTTTCAGAATTCGATTATTATTGTGAAATTGAAAAATAAATGTTTACTGAGCCTTATCTAATAAAAATGCGATCTCTGGCCACGAAATTAACTTTTAAATCACAATTTAACGTTGCAAATAAATTAATTTGTTCTCGATTCGTTGATTTAACTTAATGTTGATTTGGTCCATAAATGTAAACGTTACGAATCAACCTTCAATAAATATGATTAAGTTTCATAGAATGATATATATATCTACAATACAGAGTTTCTTCCATAATTGTATTTAGAAATATAAGATATTTATATATTTGTAAATAAATCAACAATTTGTATGGATTCTTGAATTGCGTTTGCACGAATGCTCTCCATATGGATATAAATTTACATATATTATTAAATGAAATATAGAAATTATTTCCAATGGGACAAATAGTTTTCGGCCGCGGTTTCGCTTACATATGCGGGCCGACTGGGTCAGGTTTAAGTTTAGGTAAGGGTATAAGCTACCTTTATTCCAAGTCCAGCAGTTTTTGCGTAACAAACATCCAAACACATAAACTTTTGCATTTGTAATATTTGTAGGTTATTTTTATATCTAATATTGTGACTCTACAATCAAAAGCTTTAGACTAGATAAATTTAAACAAAACATTTATATTTCTTTAAATCTTTTTGATTGAGAATTTGTCTTATACTTCCAGAACAATTAGATATTTTTATGGGTATACTAGCTGACCTTGAAAACCTACCTATAGTACACAAACTGTCACCCACCCTCTTTTACTCCCTCGAGGAGTGAATTTAAAAAAGGAGCCTATGTTCTACACCTTGATTGAAACTATATCCATACCAAATTTCATATAAATTGGATTAGCGGTTTAAGCGTGAAACAGTAACATACAGTCACATTCGCATTTATAATATTCGTATAAATTATGAATATGATTAGATCGGGGTCACTCTTACTCATGGTAAATATTTTATATTTCATACAAGACTAGTGATCCGCCGCAACTTCGGTCCAATGCTGATACTAAAAATACTACAAAATGTCTTTATATACAACGTTCACAACTTTTTTTATCATTAGCCAATACAAATCGCTTTGTCCCTGCATTTTAAATCTGTAATATCTTCAAAAATATTCATTAAATTACATGCTGTAAAGAGATATATTGATCTATATTAAATACACAATGTATTTAAGGTAAAGTCACTTTGTAAAAAAGGTAAATAAATGTTTATTGTGGGATAACCCACAATAAACATTTATTTATATATAGGGATAACCCTAAGAGATAGACAAATACCATCGCAAGCTTTTTTGTAAAAAATTTTAAGGTGCTACAGCACTGTAGTACATTATTTTGATCTATTTCGTAGGGTTCAGCCAGCGTTTGCAATGTAAGCGCAAAAATGTGTTTATTTACAACATTTCATTAGAAACCTCTAAAATTATGAGTGTTTCTCTACTATATTATACATGTATTATACATATAAACTTTTCTCTCGAATCACTCTACATATTTAAAAAAACGCATCGAAACCCGTTGCCTAGATTTAAAGATCTAAGTATACACAGGGACAGACAGACAGACAGCGGAAAGCGACTTTATTTTATGCTATGTAGTGAAGTACAAATTTTGACATATTTGTTAAATATTAAACCTTTCATTCCAAATTAGTTTAGATATTGTTTACAACGGAATCTGTTCTTCTTTCGAAACTATGACGTGTAGACGGTCATGACAGTCAGGTTTTTATTTTTGACTACGGAACTTCGAACGACATTCATTGTTTGAATCATGACGCTGTCAAAATTCGTTCCCGGAATCCATATCCCATTTGCATCGTCCATTTGTACGAGACTGTTACAATTCTGATTGACTTAACAACAAACGAGCTTCCAGTCAACGTTGCATTTTTAATCGGATACATCAGGTCGCATCGGAATTCTAGGTTAATCTTATTTAGAACGACACAGGCAAAGGTATGAGGATAGACGGATTATAAGCTATTGGTAAAATGTCGCCGTTTTAATTTGGATTTCTGTTCTGTTCTAAAGTTCTGAATGAAATGTAACAGTAAATATGTATATTGTAGTTTTAAAAACTTTTGAATAAACTGATTTTAATTTCTTACCAGAATAAGTCCGCACAGTTCAGACACCGAGTCTGATTCCCTGATACGGTTAACTGATAGGTACTCGAAGATGTCAATTCTATATTAAAAATTGCTATTCGACATACTCATACTACTAGTACGGTCTTTAATGCTTCAAGCGAGGATTGAACCGTACGATGAAAAAGTCGAATAAATTCGTTAAAAGCTCTCACTATACATTTTCTACGTCATTACGTAATGCGCAATCATGGTCTAAGACTGGTTTGACTGCAGCGCACGCCTGAAAAGCTTAGAAACCGAATAAAAACAACCATCCAAGAGTCTCGCTTGTCAGGGAACTGAGTAGGAGAATCGGATAAGAATCCTAACGTGCAGGCTTATCAGAAATTAAATTAATGTTGATATTCTGCGTTAACAGCACGCTTTCTTGAAAATAGCGTGAAATTACTAAGCGTATTACTATTCCATATATAATATAATTAATAAATTGATCAAATATAATATAAAATATATATATATTATTTAATAACTTGCAACAAAGATATCGAATATAAATAGAAAGTCTTAAACATTAGGAGCCTCACGGGGTAAATTTATGTCACAGAAGATTAAATTCAATTGCAACTACAAACCATACAGGAAACTTTGAACCAAAGGTATCACGACGAAGAGTTTTCTAGAAAATGACGAAAATAACTACGAAGAGTGAATGTAATACAGGTGTAATTTCGAAAAGAAATTTGAAAACTGAAACTTAAAAATTTTAAAATTACGCAGTAAGACTAAAAACGATAAAACGTCTAAAATGAACGAGTACTGTTGAAATATTTATGTTCTCCGAAAAACCCACTCGTTATTAGAATATAAAGAACTATTCTCATATCAAAAGAGTTTAAAAAACCGAAGCCAGACAGGGGCAATGCAATAAAAGTTTATTTAACGTTTGCAATTTGATGATGATACTGCATCAGAATAATAGAAAATATCAACAGTGTCCATCTAATCGGTAAACCAGCTCATAAGAGGACTAAGATAGGAAAATAAATTCGTTTAAAGATATAAGAAGTTTTTCAGCACATTTGGTAGAGATTCGATAGAAATTAGTATTACAGAAAATGACGCTATGCTATGAATATAGAACTGAATAGAAATGTAAATATTGAGATACAATAGCCAAAACAATTATAAAATCGGATAAAAAACTTAAATCTTACATCGTAAATCGGTAACAGTTAAAGTTGGAATAGTAACATGTTACTAAAGTTACAAAAATATTTATGGAATATTTGTAAATAGAAAAATGGTATAAGTAAAATGAAAAAGGTCTATAGTTTATTTACCTTCAATAAAATAAAAAAAATGGAGTTGTTAGATTGCGGATTAACCAATCCTGTTAGTCACATGTGACTCATGGTTATTTTGTATTGTCTGCTGTTTGGACAGGAAGTTGTTAATTTATTTTTTATAGACAAAACGCGAAACGATAACACTTGAACTCCACAAACTTCCTAATATTAAGAGTGTAGTATTAAAACTTTCTTCGATTTGACTAAAATTAATATAATACCACAAGCCCCACTTCTTTTTTCATTCGTTAATTTAAATAATTTTATAACAAATGATACAAATGTAATCTCGTAATGAATAATGATTATGAACAATGATTGTCTTCCTGTTATAAAAGGAGCTTTTTTTTGGAAATCCTCTTCTAAACTTCAAGATCAAATGTTGCAAAAGAGTGAATAAAGATGTACTAAAGTGTACGTCAATCAGCTTCAATAGTGCTGATTCGTAGTTTAGGTTGACGTCGGAGATAAGTAGGCGATCTTTAATATTATGAGTATGGGGGTAACTTGGCTTCTTGCCACCGGCGGACTGGCACTAATATGTACTCGTACGGCTAATAAGAGGCCAATGGTGTGTTAGAGGAATGATTCTAAAATGATAAATAGAACACAACTATAAATAATAAATAAAATTAAAAGTTTATTTTTTGTATTGAAATTATAACTCGGACAGTTATAATTCTTGTATATTTTTTAACTATTTAAATATAAATATTTGTAAGCTGATCTATTCGCCGGATCTAAGCTTATGCATCGTGCAACATGCCCCGCGTTTTTCACGCCATTATATGTAAATATATCGTACGACTTGTTTTTAAAAGTACTGATTTAAATTAGAAAGTGTAAATTTCAAAATTTTAAAACTATTATATATATGAAATCTATGTGTTATCTATAAAAGATGCGTATGTGATGTCGTTGACTTTTTTGTAGACGTTTAAATCTTTCAGATAATGTGTTTATGTATATTACAGTTTTAAAAAACATATGATAAATATATGTCCTATAGCTATTTTTAAATTGAAATAATATGAAAATTCTATATCAATCGGACAAGTATTTTTTGCCTGAAACCGAAAAAACAAACATTCAAAATATACCTCTTTATACTATTTAAAAAAAATTATAACTTTAAACTACGCCTATTTCTAATGGGTAAAACAGAAAACATTACTATGTGAGTAAAATGGAAAACAGTAATGAAAATATTTTGGTTTAAAAGTAAAATTGCCGTTGTTGTCCGAGTCAATTATTTTTTCTCGTAATTTATGTACCTAAATTATCCAGGTCAGGTTTCAGTGTCGTACTTCATTACGATCGATTCCATAGTTAGTCATGATCAATAGACAGGGTTACTTTTAATATTAGTCCGATATTTAGAACATTAAAATTGTAACATCTTGTATTAAATAAAAACCTGTATTTTCCGTGACTTACTGAATAATTTGCATGTAACTTCTATCATATTGATCGTAAAAAAAACATTAAGTCCGCATGAGGGTCACTTTCGATTTGATTGTAACAGCTATTCAGTTTAATGAAAAACATTTCTTAAAAAGCTTCTAATATTACAAAATGAGTAAAACGCTACAAGTAAATTTCTTTAGTTGATTTTTAAATTAGAAGACAAAAACATTTGAGAAGTCTGACATATTAAGATGTTTGTCGTTGAACAAATCGTTAAAAATTCCGAAACTATTCCAATTCTTAGAAGTCGAAGTGATTTAAAGAGTTTGAATGTTGAAGTAGATTAGGAATTTATACGTCTTTTATGCGCCTGAATTCGCGTTTATAGGTCAAATTTGTTATAAAATATTCTTAAAGTAGGTTAGGATCTTTAATAATAAATCAGTTCAGGGTTTATAAAATATTCAAAGTAAAGTATGCGAAGAATCTTAAAAACAGATGAAAGAAAAGGTTAACAAGGCAAAACAATAAAAAGTAATTGTCAATTGACGCCTTTTGGCAGCAACTGCTAGAACATTAGATGGTGAATTAGAGGGAAGCACGAGAGAATAATATTAATAGGTGTTATGATATTCACAGGAAGCGACTCTCGGGGCCAAGACTCCGTATTGACATCTGTACGGTTGGCGTTACGCCAACGATTCTGTATAGGTTTACCGCATGAGTACGATTTTTAAACAAATTATATTTAACTAATTATATTTTTTTCGTTATCCATTTTATAGCGCATAAATAATTTTAATCACTGTACTTCGTTTGTTTGTGTGAAATTTTACCTACCTACCTATATTGTATTAATATTAAAAATCTTACCTGGATGCGGGTGAGAATGCGAATGTTCAGCAGGAGGCTGCATGGATGATAAAGCAGACAGAGGTGTATAACGAGATCCGTCTTCTCGAGAACAACCCTCCTATAACAAAGAGCATTTGTTTCATATTCTTCTTTCAACTTAAATTAAAATATACAAAAGTATTTGTTTTCCGTTCGAAGCCATATTATTTCAAGGGGTAAAAAAGTTTGAACGAGTTCTTGGAAAAATAAATTCGAAACATGGTGCCTGCTATTAGATGGTTTTAACCGATACTAATATAATTCCTTAATGAAATATATTGCATATAATTCCTTCCCCTTCGTCAATAATTAATCAATAAAGATATTATTCCAACAATTTTTTATCCAATAAAACAAGATTTTTTTTCACACAAGAATGAATTACTGTTAACACTCAAAAGTCGTCATTATTAAAATCGACGTAAAGTTCCCTTTTCTGTACACAAGCTTTAGAGTAGGTGTTACGATGAGGGATAACATGCGGATGAGGTCCCGAGGCGTGTTTAAGTAGAACTTACTTCATTACCGCGTATTAATGAGGCTCGAAACGCCTGCGTAACCATCTTTATTATTATATGCCAAAATGATGTAAGATTTATTGACTTTAGGGCAACTTTAAATTAAACATTCGAATACACAGAGCACTTCATGAATTAATTAAATTAATATTTTTTTATCTTTCAATTCGTGACTGTAATATGTAAATTAGGAACAATGTAATACAATATTACCTTTTCGCAATTAGCTGTTGCTGTAGTTTGAGTATGGCTTGTCGATGAGATACGATATTGCATTCCCGAAACAGTACAGAATCCTTCATGATGATGGGTAGAGTATACACCTGTTATTGTTACATCAGTGTCTTGATTGACAATAACCTCAACTTTTTGCTTTCTATCCTCAGTTAAGGTACTGTCCTCGCTTTCTTTTTTAGTCTCTTCGTTTTTTAATTCCGACTTCACGCCGGAACTTATCACGTTTTTTGGCTTCTGGGAAAAAGATTCATCACTACAAGAGTCTGATGTAGTATCGTCTTTGTTAGATTTTGGGGAACGCTTTTCGTAGCTTGCAGCTAGAATGGCTGTAGCATTTAAGCTTGCCATTCGCTTTTGAACTACCATATCTTTTAGATCCATTACAATTTCGTTTCTATTGCGCTTCTTCTTTATAGGAACTCCAGCAGTTTTTTTCATTTTAGGGGGAGGTTTATCCGAATCAGATTTTCCTATAGATGACTTTGGCGTTACTTTCTTTTTGTCTGAGGTAGAATTGCTTGACTTTGACTCAAGTTCACTATCTTCACTGGATGAGGTTGAAGACTTTGGGTCCCAATATTTACCGGCACTTCTAATTCCAGGTACACCTCGTAATGTTCTTTGAGGTGGATTATCGTCAGAGCTTTCGGAACTTTCTTTTTCTTTCTCATTTTTATTTTCATACTCTGATTCAGAAGTGCTCTCTTGTTTCTCAGTTTCTTTTGTTTTTACTTCCTTCTTTTTAGGCACCGATGCTTTAGATGTACTTGGAATAACTTGTCTCTCAACAGTTTTCATTAAGCCCAATTCCATATGGGTTCTACTTTCGTTTTCATATAAGCAATGTACTTTAGCTAATGCATTTAGTGATGCCATTCTATGCTTTTTGGGACCAGTCCACATAGATAATAATTTTAATCGCCTTTTGCTAGGTTTTTCATTGCCCAACAGAGCTGATGTATCTTTTAAATCAATCAAAGAATCTTTAGAAAGTTCTTTTAGCTCTTTTGAAGTAGTCTTTTTTGCGCTGTCTGTTATTCTCTTATATTTTTTATTTTTTGTCTTTTTCGTTTGAGAGGTTTCAGATTCTGAAGACTCTTTATTATCATTATCATCATTTGATTCACTCATACTTTCTTCAGAAGAAGTGTAGTGAAAAGTTTTAGTATTTAGGGAAAAAGTAGATGTATTAATTTCCTCATCAGATAAACAACTTTTTTTCTGTTGCTTTTTCGATTTACTAACCGTTTTTTTATAATTACTGGTTTTAGTCGCAGGTTTTATGTCTTTTTGGGTAGATGGTTCTTGATCAAGAAACTTAATAGGACTAAAAGGTTTGCCTGTTATGCTGGATTTCCTTGCAACCATCTTATACGACTTACTTACAATGGGTGGTTTATCTTCTACTTCTTTCTCACTCGTGAATGCACTAAAATCTAAGCCAGGCGATACATAATTTGTAGTATTCTGACCTGTATTTAAATCTTCTGAGCGTTTATTGGCTTTCAATTGTTTAACTACCTCTTCAATAGGCCTATGAGGTGAGAACTTTTTTCTTTCTGTATCTGCTTTTTTGTCAATAATGGTACCTTTGACTCTTGCTATAGGCCGCACTCTTCCTATGTTTTTCGTGATAGGAGACCTAAAATCTGAAAGAATACTTTTCGGCGAATCGACTTTTTCAGTGAAAGTATACACGTCAATTTCCGAACCTTGAGATACGAGATTGTTTGATGAATTCTTTTCCTTGTTAGTGTCGTCAGATTTCAGAGATACAAATCTTTCGGAAACGCTTAAGTTTCCTTTCGAATTTTTGCAACATTTAACGTCTATGTCAACGGTTCTTGGTGATCGACTAGACGTGAAAAATTTAGGTGGTCGCTCAGTCTCGACTTTTGGTATTTCAGCTTGAGCGTTTGGGTTGGTAGAAAGATTTAATGTAGAGTTCTTAAGCATATTATTCTCATTTCTTTCTGATTTAGTAGATTCACCTACCTTTTCAGTTTTATCTTCCGACTGAAGTGATAAAGTTTTGCCTTCTTTATTATCAGCTTTTGCTATATTACTATTATTTTCAACGGTATTGGCTTTGTAACTTTTTTCACCTTCATGCTTTTTAACTTGTTCACAATCTTTGTTGGAAAGGGATCCTCTTTTCTTTTGATTTCCTAAATTACTTTTTTTCAAATTTGCCTTAGCTGCGGGTTTTGTAATTTTTGTTGTTTTTTTAACCGCATCTATATTAATTTTGTACTTTATGTTATCATTTATTTTATCTTCTTTTTTTAATTTTAAGGTCGATTTATTTTTCTTAGTTAATTTTAGTGGCTTTTTAGTAACGACTTTTTTAGGTACTTTAGCCTTATCTTTCGTCTCTTTAGATTCTTTTTTCGACTTTTTTGAAGGAGAATCTTCTCGAGATGAGTGGGCTTTGACGGGTAAAGTTTTGGCTGTTTCACTTGATGATTCATCTTTTTCCTTAAGTGAGGGCTCATGATCATTTTTATTGTTGGTTGTATCATCGCCAGTAGCTTTTTTAGAACCCTTTGGTGTAGATTTTGGAGCGAGCTTAGCTTTTTTCGGCGTGGCTCTTTTTTTCTTTACTTGTTTAGCAGTAGTCGTCGCTTTAAAAGTTGTCTTTCCCAATGCTCCCTTCTTAGGCGAGGGTTTTGCAGCTTGTGACCGCATTGTCCGCTATAGTCATTGATCGACCGATGATAGTGTTCACATTCTGAAACAAACAAAAACTAATTTAAATATATAAAAATATTAAGGCTCCTAAATAGTTTGATTTCAATTTATAGATTTACCACGCCAAGCTTACGTATATTATAGCCAATTGTGATATTATATACCTATATGTTTTATTATGCGTATATTATTAATTATAATTTACAAAAAGAATGGCGCGGACTGCATTATTAAAATTTGCGTACAAAATTAAGATCTTATCGAAACCTATTGAAATATTAACATTATTAATTTATTCTATATTTACAATGTGCCTGTTTCGTCAACGCATTAAATGATACCCCTAATAGTATATAGAGTTTTAAGACCAAATATAAAAATACAATCAAATACATTCATTAAGTTAACCACATGACTTTTTAATAAATACTAGAGGGTCAATAACTTACGGCCAAAATAGGTCAAACGCTAGAAATCCGAACTATTCATTTACAAAATTATTAACCTAAAGTAATTCCGGCTAAAGTCAAAGGGGACTGTGCGGATAGCGGGCGAGCGGGTACGTCCAACGCTCGCGCAACCGCGCCGTGTTGCCGTTTTTACGGGTTATTGAACAAATTTTGCAAATGGTATTTTACTTTGTTTTAATTTCTGTGCGTCTATTTGATTATTCGATAATTTGAATAGCCTTATATTAATGAGTTTTAAACGTTGTTTCATTTAATGTGATGACGTCGGCGCAACTCTGTGTATACAAAATCAAATATAAGTATATTGCAATAACTTTAACGAATATAACAGTTGTTGAACAGTGCGGTCGTAGGTTTTAGATATAAAAAGTACCCTTTGTCCCTCCTTGCGGTTTAAGCTTGCTTCATAATAAATTTCATCAAATTCGGATTTGAGTTGTGAAAGTGTAACAGACCGACAGACAGAGTTATTTTCGCATTAATAATATTAAGATGGTTTATAATTATTTAATTCAAACTAACCCTTCGAACATTTCATTTGATTACGCGGAAAACAATGAGTTAATAAGGTCGGATTTTTAAATGGTCCTTTACTTAATTTGGTAGACAGTATGGTTGATTTATATGCAGCCGCCCTTTGCCTTACCCACGTGGCTATCTGTTTACTTGACCTGACACGTGGCTATCTTGTCAACACAAGTGTTTTTATTAATTCTTCGGATTTTTAGAGCTAAGCTTGAAATATAGAATTACAATTACATGTAGAATATGTCTATGTCATTTAATTTGTAATATTCAATTTTTAGGATACTAATATTATAAAGAAATACATTTTGTTTGGTTGACTGTTTATTCCGGTTAGCGCTTCTTTTTTGAAACGATAAGCGTTTCTTCTTTCTTTCCGTTCTTTTTTCGAAAAGGCATGATAATCGGCCAGTGACATTACATCTGAGATAAATAAATAAAAATGAGCTAAGAACAAAGTCAAGCTTCTCATTGCTTACAACTGTCGAAAAAGAGCTCTCATACACATAAGCCAAAGTCTTTGATCGATATCAAGTGGAGCTTAAAATTCACTTTTAACAGAGACTAAAGACGTTGGGTTGGGTGGAAAGAAAGTAACCACAGATATAGCCGAATAATGTGCACTTACGAGATTTCAGAATAAAACTTTTAAGAATTAGAAATAACTTTTATCAGCACAAAAGAGTTTATAAAGATATGTATTTATTTATGAGCTTATAGCGTTGCTTTTGATACAATTGGGATGAGGATAAATGAGTAAATGCACTTATCATTTAAGCTTCAAACAAGCAAGCAAGCATAGTACTAGGTGTAAGCCTGTGTTACTGATCCGCTAAGACCTGGATGAGACCCATCATGTTTACAGCCATAATGTTAACCAAGGGAACATAAAATACATGAAAACTTGTCATGTACAGAAACTAAATTTATTTTATTTATACACAAAAAAAAATCTACATTTATCAATGTATAAGTATGTCTATGTATATGCTTGGGTGTGTGCGATACTTTACACTTATATAATATTTGTTTTAAAAAGTAATAAATAATATAATAATATCATGTCATTGTAATTAATTGTTTGGTCCGACCGTCACACGATTCACTGTCCCTGTCATATGGTAAATGGGTTTGCGGGTAAATCTGTAGAGGGATAGGGATAAAGGGGGGAAGACTTGAAAGCCTATTGTTTTTGCTTAAATTTTGTTTTAAGTTGTGTGTTTTGGTAAACAGGCTTTTAACGTATGGACACTAAAGAGGAAGTAAGTTTATATAATATATTAAACATAGAATTTCCGAGTGATGAAGAATTAATGGAGATATAAAAATCATAATATATATGAAAACATAAATAGGTATAAATTTAATTTTTTTTTGTTTTAAATTGTTATTTGGGTTTTGTAGCTTAAGTAGACGAGTTCTAATATTAATTAGTAGTGGACTCTACTGATTACTCAAAACCAGTGCTAGAACCATGTTGAGATAAGAGTAATTTGAGACGTGCTTGAATTTAAGTGTCCATATAATTTTTCTCGTTTATTCATCTTTCTATATTTTGGCACAATGTATAATTGTATACAAGAGGTTCTAGTTGTTTTCACAAGAGCCAAGCTTTAATTGAGAATAATTACAAGTATGTACTATTAAGTTAAGCCTGAGGTCGGGTTGTGTGGTTAAGCAGATTGAGATTATTATGTATTTTATTCTATTTACGTTTAAAGTTAATAGATTTGACGTTAGGCAGTTTGGGATATGGTAACATTGCACATTTGCACATTCTCCATTAAACTTTGGTATTCCAAGATTATGCATTTGTCATTAGGGCTGTATTACTAGTAAAGTATATTAAAAAAAAAAAAACAGTTATATATTAAGCTATCGTTATAGGTTGCTGAGGTCACTTATATAAGTTAGGAATTAAATAAGAACTAGTACGCAACCCTAAGAGACGCCATAATGAATAATTGTTGGGCGGCTAAAGTGTTCATATAGCTTTAATTGTTGTAAAACAACTTACAATAAGTAATAACCAACGCGATTTTTAGAGTAGTAAATTTGTGGTAATATTATGAAAAGAAAACGCTTGAGCTAAATTCAAAGCAACAGATGTCAGCATAAAAAAAGTTGTTAAAATAATGGTTTGTTCTATCGAAATCGTGGTGGGAGTTGGTAAGACATTACGTAATTAAATTGTTAATATTAAATGAAGGCGCAATTATTTATTGAGTTTGACGAGTTAATTACGGAATATGTATATCAATTACATACTAATTACGTAATTATAGATATTGTCACTTCATGATCTAAACGACCTGTTATCGCGATTTCGTTTGCGTAGGTTTAAGATATGGGACTGTAGTTGGCTCCTTAATGGGAATGGGTGGGTTTAAGATTACGGTTTTAAAGATATAGGATTTCGAGACATAAGTCATTGTCCTGTTGTCATTGAGCTAAGTAAAGTATTATATAGTTTAAAAACTATATTTTGAGTCAAAGATATATATATCTATTTGAACTGAGATTTGTATGCAACATACATTGACAAATGTCAATACAGTCAAATGTAAATTCTAGTCCATGTTATTATAGAAAGACTAGCTGAACCTACGGCTTTACCCGCGCGAAATTTATAAAACTTTACCTACATATATCACACAAACCATCACTCCCATTGTAGCCCCATGAGGGGCGATTAAAAAAAAAACCATACAAATCCTTCCCATACATATCTTTATCTTCAAACTATCTCCATATTAAATTTCTTTTAAATCGGTTCAGCAGTTGAAGCGTGAATTGGTAACAGACAGAATGATATTCGCATTTATACTATTAGTATAGATAAAAACGTTTTCAAGCTAAATCAACTCGAAACAGAGTACGAACTTGAGTTAATTTACATTTAAGCATTATTTTAAATGATTTAAAATTCATTCTATTTAAATGTAAAAATATTATACGACCATTGTTCGAAGAGATTTCCAATAGTACGGCGGATTGTTAACCGATTTATTGAATATCACTGTCGTATAATTATACAGATTAATCTTTTTTGTTTTGTAAACACCTTTTTTATTTATATTTGAATGTTATCAATATTAAACTGAAGAGTTATCTATTTGAAATCTATCTGTTTGTTCATATTTCATGAACTACTTCAAATCTAGCAATTGCGTCTAACTTTGTAAGCTTGGATTACCGTTTCAAGTAATATCTTCACAATGCTTTGGAGCTATGACGTAAAAAGGGCAGATCGGGGACATAAAGATACATAGAAATTGTATTGTGCGAATTCGTTACTATTTCTAGCCATTTTCTGATTATTTGATCTGTGAATGGCAGATCATATTTTCATCTGTGACCCTTTCTTACTCAATTGCTTGTAGTAGATTGGTCGTGGCCGTGAAGTGTAGGAGTTATTATTATCATTTATAATGCAATAACGCTTGGCAATAGAATGTCTTGGTATGTGAACTACCATTATGTGACCGTGTGGTCATTTTAAATATGAGCTTTTTTGTTTGAATGTTATTTTTCTTTAACAGATGTCCTTGCTTAGTTAAAAGGGATTTACGGTCTGTTAGGTTAACTTAATAAGTAAGGGTAATAATATGGGTCGAACAAAAAAAAATTAAGCAGAGCTGAAACATTTTTGATGTGAAGTGAGGTAAAACAGAGCCGGTAAAAGAAAACAATCTGGAATATTGAACATTATAACTTCATCCAAAGGACCGTTACATACAGTCTTGCTTTTATAAATTTACTAGCGACCCGCCCCGGCTTCGCACGGGTGCAATGTGGGTAATCCCTAAGAGATAGACATATACCATCGCGGACTTTTTTGAAGACCGTTTTAAGGTGTACAATACTGAAGTACATTATTTTGATCTATCTCGTAGGGATCAGCCAGCGTTTACAATGTAAGCGCAAAAAATGTATAAATTTACGACATCACATTAGAAACTTTTAAAATTATCAGTGTTACTTAACTATACTGTCTATGTATTATATACAAAACCTTCCTCTCGAATCACTCTATCTATTAAAAAAAAACTGCATCAAAATCCGTTGCATAGTTTTAAAGATTTAAGCATACAAAGGGACATAGGGACAGAGAAAGCGACTTTGTTTTATACTATGTAAAGATATATTTTTAAGTGTAATTATTAATTTAAAACTTTATAATTTGGCTTTATTTTCTATTCTTAATACGGGTCATTTAATTTGTGTAAGCTATGATACAAATAAACACCGTAAAACGATTAGCGCTTCCTAAATCAAAACCAAAAAGTAATAATTTCCTCGGTCTTTCATCTTCCGTATAAAATTACAAAGATCAAAACAAAATTATTAAAGATTAATAAACGCGTTTTTCGAGTAAATTCTGCTTCGATTTTTTGTTATTTTATTTATTTGTTTTTACTTTTATAGAGGGATTTGCTATAAAACTTTAATAGAATTATTAACTTTGGTTACCTATACGGATTATTATGATAATACTTTATCTTCGTCTTTAGTTAATCTACCACAATGATCATAACATACTCGTAAACTATCATATACGACGCATTTATGGTGTAGGCGATAGTTTAAAAGTCCTATAGTGTTCATTTATACGAATAGATGTATTCAGGAGCTATAATGCTACAGATTCAAAAAATGCAGATATGGCTATACTATTTTCAAACGATTAAACATATAGAATATGAGAATGTTAAAACAATAAGTCAACGACGCTCTTCGTGGCTACCCAACATTCATTAGATTAACTTGACAAGAGCCGGGCTCATCGCTTAATTATCACGATTCACGACAGAACACAAATCATCTTTCTTTGTCTCGACCGCCAGCTCTACTTGATAACTATTATAATTGTATTACGTTTAATAAAGAATTAATTTGATCTCGCGTCATGATTTCAAAGCTGAAATAAAATTTTTTTTGAGATTTATTTGTATTGTCTATACAATTAACGTTTTATAAGCGTTTAATGGTGAATATCATAATATAAATTATTAACGTGATAGGACCTCTTTATTTCAGAAATTTAAGTTATCGTTTTACAGGTGCTTAATACGTTCTATATAACGTTGTGGGTACCCTTCATTAATGGATTTCAATGGATCAAAGAGGTTTTAAGCTCATTTTGTTAATATATATACAACATACCAATTTGTATAATGTATTATACACCGAAATTTTTATTATCGTTTAAACCTTGAGAATACTTTAATTATTTTTATTAAAAAATGATTTATATAAAATGAAATTAGAAATTATCATCTGCATGAGTTTCTGAAAATACGAAAGTAACAAGATTATTGTAGCCCGATTCATGTCAGTAGGATTTCGTCAGCGCGGAATTGAATGTGAAATTGAAGTTCTGGGTCCACGGAGAACACATTAAGTTGTCACACAACTGTCAACGCGATGTCAAAAGACAAAGTTAACAGATTTAGGGTTGCCACTTTAATATTTGTAGCTTGAATAAATTTGAATATGACAAAAAGAGGTTATATGTAGTTGTTATAGAAATCACTATCACCAAAAGATTACTTTTGGTGATAGTGATTTCTTTCTATATTTTAAACACAAATTGATTTTAACTCGGCATTTATATACATCCATATTATAAAGATATACCATGAATGGTTATCTCTATATATTGATTTAATTAGACCTTTTTTAATTAATAAATTTTATTTTTTTAATTAAAATATCTATTAAAAGAGAAGTATATCTTATAATATCAAAGACGAGCGCAATAAAATCGACGAGACAGCTTGTCGCCAGAGAAGTCGAACGCGCGTTTTATAACAGTATTTATAATGAATCGCTCGAGCAATCGATCATGTTTAAGCAATATTGTACCAACAACAATTCCATTGAAACAAATCTTATTAACACGGGCGGATTTATGTTGTAATTTTATTGTTATAGGAAATAATATTATAATATATCTATTTTAATTTTGACTAGGAATTTTTAGTATTACTGACACGTATAAAATATACGTATAGTCCTCATGGTTGGCGGCGCATTGACGTTATAAGAAACAGTTATTACTCAGCATGGTACCAGTTTTTATAATACCGTCTGGTTGTAAGGAGCTCTGTCTTTAGATATTAGTATATATATTTTAATAGAGCATTTACCTGATTGTTAACGCAATGTAGAAGAGTTGATGAGTGTTTAAATTACGCAAAAGATTTTTGTCTAACATTGTATTTAATCGTTTAGCTGTTTTATCATCATTAATATCATAATGTACAAAAGTAAACTAAAGAAGTAAGTAAATATATGTACACTAAAAAAGTGCATAATACAATATAAAATTTTATTTCAGGTGTTTGTGTGGAGACCCTGTCTTTGCAAACTTAATAAAGGACATCCTCAGACTAGATGGATGGTCGATATATGAAAAATGGCTGGTGGCGGTTGCAAAATAAAAGCCGAACACCGGTCGCAGTGGCGCGCTTTAGAAGCCTTTGTCCAGCCAGTCCAGTAGTTTACGAACTCGGGCTGATGATAACTATATTATTTAAAGAAAAATAGTAGTAGTAGTTATAACTAAATAAATGTGATAATGGATTAAACTTCGCGTAGTTACATTTTATGAATGGCATCGTAATTAAAGTTGAAATATACAATAACGAATATTCGAGACTGACTGCGGCGCGCCGCGGCCTGCATTGCGTTGTATGCAGACTATATATTTACATACATATATCTCCGGCTATATTACTATTTGAAAACAATGTGATCCTGTAACAATAATATTTTAAAGCTTTGTCTGTATATTCTATCTCTTTTATTCTCGTATACTATATTTCGTTTATATAAATAAATAGATTTCAATATATATTATAGAGCTAGTGAGTAGATTGAACACTTTTATATCAGAAACCGATGTGAATAATTCTCATCTCTGGTAGATGGGCTGACGATTTCAATTGGTTCGTTAATAAGTTTCATTTTATATGATTTACTACTTCTAATAAAAAAAGAATAATAATATTCAATATATTTAATGTGGACATGCATAGCATAGCACGGGCGGCCAAGCTTTTACAGCAGGCAGGGAAAAAAATCAGAAAAATGTTTCACCTGGGCCTTAAGTTTATTATTCAGTTTTTCGTATTTTATAATTGTGCATTTATTAATTTTAAAAAAATCAGTCAACAAAAAGCTACGTCAATATTTAAAATCGTAGTCAAACGGTTATCTGGTCTTAAACAAGAAATACAAAGATTTCGTAGGAGAAAAAAAAAATATCACGCTCATACTTATTACACAGAACCTAGTAGATAAAATTATATACAATATATAAATCTACAGATATATTATTATTCTATTAATCTCTGCTCAGTCTCTGCACATCCTTACCAATTAACTGTCAATTTCAAACATTAATTGTAATAAGCACCTCAAACAAATTATTCGCAATTGACTTCCCACCTAATATTAACTGTGATAGATGTTATATAACGCCCGGAGCGCAGTGTCAGTTAAATCACATTACAAGGGTCGCTATGAGTTTAGTAAACACGAGGATTTATTAATTTATTAACTGCCTACCGCGACGTGAACGAGTGTTATGTATTTTCTTTAAAGTTATTTAAATGTTCACATAATTTTAAAAATTGTCCTTTCGACACGGCACATTTTTTGGAATTATTTGTCAAAATGGTTCAACTCAATTTTTATTTTAGCCTACGAAGTCTGGTTTTCGGCCGAAGTATAGCTGGTCGTATTTTCAACATTAGATTAATATAACAAATACATGTTATATTAACAATATAGATTCCAAACCTAATGGTATTGTTGTTATAAAGATTTGTATTTAGCCTGCTGCTGCAATTTTACTATATTTTTAATTGTAGATGCAGACACGTAATGCACCTTTTATAAAAAAAATGCATTTATTACTGTGAAAACTTACCACTTCAATATTTTGACAATTTTTTTTTTATTTCATAAATCAAATCAATTCATTACAAATGAAATTCAAAATTCTTCATTCAATACAGAAGTATTACACTTAGATATTGACTGAACTACCATCGGTTCGGAAAAGAAAATTCCCGGACGGAAAATTCGGAAAAAACATAGCGATGTTTTTATTAATTTTTGATTGCCTGCATAATATATATTCCATATAACAAAGAAACGGTCAGGTTCGTTTCATTCGCAAAGTTTGCCATCAACTTTGTACTGACCAATTTTACATATAATAACCTATTGCACACAGGCGTTCCTTAACTTTTTTTTTTGTATTTGGCAACAGATACAGTTTGAACGTTTTATGGGATATAGAACAACATCCAACTGGGGCCTTAAGCAGCTCATCGCAACTTTGTTTACATACGAAAATACAAATTATTGTCTAACACTTGCGTACTAATAGTCATCTTTAAGAATTAATCATATATTTTACACGTGGCAGCGTGTCAAGTCAAATTCAAGCCAAGAATAAAGAATTCTAAATATACACAAAAAACTGTATAATGTTTTCCGTGAGTTGTACATCTGTATTATTTTTGCATAGTAATATTGCACTCTAGTTATGTTGTATCTTTGAGTTTAACTAACATGGAGTGTAATGTGATATTTAAAAGTTATAATAAATAAATACTTTTTGGGTATTTAACCGGTGGTAGGACTTTTTGCAGGCCCTTCTTCGTATAGTACCACCTGCTTACCAATGATTCTCCACCATCAATTCAATATATTTATGTATATGTGTATAATATGCTAATTTTTACATCGTATAAAACAAAGTCACTTCCCACCGTGTGTGCGCTTAGATCTTTTAAACTACGCAACGGATTTTAATGACGTTTTCACCGATTCAAGAGAAAGGTTTATACGTATAATGCATACATATTATAGTAGAGAAATTCACATAGCTTAAATTTACATTTAACCGTTCCCTTTAACAAAGGGTATAATTTCCAAAGATTTTTAAACGTCTAATGTAAAATCCGTGAAAATAAGAATCCGCAAAAAAGTTCTCTCAGTATCGAACATAAATACACCGAAATAACAGCTCGCGCGTGTCCATTATTAAAAAATAAGCAATAAATCGTTCTTCGCTACCTTTCTCTTACTGTCAATGAGAACCAATTCAATTGAGAACTCCGCTATCGTATTTTTACATCGCCCCGATAAGATCATTATTTATTGATGATTGTGTGAAATAAAAATATTATCCATTTCAGTTTCTCTCCAATAATTGTACCGTTGTGTGCGGTCGTGTCATTATTAAACGGCTGATTTTCCTTTTTATAAGTAGCACTACTATATTATAATTGTAACCATGGTTACTGTTTACGTTATTCGTAATTTCTGAAAATATAACTAACGTTTGTTATTTTAACTCCATGATAGTGATATTCTCCTTACCGATTTCAGCCACCGAAGCGATTCTCAAACACTAGCCAACGATATTATAGTGCAGAAATATATGCGAAAATATACGAGTAGTTGGATTCTCGATTCCCTCTCTCATAATCCGATGGCATGACAATCAGATACGACCGGAGACTCCAGGCGGGGAGTTTAAACAATGCCAACATTCAAGATCTGGGATACTACTGAGAATTTCTTGACATAAAAACTCAGTAAATTTTTAATGACTCGACCCCGGGTTTAAATCCTAGACTTCGCGATCTGCAGTCTAATAGGTAGCCACTAAACTTAGGCAATCCAATATACGAAAACGATTTATTGTGGGATTTAATAGACTTTTTCTTTTAGTTTCGTCAAATTATTTTTCGAAAAGTATTATGTTTAATTATTTGTCAAAAATAAATATCAAAAGAAGAGAGAATCGACGAAATCAATAAAGAGGGATATGTGTTTTAAGGTGATAGAGATAGGGTGCAAATTTCGATTTTATTTCCATTTGAAACTAAAAAAAATCTTTTATATTTACTGTTAAATCAAAAATATACCGTTAGCTTTTACGTCAATGTGAATCTAATATTGATTATATGTAAATATTATATATGATATTAAATAAATCTTATCACTGCTTCTGTTTTACATTTGAAGATGAAGTTGATGTAAAGAAACACGAGGTTAAGTACGATGCCGTGGAGCTATTCTTAATCGCAAATCCTAGGACGATGTGAAGACACGAGTGAGATAGTATGAGAATTATCAAAGAAAGAGTGAGAGGTATGTATAATTTATTACGTTGTAGTTTTAATATCCGATGGACGGTCAACGCAACCGGTTGCACGAGCCGCTGGTTACTTAATTGCGTCGAATTCATTTCCCTGCACTTGGTTTTGTTTGCCAATATTGGATTCCGGAAAAACAGGCATATTTTTCCGTCCTGCAAAGATGAATAATACACGGCATTTTTACCGTATTATTTTTCGTACTGAAGTGTTTTTCAGTAATTATAGAAAAAAAAAAATGTTTACTGCTTTTTCCAAAACATTTCATATCGAACTGAGTCTGCTAAAAGGTTTTTATATCTTGTTTTTATTTTTTAAATCTTGCAATAAAATTCAACATTCCAATAATTAAATACTTAAAACTTTATAATTTATCTTGTAACACAACAGTAAATTTTTTATTGTTTGTAGTATGCATTTAAAATCTCGCTGTTACTTATAAAACGTATTTAAGCAATCATTTTCTCTTTGACTAAATTTATTCAGTTAAAGAGGTTGTGTATCTTAAAACGCAATGTAGCGAGCACTTCGGGTACGAAACGAGCATATTAATGAGTTGAAAAATGAAAAAAAAAAACTTATCGCAAAAACAAGTTTATTACGCCTTAATGCTCTGTTGAAGAAATTGCCAAATTACTTTCGATTATTGTGGGTGATCTTTCATTATGCATTTTAATCAAACACAGCGGGCTACTGGAGATTTATGAGTCCTGAATGAAGAAATCAAGTGTCAGAATTACAAGTCGCAGGCGCAAGTAATTCCACTATTCATTCTCACTTTGATCGTCGTCTCTTTACAATTTGTCTCCCTTTATATGAAGGGGAGTCGGTAAAGGACGTCCCTACTTAAATCCACTTTCAGAGAATTATGGACTTTCTGTGTATTTTAATTAAGACTGAACATTGTTGAAAGAGCCACGGCTCAATGATCATACGAAGGGCGATTTTAATGCACACTACATTACGTTTAAAATGACTTTTGTGAACTCTTTACAATGGTGTTGTAATATTGAATTTTCTCTTTGTCAGGTCTGTCTCGTTTGAAGTGGAAAATTTAAGCTAAGTCTTTAAAGAAAAACATACAAGTACATCATATAAAGGTAAACGAATCAGGGTTTCAGTGAATTATTTATGATTTTATAAACACGAACAGAAAGTTTAATAAATATGTATTAGGTATGAAGTAGTTTGTGATTACCAAAGCTAAATGTATCATTAGGTAATATAAAAATAAATAAATCGTGAGAATATTATTAAATAAAAAAATAAAGATAATAAATATTGGATTTAGTATTTGTTGATATTCGTGCAGGATGTTTAGACATCCATCCACTCGATAATTATTTTGTGTATCTAAATTAATCTGAAATACTCTTAATAGATTTACATTTCAAAGATTATCATTCATCATTGCCAACATATTCTTGTACACCTATTCTATGAAATATTTTAGTGGCTTTACACGGAACAAAACTATATAAATCTTTATATTAGTAGTAAAAGGTAATTTCCAGATTAACTTTCAGTACAACTGAATGTATAAGATATAAAGGTTTGGAATTTGTAGACTTCGTTTGCCAATGTTATGACCCGTTCAGAAAGATTTTGCAAAATATTCAACATCCAATCAAGATTTTTAATTAATGCTTCTACTTACCATTACAAATAAATATGTTATTATATATACGTTTTTGGGATAAGAGAAAAGTGTAGAGCAAAGTAACGTACAGCTACTCGTTTATAGGATTAATGTTATTTTTTTATCTTGTAACTTACTAATATAATTTAGTACTTTTTTAAGCCTTAGACTATGAAATGCTGATATCATTTATGTATTAAATAACTTTTATATTCGTAAAGCCATTGTATTGAGCATTAAATTGAATTTATTAGTATAAGCGGAAAGGATTTTATTGCTTTTGGAAGATTTCCAATTGTTCAAACTGAATTTATAAATGCGTCTAAGAATAAAAGGATTAGAAATAAAAATAAAAAAATATATATGTTATACGAACCATAAAAATTAAATATCATATTAATTTTACTTAGATCTTAAGCAAAACACTAATTATATATAATCATTTGAAATTCTACATTAAAATGAATAAGGATTTCATACATACGAAAAACGGCTGCATAACTATTGAAAAAAAAAACAATAGCCCGATTTAAAAAACGTTGGTTCACTCGAGTGCACGTAACAAAGACTCCTCGAAAATCGGAATATGTTAACGTGCATGCAAAAATGGACTCAATTACAAAACGGGACAGATCATAGTTGTACAGTTTGGTTAGAACCCACGCAGCCCACGTAGCTGACGTACTACACAAGTATATTAAAATGCACACTTCACACACACATTGAAATTTGTCCGAACTCGAGTGACGTTTACCAGCTATTGCGACGGTGATGACGTCATATCCGGGCCCTAAGCACCGTGTCATCATTCCGACGCGATCCTATTACTGTTTGACTGATCGCTTTACTTATTTCTATCGATAAAATGGATATTTCGTATCGTCGTACGTATAAGAACAAGTAACTACATATATAGTTTTTATTATAATAACACTGAGTTGTATCTGTGTACAGTGTACACGTACACATATATTCGAGTGGAATATCTATTCAATTAATGAAGCTCATACAAGTTATTACAAAATAACCGGATAAGTGTAAGGATCATTTGTTTATAATAAATCTAGTCGGATTTTTATATCACAAATCTAATCTAGAATATTATAAGCTATCGAAATTTTATGCGTTTGCGTTGTAAACCGAATGCTCCGTTACAATCTGTCTAGGTTTATTAGAAACTTTTTTTTTATTATGTAGGTAGGTGGACGGGCATATGGGCTACCTCAAGGTAAATAATCACTGCCGCCTATAGGCGATGGAGTTGTAAGAAATATTAACCATACATGTGTCGATATCATTATCTAAAACTGAAATAACTTCGTCTAAACTCAGCAATAAAACAATATTCCTTAGGATAACTTGTATAATTGATGGCCAGTAAAAATACCTGAAGTGAATCAATTTCCCGCCATGACGAGTATATGTCAATGTTCACGTTGGTAGATTAAAAATGTAGAATATTATAATTTATAATGTTTAATTGTGTTTAATTTTCAAACGGTCGGATACGCGTCATTAATTTATAAACGTAATTCGTATGATATCTAATATTACAATTGATTGATTATTACATTCCGATTGCTGATTGAGTACCTTTGTGGCATTTATCTAAAAAAATGGGTATTAATTTTGTTTACTGATTTTGAAATGTTTTTGATTATACCTCTTCAGCTTTATTACCTGAAGTTATCTTTCTAATAATGATCTCGATTTTCCTCAACGACGCGTCGCGTCTAAGAATTTTATCCAATTAGTTTTTCAAGGGATAATTCTACCTTTGTTAATTAGCTACAGTAGGTATCGGTCCTAAGAACAATTTCTCGATCATTTGTTTTCGTATTTTTATATTAAAAAAAGCGGCCAAGTGCGAGTCGGACTCGCCCATGAAGAGTTCCGTAGCAGCACATAATATAACTTTGGAAGTGTCTCTCATGTAAACTATTCAGTTTAGAAAAAAATGACACTAGAAACCTCAATATCATTTTTGAAGACTATCCATAGACGTATGGGTAGTATGACCCCATTTGATTTGATGAAAAAAAAAAATTCTGAGTATGGGGAATCCCCAAAATTTAATTAATTAATTTAATTTATAACGGAACCCTATAAAAGATAAATGTTAAAATCTCGAGAGAGTTTTGAGAAAGACTAATTATTATTTATTAGTCCAAAAAGGTAGATATTATGTTGTTATAGATTGTACTTATTAGTTATAAATTTTAGTTTTAATAATAAAGTTATTAAAGGTAAAGTGAGATTATAATATGTTACTGACTATAAATAATGAGTAATAATAGTTTTTTGATGTACAGATAATTAAATCTGTTAAAAGAAGGCAATTTAGTTACTTTGATCTAGCAATAGTAACAAAGTTACCCATTATTATTAAACTGAGATCGAAGACGCGGGCGATGACATCCTTGGGTCGAAAAAAGCAACTTTAGTCCTTATTATTATTTTTAATCAGATTTGGAACAAAATTAAGTTACAGTTTACATTTATAATTATATAAAAATATGTATTGTTTTATATTTATTTAGCGAAGAGAACCAGTAACATCTTCAGCACGAGTGCAATACTGATACTAAATAAACATACTATAGAATGTCATTATATACAAAGTTCATAGCTTTTTGTCATTAGACAATACAAACCGCTATATTCCTGCATTTTAAATCTGTAATATCTTCGAAAATATTTATTTAAATTACACGCTGTAAAGGGACATATTTATCTATATTAAATTAATACTTAATAGGATAAGGATAAATGCTGTATTGCTTAAAAACGCTTTGAAAATAAACCATTATTACTAAAAAATAAAAGGAAAAAAAAGGTTATTGTCGGTTATCCTTAAGAAATAGACATAATCCCTCGTGGACTTTTTTGAATTCCTTTTTAAGGTGTTCAATATTGTTGTACATTATTTTGATCTATCTTGTAAGGTTTAGCCAGCGTTTGCAATGTAAGTGCAAAACAACATCACATTTGACACCTCTAAAATTATCAGTGTTTCTCTACTATATTGCGCATGTATTATACATATAAACCTTCGTCTAGAATCACTCTATCTATTATAAAAACCGCATGAAAATCCGTTGTGTAGTTTTAAAGATCTAATCATACACAGTGACAGACAGACTTTTTACATTAATTAGCATTGAACGTTTATTAATTCTTATCCTTACGAATATTATAAATGCAAAACTGTGTGTTTGTTACGCTTATACGTCTTAACAACTAAGCTTCATTTAAAATTTTGCTTACAAGATTACAGGTGTTCACAGTGTACACAGGTGGGCGAAGTCGAGGGCGAAATTTAGCATGTATATATTTTAATTTAAAGCGTCAATTCAAATCAGATATATTACTAAATACCATTTACAAAAACAGATTCAACATAATTAACGAAACTTTATTGTGACTTTAGTTTTATTAGTTACAATTAACACAATTACATAAACATATTTAAAGCATGTTTTATTATATTGCGGTCAAATTAAATTTAACTTATCATTCTGTTAAACTAATTTATCACATAAATTCAGGTCACAAATATCTGTCGAAACATTTATCGCAATTTATTAAACCGAAAACAAATCATTAGATAAGTATTGCAAAACAAAGAAAGGAACTGTTTGGTTTGTTAGAATGCTTAAGTTTATATAACAAAGTAAATGTTTGAAGGAAATTTCTATTTCCGACGATTGGTCCCTTTTCAAATGAGATTATTTGTTTGAATGAAATTTCTTAAAATTTACGTAATAAATAAGAATTTATATTTACATTAGGAAAGCACAGCTTAATCCATTCCATAAATGCAACGCCGACCATACGACCTTAGGTGTTAAATTCCATGTACCTATAATTACACGGTTCGCTAGCCCTTCAAGCCGAACTGCAAGAATATATAGTATGTATAGACTATAGGTGTTTGACGAAGAAGCTGATGAGTAGATAGTACTGATACCTAACCAGGAATTCGTTTGAACAAGCTATATATATGGATAGATATACGAGAAAACATGTCAAAGTTAAATTAATATTTTTTATTTATTTAAAAGATCTAAGTTACAATAAACTTTGTAATAAAATTTCTTTGCAATTCTTTTTATATATGTACGATGTACGTATGTACTTTTTTCATTCATAAAATAAATGATATGATATACGCAATATCATAAAATATTCAGATAAAATTTAAAACCGGTTTCATTTATCGAAGTAGTCGATAACATATCAGAATTCAACATTGCATTTTTGTTAAAGATTAAAAAAAAGCTATTTAAAATACATCGAGTTGTTTCAGTTCTGAAACAAAAACATTTTAAGTTCCAGCATTGATTGATTGGTGTGGAAAATTCCTGCACGAATTATAAATTAGACTGCAAAAATTTTTGCCCGACTTTTATTCGTCACCATCGATCACAATATCTGGTATAAAAGCTTTTCAATATGAAAAACAAAAACGGGTTTGACTGCGTCGGAAGATACACAGTCGCGAGGGATTGACGTGAATACGTGTTAAATCCGACGACGCAACGATTTTGGTAGTGAGTCGGTTATTGTTTAAATATCGAAATATAGTTTATTTAAGTAAACGGACCAAGAATCGTACAATCATTTTATGAACATTAATTAAGTAATAAATAAATAAAGCATATGAAGCTATCATTACAGCTTGTACTGAATATGAATTCTAGTGAGTAGAACTATAACTAGTAACAGAGTCACCTTTTTAAACAAATTTAATCAAATTTGAAATTTTAGCAAACAATTAAATTTGTACAACCTCCACGAAAATCAACGAATACTAACTTTACGTTTAGTATCACCTTTTATCAAGTATTATGCATTATTAAAAGAGGGTATTATTAAATTGTATTTTTAATCATGCATTATTAAATCTTATATTAAAATAATTCAATATGGGACTTCAATTTATTACGAGGTGTATACACGTACGTTGTGTATATACGTCGTTGACGTTTTTCAAGCCTCACGTCCACTACACCCTGTAATATATATAATATATAGGATAGTGTCACAGTTCCGTCCAGCACAAAGTCTCGGTTTTTTTCGGACTGTGTTTGTTATAATAACAAATTCAGAATGTAATCTGCACATTTATTTCGTTCACTTTTAATTGTTTTTATTTTTTTCGGAGAGTTGAAAATGCGTTGTAGGTACTATGAAGGGTAATATATATTTATATGTAATATACATATAAACGTAAATATATCCTCATCTGCATAAGTTTAAAACTGTTAATTTTAAAATATAAACGTGTACCACGAATGAGGAAGGATGTATTGACTTTCATTTAATTATCAAAATGTTAATATTTTTTCATAGAAACAATTTGAGTGGCTCATTATCATTATATTAAACCAGCAAAATGAAAATATTGTAGCCGGCATTTCTTTTTGAGTTGCTGATTTATTCAAACCTTTTGAAACATCATAAAATGTTACGACATTTCTGAAATCAACCATTATTTAAAATGAATACATTTACATATATTTGTATGATACTGTTTTTTATGACCTGACTTAATGAGTTATTTATATTTCGACATTTTCTAACAATGAAATAATTCCAAGTATATTCAAAATTATCCTTTGAAGTCTTAATCAAAACCGTTCTTCCCTATTGTAAGAAGGTTCTATAAGTTTCAGGTGACCCAGATACTGAATATACTAAAGTAAACGTAGTAACCGTATCTAACTGAATGAAAGATGCTTGGAGGTGAACAAAACGGAGCTTCGCTTGTAACGTAATTGAATCATGAATAAAGCAGTTCAAAATCAATGTTTACTTTACTTATTAGCTTTATACTTAGTATTATATGTATGATACCTTTAGTGCTTTGTGTTGGTATCGTTTTATATTAAACTAGCAACATGCCAGCGTTATCATTACATAGTATAAAACAAAGTCGCTTACCGCTGTCTGCCACTATGTATGCTCAGATCTTTAAGATTACACGACGGATTTTGATGCGGTTTTTTTAAATAGATAGATTGTTTCAAGAGGTAGGTTTATATGTATAATACATGCACAATATAGTAGAGACACTGATAATTTTAGAGGTTTCTGAAGTGATGTCGTAAATAATTTTTTTGCGCTTAAATTGCAAACGCTGGCTGATCGAGATAGGTCAAAATAATGTACTATAGTATTGTACAGTTGTACACCTTTATAAATGTCTTCAAAAAAGGCCGGGATGGTATATGTCTATCTCTTAGGGATAACTCTATATAACTCACAATAACCATTTTTATCCTCTACTTTTTACGAGAAATAATGGCTTATTTTTTAAACTATTTTAAGCAATACAGCATTAAACCATATCCAATTAAGTACCTTAAATACATTGTGCATTTTATATAGATCAATATGGCCCTTCACAGCATGTAATTTAAATGAAAATTTTCGAAGATATTACAGATTTAAAACGCAGGGACATATTGGACAGGGACAGGGCGGTTTGTATTGTTTAATGACTGAAAAACTGAGAACCTTGTAAGACATTCTGTAGTATATTAAGTATCAGCATTGCACCCATACGAAGCCGGGGAGGGTCGCTAGTATTATATGAATTGTATATTTTAATTTCTCGAAAATGGTCATAATTATCTCGATGAGACTAGAAGTTAGTTTTAGTTAGTCTCGTAAGTTAGTTTTTGCGAAAAGGTCACAAATCAATCAAAAATTTAATGCCTCATTCGGGAATATTTTCAATTCAATCTGTACAGAATTAAGGCTAATACATATATTTTATGCATAATTTAACCAAGACATAGGAGCATTAAAAATATTTTATTCATTTTATATCTAATCTTGTATATTTATGTAAGGATTTTTATAACTTTTGTTGTTAAAAGTACTTAGAAAATTATGATACATTTTAATTAAGCATGTCATCCAATTTCACAGAACAAAGAGCAAGTTCGGCGTCATAACGAAAACAAAACTCAAATCATCAAGTGAAATCCTTACGTAGCGAAGTTTTCATTAGTCTTGAGTAAAGTTAAATGTGGTTCCGTAAAAAAGAGCAAATTATTTTATCTACAACGTAATAAATTACAGACGCCGGAATTCGGACAATATTAAATTCCGCTTATTTAAAGTTTTCAGTGCTCTCCTAAACTTTGCGAATTTCATTTCGTTGTTCAGTCAGTTTGCAGTCTTACATTTAGCAAACAAGCTTGCTTTTTTATAGATAGATAAAAAATAATCTTCATAAAAAGCCGAACCCAAGTCGTCCAAGCAATATAATATGTTTAACTTAGCAATAAAAAAAACTATTAATTATAACGGAATATACATATAATATTACTCATAAGTTCTGAGACATGATACATGAAGAATGTACAGAATATGTTATTGAACCATGATGATGGCTAAGTGGATGGATGGATATGTAAGCGTAAATTGTATGGTTATGTACAAAAAAGAAACAAGAACGAGGCTTGCAGTAGTCGCATATGTGTAACATCTGACATCTCACCATCTTTTGAATCGTCATTTAGCAAACTATATTAATCGAAGCTACCACCGGTTCGGAATACCGAGATCCTACCAAGAATAACCGGCAAGAAACAGTCTGACGGCCAAATCTAGCATACCGCGCGCTCATTGGTCAAATTAAAAAGCGCGCGCTTGGCCAGCTTCCTATTACACATTTCCGTCCCTTTTCACGAAATCACTCTCAAAGATTGCAGGAAAGCGAGAGGAAAGACGGGAAAGTAAATTGATGTATAAATCAATTTACTTTTTATTTTTTAGTGTTTGGCCCTGAGTTTCTTAGTACCTACTAACGATTAACTGACAAAGGCAATTAGGTTGTTTTACACTTTTGGAGTTTTGTGTGATGTTGACGTCATTGTTGTTTTTTTTTTGTTTTTTAATATGTATAATATGCTAGTTAAAGATTATTAGTTAGTTTAATTTAATTGATCAAGTGTATGATGCTTAGTGGTGTGAAAATATGACACGGTATGACAATCGTGATTCAGAACCAAATAAATTTCCTAAGAAACCATAATGACATTGACGTTCGAATAACAGGTATTTACGAGAAATATTAATCATATTTTCTCATAATTTAAAACAGATATTATAGATTATGATAGATTGTATTTTGGCGGTCTACAAATCTTTCACATAAAGTTTTTGATGATCTGTTATAATTTTGACAGAGTCCGTCTGAAAACTGTTCAGACCGAGATTTTGTAGGTAGAAGAATAAAATAAAAAAAAACTCAACCTAAGCGATCTTTCCGGCTGTATTTAATTATAAAATTAATGAATACATCTTTTCAATGAAATAAAACTACATGCATAAAATATAATACTTTTAACAGAACTACTTTCTTAGTAATCTGCGCTTAGTAATTTCATGTAAATGATTTAATTGAAACGATTTGTTGTTAGTCTAAATAACTTCATTTATGTAATACAAAAGCCGCAACTAATGTTGAGAACGCTCCGTAACTCAACCTTGTACTTAAGTTTACCTACTTTTTTTAACGCACCGCTAGCGCTAAATAACAAAGATAATTAAGATAGAATGGAATAAAGTGAAACACTTACATTTTATGTATCTTAGAGGACTAATAAAAAAAGTTTTCAATTACGTTTAAAGTAAAGATAAAATTATATCAAACTTCAGCCCATAATAGTTTTTAATACGTACATATCTCTATATCTGTATATCTTAAGAAATTGTTAACTTTACAAAATATATCTTAATATTGTGAGGACAAATAATCGAAATTTATCAAAAGGAAGATAAGAAGCTAGTGAAAAATATACTTTACTTGAATTTTGATCACTGACATACATTTTAAATTGTTTATTAAAAAGTATTATAAAACTTTCAAACTGATGAAGTAAATAGGTAATTAATTATCCTGTAATTATTAAATAAAATAAAGGAATTTACTATTCAAAACAATTTTCCGCAAAACTGGCAATGAAATATAGATATACTTTTGTACCTCTCAGGTTAATAGATTCAAACTTATTCCGTTAACGCCTTGTAACTAAATAAAATCAGAATTATTACAAATAACAAATATTCAATGATTTAGTACTATAACATTTCAGCATGATTCAAATAAATTTAAAAAAAATATATTATCAAGAAGGCTGGCCACATTTTGAATGTCGTCGTAAACCATTTCTTAATTCAATGCTACCGAATAATACAAGATGCTCAGCACGTTGTGCCTGTAACTATACTAACCGTAAGTCATACTTTGTACAGACAAGAAATCCATAAACCCCACAAATATTCGACCCACACAAAATATCGATGATTAGATAGGTATATAATAACTGAGGATTTTGGGTTAGATATAAAACGGTTTTCTTGGTAGCTGACCAAATGAATTAATGAAATGAATTGTTTCTTACGTGCGTAAGTATTTTTTATTAATAACGTAATTGTATATTTATCTTTAATTACTAAAGAGAAATACAATTTAATGTAAATACAATTGTTGAAACATAGTATATCTTCTCTTATATTTATCGAAATGGCTTTCGAAGTGTACTTGATGTTATCCGGTGCGCTTAATGTCCAATAATCGTAAATAAAAATGGCGAGAGTGTAATTGACGCATGTAATTATTTTTTCTTGTAATTTCGTGCAATCAATTGATTCGTTAGATACGCAAGTTAATATAATAAAAGTTCCCAGTCTACAGTATAATATTTAAGACAAAAGTAAAATGTAACTTTGACAAGTGAATATTTGTGCCAGTTATGTAATCAATTAATTATATACCTACATTTTTATCAAAACTTATCTTAACAATAATCACGAAACGAGATACTTTTATAAGTTAAATCGTTTTTAAACAAATATAATTTAATATGTGTTTCATTAACATAGCTATACATATACATATAGTGTATTCTACTACGCGAAGAGGAAATCAAAATATAGAACTACGATATTAAATTGATGAGATGAGATATCATTGTTGGAGAGCTTGAATAAAATCCATGATATTCATTACGTATTCACAAAAAAATGGCGTCTTGAATGTCGATGAAGTTATCGGAACTTGGTAAGTAGAACTAAAGCAGCTAAAAATAGTTAAGTGGAAAAGCGTTGTATTATAAATAAATGAATCAAGAATAGTACATAAAATAGAATGGAACATAAAGGTTTGTTTATGTTTACTCCTTATTCGGATAATAATAACTACTTATTTTTTGTCGATTATTTTTGGTTTAATCGACATTCTAAACAAATACCTTTAAATTTATGTTTCTTAAAACGATCCAAAGGCGCTTGTGAGAGCCTTGTTGAATATATTTAAATAATTGAAATTTAATAATATTTCTTCATTGTTCGAAACTAGGTTAAATTCTGGTTTTAAAACCGAAAGCCAATTGCTATTTAATTCCTTTACCACTTAGCTTCGTGTCTTGCAAGTTTTATACCTTTACAGGCAAGTCGCTCGATCGTCTTGAAAGTTGAGCGTGAAGCGGTGGAAACAAAGCATCACCGTTCCACTTTCAATGTAATCTTTATGAGCTTTTCGACGGTGCCTTTTCAATCGATTATCGGGTAACTGCGCGAATAAAACTAAGTAACCAACGATAACTATTGCCATTTATTGAAATTCAAGTTGTTCTGGTCATATAAATATTTTACTTTAGAAAATCTTTTTTGATGTAATTGCAGCGAAAAGATATATTAAATATCAATAATTGATATAGTTTCTCTTGATGCAACTAACAAAGTCAATTTAAATATATATAAAATATCCTATTGATAAAAAATTAGCAGGAGTGTGTAATTCAGATAGTTATTTAATAACTGAGTGCGATATACCTATTCCGATGACCTAAATAATAGTTTAGCGGTTTCGTTATTTTAAATTAAATTCATTACGGGTGTATTTAATACGGCCGCTTTAGCTACTTACATTGGGATGAAAGTAATGTGTATGATGTTGTCCAATATTTATATTAAAAAAAAATATATATATATTTTTATATTCTTTTTAAGATAAATTTAAATATATTCAAAAGCTATACAGTAAAGTGAGATATGTTTTTGATGAAGCAATGTATAGCTTTGTAATGTAATACTTATACAATACAATAATACATAACATTTATTATTCACTTCTAAAATGTAAATATCATAGGGTATTCGTTTATAGATGTCTATAAGGAATAAACGTTTTTACAATATCGTAACCTTTTTTCCTTATTACCCAATCGCATCGAACCAGACAAGTCATCTTTATGCTAATGGCGACCAATTCGCAGCTCCCGGCCGCTGTTAATTAGCTTCTGTTTTTTTACGAAGCCTTGAGAGGTGTTAAATGTTACGATATTGAAAACAATTTACTGTGAAAAATTACTTCGTACAAAATAACGTAAAAAACGTAATTCCATTTGGTTAAAACCGGAGAAAACTTTGCAAGAAAAATAAGATAAATATTACATCAAAAGAATTCTGGTCAATGAGATCTAGATGTGATTACGTGATAGATTAACTGTTCATTCTTGGCAAAGTTTATACAACGTGCATTATGACAACATGTTGATACTCGAGCATCGTATGGATTCACTTCCATTTTTATATGCCATTTACTAGGACGTAAGATATACTTATTAAGATATCGCTGACCAGCATTTCACAATATCGCGTAGCCATGTTTATTGATGATTTCAAGGTAAAACTTTAAATAAATATTGCATTATTCTAAAGAGATTTTTGTACTTTTAGCTAGATTTTGCTAGTGCGGTTTTCGGATATATAACTTCTAAACAAAAAAATAAAATTTTATTTTAATATCCCGACGAAACGTCGGGATATTAAAATAAAATAATTAATATACGCGATTAAATCCGTTAAAAAACTAGTTTTATTTCAATATTGATATTTTGTCCAATATTAACATACAAATATTGTTTATTTTACACACAATTTCTGGTATACCTACTGGTTTAGTAATTTATTTATGACATTGTTTATCAAGGATAAAAAGCGCTAAAAATAAGGTAAACTACGATAGTAGTAGATATTATTATCACCTTTATTAAAGGAAAAAATATATATTTATGACATATACAAATGAGAGGAAGTCCGGTTACATTATATAAGAGGTTTTTCTAAAATATAATATCAGAACTGTAAATCAAACAATATACATATACAATATACGTAAACAATATTAATTGTATACTTTAAGTATAAATCTGAGAAAAAATTACAAAACACGTTACATAAGTAAACGTGGGAATTTGATCAAATATAACAAACGTGAGTTATATAAAGGTGTATCAACAATAATATGAACCCTTGCATTCGGTATTATCCAACCGCAAATTGTGTTTCCAAATTGTGTTACACGGACGGGCAAGAGCTATGTTTTCGCTATGGAGTTAATTGTCCGTGTACTATCAATGTCCAACGTTATTGGTTAGTGTGGTATGAATCAAAGAAGTTAGTGTTCAAATAACTAAGATTTTTTTCGTTTGTTCATTAAATGTATTACAAGCGTTGTCATATAAAGGCGCTATCTAAAAAAACTCAATCATTAGTATCTTTAATATACACAATAAACACACCTAGAGCCGAGATGGCCCAGTGGTTAGAACGCGTTCATCTTAACCGATAATTGCGGGTTCAAACAAAGGCAAGCACCACTCAATTCTGCTACATGTGAATTTAACCAACCCGCATTGGAGCAGCTTGGTGTAATATGCTCCAAACCTTCTCCTCAAAGAGAGAAAAGGCCTTAGCCCAGCAGTGGGAAATTTACAGGCGGTTAATGTTTTAGCACTGATTTGCAAATATAAATTGCATGAACATTGCGATTGAGTGCAGAAGCCATGTTATTTTAAAGTTAATTGATTGAGCGATCTATTTTTAAGTTACTGGTCGTTTTATATAAAACAAATAATTACATGTGGTAACGTTGAAGCTCTTAATAAATTTATCAATAACGTGAATTGGTTTTGTACAACCACAAATGAAGTAGCCCTATATTGGGGGACAGGTCGTGTCCCGCTCTCAAGTTAATTGCCTGAGTGCAACCGCTGTTCAACAATATTGGTTATTTGTCGCTACATCTGTATTGCTAGGTATCCATGTAGTCTACCTCCAAACAACTACAGATATAGTACTTGTATTTGTATTTATTACTGTAAGACAATCGTATGTGTTTGTCGACTTTTATGATAGCAGATAAGATTTGGAAATTGATGGTTTAGTTAATGAGTTAGATACACATAAGCCAAAACAAACTAGTTTCTAGAAAACGTTGCTAGAACAGCCTAACTGATGATGAGACCCGGAGATGCATGACAAACCTGAGTTTTCAGTCTTGAGTGCTAAATTTGTATATATAACTCGAGTTAATTTTAAATCAAAACAATCTTGTCGACCTATTGGTTGCTTGGGTATCCAATCCTATCCTACCTTTGTCGGGTGCTATATCGTGCAATAAAGTCCAAAACTGATACGTTACATTTTTTTTAAACTCATATAAAACATTTAGTGAGTAAATTGATTATTTAAATTAAAAAAAATATATAAAAAGTATTATATATATGTTATAATATTATAAATGCGAAAGTATCTTTGCCTTAACTTAAAAGAATTTTATGAAATTTGGTACGAAGCGAGCTTAAACTACAAGAAAAGACAAAGGATACTTTTTATGCCTAATACCTGACGACTAATTCCCAAAACGTGAGTGAAGCCGCAGGTAAGAACTAGTTTTCGATCCTTTTGCCAAATATACTACGGTATATAAAAGTATATTGATAAATAGAAATACAATGATGATGTAACGACTGACGCTTGTTCATTGATACAAATATGACATAAATAAATTGTTATATTGGCTCGACGTTCGCGGCCTGCGGTCGATCTCAGCGTGAATGTATTTGAAATTATTTTAACTTGTGATTTTAGATACAGAGCAATATGTTTATTTCTATTTCAAAATACTAATACTAAAAGTATAATGAACGAATTTATACAATCATAAAGTCTAAAATACTACACGCATTTTATGTACAGAAAGCCTGTAAATATCCCGTTACTAGGAAAATACCTAGTCTTAAAAATGAGCTTATTCCGCTACGTTGGTACACTGCGGGTTAGTGAATATAATACGTGGCTGAATTTTGTTTGATGCATGCAGGTTTCCTTGCAATGTTTTTCATGAAAAATTAAACACCTGAAAAATCAAATACACACTTTCTATACATCGGATCTTTACATCTTGATGATATATTACTCTTTGAAATGTTAGGTTTAAAGAAAATATATATATGTATGTCATAGCAATGCAAACAATTCAATTATTTTTATAATTTAATGTTTAATTGTTTTCACTTAAGTTTAGTTTAATACAGAAATCATACTTTATCATAATATTACTAATAATATGTACCTATTAAGTATAATTGAAATGATTTAAGAAGCTCTATTCTATTGAATCGTTACATCACAAATTTGACTTGACAATTCTTTGCTAAGACTATTACCGGTGTAGAATTAGCATGATGAAGGTTAAACAAAAAAACACACTGGTTATTATTTTCGACGCATTTTAGTGGGTGTATTAAAAACAAAGGGCGGTGATGGCACCCCAGTATTCTCCAACTTTTTATTGTGTTTTACTAACTCAAACAAATGCGGTCATATACGTCTTTGTGATTAGACCAACAACTAAAAACTCACAATTATGCGCTTTTTAATTATCGCGGGCGATCCTGTAACGTAGGTTCATTTATAAAATGTTTCGCTTTGTCTAAACATTTTCATTTTCAATGAAAATTATAAACCTACTTATCAAAACTCATTTATCAAATAACTACTTACCTTTTTATCATTAATATCTACTACCGAATTGCTCGTAATAATAATTATTTTTATTTGAAATCCGTTTAAAGATTCATTTCATACGGTTTGTGGATATTGAATCTGAAGTTAAGAGGCAGCTACCCTTGTTACGTTAGCGAAGATCCTTTCAACGAGAGCTGATTGAAATTCAAGGTATGAACTATGAGGTAATTTATGTCTTGATTGTCCTCCCTCTAGTAGAATTTATGACGTAAAGATTCAACTTGAACTGGATTCAATACATCTTCATAGTTCCGTTTTCAGAATTATTAAAACAGTAAGATTTTGTTTGCAACTATTGATTTAACAACATACCCGTTTGCAAGTTTTGATACGCTGGCCTGAACACTGTACTTTGTAATCTTGAGTACTATCAAAGTTAACTTGTTTTCGAACAAATTCGAAGTTGGCTAACTTTATCGATGACGATGTGACCCTTAACACTAAGTCTTCTTAAATAGAGGTCAGATACTTGCAAATAAATCTAAGCCTATATATTTCCTAACACATACAAAATTAAGAATTTCTCTCTTATTGAGGTTAATGGACTTAACAAGTACAGAAGGTCGTAAATCGAAGGTACGTTACGATCCATCTATTGAGCCGAGATTTAGACTCCTTAGCTCAAAAGGTGGATCGTAGCATAAAGTAAGTTTCATATCTAAAAACATTTTATATTAAAATATCAGGTAAATAACTTATACACACATATTATAAAGGTTTAGTAAAGGATCGTAAACTTTCGCTGCTGGGTGAAGGCATTTTTTCTTATTAAGAAAGATGCGAAGCTTTACCGACAAATATTTTTACTGAGAATCGGCTGCTATATGTTTAATAAATATGCATTATAAATAATATTATCAATAAGTTATAGTATTTTATTTACTGGATATGAAAGATTTAATATAAAATGAGCAACGAAATATGTTTAAAACTTATATATTATTATATAGTAAATCAATTAATCATATAAGTTAGTATTTTTAAAAGATTTTTTGTTTGTTTTTATTTATTCATTTACGTAAAAACTATAATATTGATTAGTTTTTAAATTATTTTACAGCTTCATAGCTAACGTGTGCTACATAGTATAGCAGTATGCTGAATATATTTCAGATATAGCTTAATATGAGGGATTACCTACGTATTACAGAGAGAAAATTGTCAGGTCCGACGCTTTCAAAGCGGACGCTGCCAAAACTATAACAAATACACCAAAGCTTTATATAAGAGAGTAGGTCTCCAAAATATCTGCAGAAAGGTTAGCGACAGCATATAGATATATCTGTTTTACAAACCCAATTCACAATAATCATTTTTAATTAAAAAAAAACATTACAAATTCCATTTAATTTAAACATTGCAAATTTTCTTTTTAGAATTTACAATTGGAACCAGTATTTTTAGAAATATAACGAGATATTTAAATAAAGGCGTGAAGAAATACGCGAGGCGTGTGTTAAAATGCATTAGTGCAGTGCGGGCGAACAAATCGGTTGGCGAATGTTTTTATCTCATTGTTTAGAACACTACAGGGATAACCATTTTACCTGTGCGAAGTCGAGGTTAGTAGTTACTAGTTACTCAATATATATTTTTTAAATAATAATTTTAATAACCAAAGACAAGACTAGACTTTTTAAAAAAGTTCATCAAAAACTATTAATTATATCAACTTTTATTTGAGGTAAATAATCAAACCCATATTTAGAAATATATAGACATTAAAAATTTGCAAAAATATTACAATTAAAATAAATGTATTGCAGCATCGATGAAGGCATCCATTTTGAGAAAGGATTACTTAGATCGTTAAAATTGAATGAGTACTGTGTCTCAGTCTATGAAAGAATGAGGCCGTCCTTGCCCTGAGAATGACAAAGAAGTCAGAGTGATGCTAATATGTCTACATATTGTAAAAAAAATACATTAATAGTTTATGTACACGTAAACAAATACCTAAATACCATTCTAACCTAGTTATCAAATAATAGATAATATATTAATTGTTCGAAAAAATTTTTACTTTCAGCGAAATATTTTTATGAAAACATAATATATATTGGTTTGGGACGTTCTGGCTCTGGCTACGAATCATATTAGAAGTATCTAATAATAAAGATATATGCTCTGTCTATACATTTTTGGAGCCTTAATTTTATCTTTGTTGCTAAGTCAGTTCCAGTTCGTTTTATTTTATGAATAAATCGTTAACTTGCGGCCTGATAGCACAGACACGTAACCACATCCAACATACAGTAATAGTGATATTATTTCGTATTTATGCTTCCGCTACACTTTCCAATAGTACAAGCCATACATTTTTATTCCGACTCGCTTTACAATCGATTGTCACGTCGCACGCATTTGAAATTTTAAAATAGGAAAAGGATACACATTGGTACAAACCTAACAGTTTCATGAATATGTTATGATATGTACATTGCACGTTAACCGACTACATTATACATATATACAGTTAAACAGAAAGTATTTTATTATAACCGTATATAATAGAAATTCATTCCCTTTTTGAATGTTTAAAAATACATATAATATGTTTTTAAAGTATCAATTATAAATATTAATGAGGCTATGCTTATCAAAACAAAAGTACGATTGGCGTGCATTAAAAACTAATTGCCTTACTGAAATGTCATGTTACGCAAGTTTAATACTTAAGCCAATACGTTCTCTCACTCCTTTTAAAGCGTTCTTACTTTGACAGGAGCTTATGTTGGATTCTGACACCTTTTCAGAGATGATGTAATACTCATCACGCGACCTTGTCACAATGCAAACGAGAACATTAAATGGAGGTTAACAGCGTGTTTACCGAAACAAGTAAGACATGCATAATGTATATTCAAAAATATATTTCAAATATATTATTACAATGTTGCTTTACGGTTCTATTTAATAGCTTTAAAATAAAATATTAAATGAAAGAATTTGCGCGTAACATTATCAAGGAAACTTCAAGTTACGTAATACAGACGGCTTTATCATTTGACGGATGTAATTTTAATAACGACCCTTTATCAACTACCTACTAGAAGAAGAGATAACGCAGTGGATACACGTGTTGAAGATTGTTTTCAAGTGTTTATAATTACTATCGTGTTCGGCGGTCAAGGAAATATAGAGGAACCTGTTCACGTCGGATGAAAATTTTGCAGCATGTGTATCGACCAACCATTATTGGAACAGCGATAAAAAAAGCTGCTAACTCTCAAGGAAGAGAAGTCTTTAGTCTAGCAATGGGACTTTTGCAGACGGTACCAGAACCGTTATTGTACCAGAAGATTTCATAAAAAATTCAACAAAACTTTCCAACAGTTGCAAATTATTTTTAAATTCGCCAATTTAATTAATTATTCTATTGCTAGAAATTGTGTTATATTGTTATATAAATTAGAAGTAAAAGTTGCTGAGCCGCTGTCAGTTCTAGCTACTCAAACTTAATGACTTTTATCGAAGACAAGCCCGTCAAAAGGCAGTTGATCCGTATGTTAATAATATCCGGCCCGGTTAAATCGTGGCAGTACGTTCAATCAATGTGTCGTGGCCGATAGATTTACTGATCCAGCTAATATGAATAGTGCTCTTGAAATACATACGCCAATATGCAATTACAACAAATCTGTCTAGCCGATAAATGTATTGACCCGACCTCGTGTATCTCAACTTTCATTGATTCAGTCTTTCAACTATTACATTTAATTAATTCTCACCTGAGGATTGATTGCCTCGAATAATAATAAATATTTTTTTGTAACCCAAAACATGAATAAACATTTAAATTCTGTAGATGCATAACATACATACATACAGTTGTTTTTGTTTATTATTATTAGGAATAGTTAAAGTATTACCAAAACAGGCTTAACTGTTTCTTGCTATTATGGTTTACATTTAAAATGATACTCCATAATTGTGTTCAAATGACTCATATTTCAACAACTTAATTGTACAAAGGCGGAAGCAAGTTTGGCTTAACAAGCTCCTGCGGCAACGACTATTACTTTGAAACTACAGATCGACTGTGGCGAAACACGGTTATGTAAATTGAGATACAATATTAAACATTACTAATGATCAGTGCAACAGAAACGGTATGAGTTATTACCGCTTAAAAGAGGCAAGCTTTTGTTTTAAATACAAAATCAAAATTCGTTTAAATCTCGATCCATTGTAAAGAGTTATAGTTCAGGACCAAACATCTCTTTTTACGTTTACAATTAATTTCTTATTTATTAACAACAATAGACAACTGCGTGAGATAATTTTAATATCTTTCAAAACTTAAAAACATTTACTTATTATTTCTAAAAAATAAAAGTTAGATTATACTTTGAATTTTTTGGGTAATTTTATTACTTACTATCGTTAAAATTTTTAATTGAATTATTGTAAATTTATTTCATGGATGTTGTCAAATGCATTGTGGTTACTCCTCTGACAATAAATCCTATAATAAATGTATTTGTTACATAACCATAGCTTAAAATGATCGGTAGTAGCTACCGCGTTATAAGCATTAAAACATCTAACAGACATTATTTTGTACAAAAGCATTGTCATTGTGTTATAATACGTAACACATGAAACATTAACTAATTTATACAAATAACACGTATAATCATATAATCGTATATACTGAGTTAATATAATATTCATATATAAGTTAAATTTAAGTTTACATTTGTGATTCATTATAACAATATTATGAGAATAGTTAACAATATTTAAATATATATTATCCAACTTCTATAATAAATTAATCTACGATATTATAATTTATCATTATCATGTGGAAATGAGAATAATTATTCCTGTTAATTGACAAATATGTAAATCAGTATGGCAGTTGTCTAAATGCGATTAATATTATGATTTAAAGCATCTATACACGATTCACACCTCTCCATTTAATCAATTTAATCTTGTAGCAAAGTATATATGTATATCATTTTTGCACCATCTCAGTTATCTTATTTATTTTATTTATATATTTTGTGTATCCGTTTATTTTTATGATAAAGGATATCTGTGAATACAAATTGAACGCATTTTTTTATAAAGGCTCAAAGTTCCCGCTATTTTAATTATACACAGTTAGGACTATAAAATAAAAACGTGTCATAATAACCCAGGCGATGGGAATTATGAAGCAGCCTGGGGGAATAGTGATGCACTCCTACTCTAAGCTTAACACTAGCTAAAATTAATGTTTGTTTTATAATATTTTCGTATCTCTAGAGAAAATAATTGATAAAAGGGTTCAATTAAAATAAATAGCCTTTCTACATAAGATAAAAAAATATTTACTAAACTTTTTTAAAAATTTATAACAAACAAAGTTCAATGATAACGAAATAAAGAATAGATCTTTATTTTGTTTTAGATTTTATCGTTATCTTTAAATTTTCAGTACAGTAAGTTTTTGTATTAAATATAGAAACATTACACTTACTTATTGACTGTCAAAAATCTACCACCGTTTTGGAAAGAAACACCTCATGGGAACCGGCAAAATATTCCGCAAATAAACAAAAATTTTAATTGAAAAAAGTGTTTGTAAATTAACACAAAAAGTAAGGATTTTAAACTAATCCTCCTTTTATAACGATAGTAATTTAAAAAAAAAAGAAACGGAAAAATATGTGATTAGTAAATTAATTAAAATTTGTTAGAATTTTTTGTTAACAAAAAATGTTTAATGTTATTTAATATATTACATTATTACACGAGAAGAAAAGAATTAAAGACATTCAATTGTTTAATAAAGCTCCGCGGCAGGCCACAGATAATAGAGTCTAGTTCTAGTTGTTCGGAACCGCCGAGCAAATCTCTCGCTAGCTCGTTTGTCACTTCGAGACCGTTTGCCGGACTTACTCTCGGCTACTATTAACTGGGCAAATTTATCGCTACTTTATACGTGCGCCGAGTCACTCTGACTCGATTCATGCACTACTGATATCGATTAGTTGTCATTTTATTGCTCAAAGGAAACGTTCGATATGTCTCAATGTTGTTAGATCGCTTTATATTTGTTGGTACTTTTCATGTTAATCGAATCATTCCGATTTATGGAATGGATTTCGATTATTATTCAATGTTCGAAGCAAGCGATGTTATTCTATTATCCTGTTCCGCTGTTGTCGGTTGATTTTAATAAATGTTACACCGTGTTGATATATAGTTTATGCTATAATTTACTGCCGCATTTTATACAGGCTGTGACCACTCCAATCCAACACGTGAACAACTGCTATCGATTATTATTTAACATTTTAATACTACGAATGCAAGAGATCAATGCATTGCGTGTAAATGGTCGTCCATTGACCTTTGTAAATAGTCTTTACGAATCAATTATATCTTTTTTAAATATACAATTCTACAAATTTGGCATTTTATTGGAATAAATTTTAAATATATCACAAAATCGTTTGCATTGTAATTTATATAATAATTATTTATATAGGTAATTCTAAAAGCTACCAATGTACTAGAATTGGTTAGTGTATTTTATATACCTACATTAGATTGTTTAGTCAGGTTTATGACAGTTGTATTGCAGGTAATAGTGGGTTAGGTGCTAGCCTAATTATTGTATATATATATATCTAAGTAGCTATACAGGTTTTACAAGTACTCATACGAATAACCTTGATTTATATAGTGTACTGTTTATAATTATTGATGTTTTTTTAAAGTTAATCATATGACTGATCATTTTTTATACTAATAATATTGTTTATTTATTGTAGGGTGTATTTGGAGATATAATAAAAATTGTTACTGAACCAATTCATAAATGTTTGAATCGTCGGCAAGAATGCTGGCGACATTTTCCCATTCGATTCTCTGTGATCATAATTTTTAATTGTTAAAATTATCTGAATATTAAATGATACTAATAAATTACTCAATAATTTATTGTTTTATATATAAATAATCATAATAGTAAACTGGAAATCATCAGTCACTTGCAATAGATTTATGTTGGTTTGATTAAACATTGAAAGCATTTTTGCTGCCTTCGTCGGTATAAATTAATGTCTTTAGGTACTGTGTTCACAATTCGCTCGAGTCGCCATTAATCATAACTTTATTCGTACTCTTTTCGACTCAATTCACGTTAGTGCAGGCGATACTTTATTGTTCGAAGCTCCGCTGGAAACAAGCTATACAACTCAATATGCCTCAATATCTCCGCCATGACTGATTGCTCTACCGTCCAGTAATCGCCACTTTAAACGAGAAGCAAGTCATCCCAACTCAATTTACGCACTACGGTCAACAATTTTATGAATGTATTTTGCAGCTTGCATACAATAATGGCTATATTATTTATATTCATAAATAAATATTCCTGAATTAAATATTCAATCAATATTAAAGAACTACTCAGGTAACATATTATTGGAATTAATTCTCTTTATAAAACTTTTATTACATGCCCGTGAGATGAATGTTGTTATCCGATATTTCGTTTAAACGATTTGTCGATTGTACGAGTACACTCGTATTGCTTGTATCGGAACGCTGTCGGCTGACTCAATATATTCTCATGTCTCGGGGTTCAGAGATAACTCTAGCCTCTATTAGTCGCCATTTTATACGTGCAGCGTGTCACCCCGACTCAATTTATGCTCTACTGAGATTGATTATCCAATGTTTTATTGTTTGAAAAGAGCATGACGGCATTGTTTAAGCTGACGCGCGTCTTCCAGTCTCGTTTGTTGACATATTTTTCTTACCTTATCATCAACAAGAACACTTTTGTAAATGTTACGAATGTTTTTTTATAAAGCCGATGATAAATAGCTAGTCTGGTGTAATAAAAAGTTATTCCTCAGTCTCTCACGCTATTTCAAAGCTTAACTTAATTAGCTGTCGTCTGTAGTCTCGGGAGAATATCGACATGAGAGAAGTGATGTTTTTGCGTTGAACCGAGCGGCGATTAAGCGTAAATTGGCGTATAATATCGCGAAAACCGCCTCGAAGCTCAGAGCTGTCAGTCGCTGAAAATATTTGTCTGTTATCGTCGAGGAGATCTCATTATTGACGGGTTATTTATAGTCGTTTGTTCAACGCACACTTCCTCTCCACTGAACATAATATAATTACAAAAGCTTTAGATGCGGTCTTGTTTACCATAACGAGATTTCTTTCGCTCTGGTTTGGAATTGATATTTTAAAAGTTTTTGATAGAGCAATCTTTTATCTTCAACCTATTAAATACATTGGATATATATAAATTAATCTTATTTTATACACTTCTAGCCGTGAATCTGATAGGAAACATTATTCAGAAACCCAGATTTTCATTTATCATATTGCAAATAGGCAAATTTCTTTACAAACTTTCATCCCCAAGTCATCCTCTTAGGTGATAAGTTTTCTATTCTTCTTAGATTAGGAAGTTCCACTTTCATCCTAAGTTTCACACCCTCGGTTATAATTTTTAACAAAGTTTTGACAACTGTTTTTCATTAATGTAAATGACGCCTAAATAGCGATTTTCATATCTGTAACATCAAACATGACGAATCTTTCATAAAAACTATTATCTCCTTTTTAAGCCCCTTATGAGATGAATTATGGTAACTCATTCTTTTAGTAGCTCACCTACATTCGTTTCATAAGGAATTCCTGTACAAAATTTCATCTACTTTGACCCTTCAGCTTAGGCTGTTCGTTATACATCAGTCAGTAATTTTAAAAATTCATTAAGTGCTGTATTTTTACTCTATTTAATATGTAAATTTAAAATTAATAACTATATCGAGTTACGTATTATCGCTTAGCTAGAAACATTATCTAAATGAGATATTAAGTTTTTGGAAACGTTAAGATATTGATAGAAATATAATATACGATATCAATCTGAGTGGCGACAGTCCGACCGACGACGTAACTTTCATAATGACACCTCATAAATTTCCGACAACCTTGCAAATTTTAAGTTGAAAGGCTTCAGGATGAATAAAGCGTGTCGAGAGTGTACTATAAAGTTTTCGAATGAACTTTTTATTAATTGCCGCAAGACGGACTGAATTTTATATGTACTTTACGTAACTTGGTATCTATACGACTTCGAAATAAATTTCATACTACTTCGTTTAAAACGATTTAGTTATAAGAATGGTAAACGACGATCTAATAATATATGTTGGTAAAGTTTCGAAATAAATGAATGGTAAATATATACACCGTAATTTTTTTTAATGTTATTCTGTTTGACTTATCACACATCGCGTAAACATTGCTAGTTAGATTTAAATAAAACTCGTGATTATAATAGTTTATAACAAGGTTGATAATAGGTGATGGATTAAAAATCACGTTTTTTATAAATAACTATTGACCAAGGTGCGATTTCGTCAACACTTTTATATTTAAAGTAAGGCGCTATAAGATAATAAACAAAAGTTGTGCCTGAAAATATCTAATATTTTTTTAAAACATTGCAGCTGAATTCGAATTCATTCGTGAAACTTTTTTTTAAACTAAAAATAATTTCCAATTTCAAAACAACTCTAACAAATATGCGCTACGTATTTGTACAAAACGCTTCGGATCACACAGCTAACACTAATGGTTTTACATTCCAACAGAACGGCAACGTTGCTATCACAGAACACTATAGTTTTCGCTTGACTCGCTTTAAAAATTATCACATCTTAACTTTATACAATATTTTCAGACGTGATAGAAAGTTTTAACGCTATTTCGCTTCAGATAAAATATGTACGAGAACATGAGAAGTATTTAAGTACATTACAAATTAGATATATACGAATATATACGTATGTCTATTACTACTCTCTTAATTAAGTGCACTGACTACTACGGCGTATCATGTTTCTATGAGTTTTAGTTTTGAGTGTACTTAATAAAATTTCCAATTTTCGTTTCGTTGCTTTAAATAACTTTCAAAGTAAAGTTTTGTTTTTAGTACATTTTAGTTTCTAAGTATCGCTTTGCCTCAATTACGACTAGTTCTGTGATACGGCCACTGTTTGTAGATTAGCAGTTGGTGGGACAAAAATTACACCTCCGTCTGACGAAGTTTTAAACTCAACAACTCAGTATTAGAGTTGGAATTTGTCCAAGCTGAAAATTTGTAACTTTTAGTGGAACTAAATTCTACTTGCAGTTAATTTCCAAAAACATTTCAAGTTTGTTAATTATTCACGTGATCAACTTTTACATAGTATTGGTGTAAGTATACATATATATGTTTTTAAATTTTAACTTTACTAAAAATGTTCTCGAAATAAATCTGAATAAAACCCTGATGTATAAAAATAACTATAACAATGGAATACTAGCCCAGTTGATTTTATTCTATGGAATCTTTATTCGAAACGAATTGTAACTTTAAAGTAATTAAGTAAAATGATGATTCAAAAGTGCTCGTAAGAGTACGAGCGAGCTCGTATTTTTGTTTTATTATTTATTCAGGTTCGAACGATTATACATATTTTATAGTTTTGGTCGACGTTTTCGCATGTATGCGACATATTCAGATCAAATTTACAATAACAATTTTACTTCGAAATAAATTAATAGTATAAAACATTAATAAAACCAATAATATATACAAAATTGCGTATATTGCTGACCAATGAAGAGTTCCTTGGAGCCAATCCTTGGAGTAAAATCAGGTCATGCTAGTAACAAAAACGCAATGTCATCGGAACTAAACCAATATATATATGCCTATATATAATAATGCGCCACCAACCTTGTAAGATGGATGTGTTGGTATGTGTTTGTGCAAACAGGAACACACCAATACTAAGTGTGCTGTTTCACGGTAGAATATCTTATGAGTAGGTGGTACTGGTGGTGGTCGTAATGTAAAATCTTCACTCAGTAGGATAAGTGAAGTGGTTTTCATTTATCCTGCAATATTTGTTGTAAAAAAACTAACAAAAATTGCAAGAGAAATATGAGCTCATAATAAAAGGTTCAGGTTTTTAATTATAAAATATATTTACGCCATATTGTCACTTTTTTGCACGAGCGCACTTCTTACAACTTGCGATTGGAATGGTAAGAATAAATTCCCCGCATTGTTAACAGTTTATTCTGAATTCAACGCTTATAAAAAGTGGGATGAGCAACTATTAATTCACAAACGCTTATAATATTAGCAAGGATTATAGCGTTTTTATGTTGACATGCAATATGAAAAAGCGGACTCAATGCATCATCACCTTATGGATTATTTATTTATGTAATACATCCACATGCACGCTTGGCTGGTCTTTTTGTTTTAACAGGGTTGCCGAGAATTATTCCTTCTAAGCAAGCCGTTATCAGTTTAAAAAAAAAACTTTATTTAGTCGCTCTTTTGGTCTGAAGTCATTTTGCTCCTAATGGTATAAGTACATATATGAATAGTTCATTTATTATTTAGCGTTCCTTCATCAAACCGACAACTACTTGATGATGGTGTATTAGACGATGATGATGATGTAAAATTAATATATTTTTAATCCATTCGAAAATGAATGCACTCAATCGGCTACGTAGCTGCAAACATCAACTTACATTATACATTATTTCGTGGAAATATTCTACGTCGAGCTTTTTATAGCCTAATTCTGGGAACGTACTGTACAGCGTAATTAAAATCCGACACAGATTGTTAAAAAAATATATATATATTAACTAGAGTTAGCACTCAGAAGCAACGTTTTTTTTTTATTTCATCCAGTTTTAGATGATACCAAAATATCGACACCGCAGATTTTTCAAACGGATTAATATTGAAATAACTTACACAAATATTGTTCGACGTTGCAATGAATGCATCCTCTCCCCAGGCAATTGCGACGTAGCGTCGACAATTTATTGTTTGCATTTCTATTGAAACACATCCTATTGGCACAAACCTATTTGCGGATATTTATAGTATTTAAACTGGCATACAAGAAAACTTCAATGAAATATTGTAGTTTCATACGAATGTAAAATGTACTCAAACGCCCACGTAGCTTTTGCTACCTCTGATTTACTCGCTTATTGTTGACCGAGTCGTCATATTTCTATAACGAAATAATATTTACGAAATCGTTAAGCTAATATTCCATAAAAAGATTATTATATCAAACAAGCAAATATTTTCCTCAACCTCAAATGGAATCATATTTCTTGGAATCTCTCGAAGTCAGACAAAGTATATTCTTAACCATGGCTCGAATTGATGATTTTTTTGGAATAATCTCATGTTTTATTTCATAATCGTTTTCAAATATAAATTTAACAAAAAAATCTTACTTGGTATTTAAGGGTGCATATGTACGTACGTACATACGGCTGGGCAGATACTACCTACTCATCATAAATTCTACCGCCAAGCAACAGTATTTTGTATTGTTGTGTTTCGATGTAACTACATGAACAAGGGACATAATAACTTAAGTTTTTAAGGTTGGTGTCGCATTGGAGATATAAGGAATGATTAATATTTCTTACTAAGCCAATGTGTATGGGCGTCTTTGGCAACTTACGATCAGGTGGCATTTACTCGTCCGGCTACCTATTTAATAAAAAAAAGTCTCACGCTGTCTTTATTTCTCATACACGAGAGTGATCTTGATCATCATGATAACCTTGTAAATAAGTATAAAACATTGCGACACTTAAGACGAATAAATCTAATCCAATCACCAATCTGTATGAAACTTTAAGGAAAAGCAATCTTTTAAAATATTCTTCATTAGCTTAGGGACGTCTTGCGCATTTGTTTCGAGGGTATCCGTGAGGAAACAGCATTAAACTTTATAACAAAACATTTAACAAGTTTACAGTCGAGCCAAGATAGTCCTAACACGCAGCTGTTATCGCGTGAGCAAACAAAACCACTTTGTGAACATGGATTTACGAAATAAAGTGAACCGTTACGTTATTCGGGCACCACTCGCTTCGTTTCCTCTTATTGGGATTAAATAAAAGCCTCTCGTAATCGTATTTACTTTATTTATACGTCAAATGCTACGGATATTATTACTCAAAGAATTATTTCACGTTACAGTGTTGTGGATAGGAACGGTTATGTTTTGGTTTTAATTATGTTCCACTGTACAATAAGGTATAACTAACACATGGATTGATCACAAAAACGGATACTACAATGTAATATGTCAAAGGCTACGTTATTTATATAATAGGTCAATAAGTGAAATATTTTTATTTTTTTATAATGAGAGTAACCATTTAATTTTGAACGATGATAATTAATTTAATGTCACATAACAGCTCTTTAAAGCAATTAAGAATTTAATACGACTGTATTTTTTTATAATACCTAATTTTAACCCAAGTAATAAGCATATGTATGGTTAGCTGATAGTATCCGACCCATTGTTTTTAACACTTAATAAAAAATTACAACGATGATATGATAATATTTAAGTTCATTGACGTTAGAAACTTTATACGTATTTGGCATTAATTGACGTATTTCAAATTTGTCGTAAAAAATCTATTATACTATTTTATTTACAAAGTATTTGGGTCTTGCGAGGGTAAAACGAGTTCTTTTTAAATTTTTAAATAAGTGATCGCAATGCTTCATAGCATTTAACCTTCTAGTTGGAAGATTTGAGATTTAACAAAAATATTTTAAACGGATCAGCCAAATGAAGAAAAGGTCGCGTCGACGTGATATTAAAAATAATAATTAATAAAATATTATTTTGAAATGACTACGTAATTTCCACAAAAACTAAAAAGTACTATATTAATAACGAGGCAGTATATCGATACACTAACATTTACATGATATGAATTTATATTGTAAAATAAATACATCTATTTACAAACAATAATTTAATCCCAAATTGGAGATGAAAGGGCAAATATGTACATTACCATTCTTTTTTTAGGATTATTATAGGATAGGATTGTAAAATAATACAGTTAATATGATAAACGAGTAAATCATTTTGATGTTGCGCGGGTGACTCTTGCGAAGCGTCACCGACTAACCTTCCGCATTACGGCACGTCTGTTTAGCTCTGTTTAATATCAACCAATTAAGGAACAACGTTAATAGCATTAAAGTTGCCTTCTCCAAACGTCTTAGTTATGCGCACTTGTGTTCAGTGCAAGATAGAGTTCTGCTCGATGAAGTCTCACTACAGTTGGCCAAGTAACAAAACTTGCTGCAACTATATTAATTTACTACTTACCAGCTTGTTGTTACAACTGTATGAACTTCATTATTCTATCATGATATTAACACAACAATTATATTATATATACGACGACTATGTCTTAAACCTGCAAAAAACGTTTTCATAACTCTCGTATAATTTCTGATATTATTATACGTTTTTTAAATATGCTACGAATTAATTTACCTACTGCAAATTAAGCGCAACGTTTAAACAGATTCCATGCTCGCAGTTAAAATATAGAACCATAGAAAAGAGATACAACTGGTCAAGATAAAGCGTGCAAAATGCAAATTTGTATTATAAAAATTATAAGGTCTAGAAAAAAAAAAACAACTATACTCAATAATATCAATCACAATTTCCTTAGACTTTTATTTAGGACATCGTCTCGCCAATTGACGTATAAAAAATTGTGCCACGTTTTGTGTTTCACTGTGTTAGATTGTAAGCTAGCGTAATTAAGGATCCGAGATATATCTCTAGATCTTAGATGACAGCAATATGTCAATGCTTAGCCTGGCATGCTTGGTCTGAAAATGACAATGTGGCAAAGTTGACTAAGACCAATGGCCTAATTGCTAGCCTTCCTGCCATCTATAACAAAAAATTATATTCATTCGTTTTATAATACTGGGAACAAAACTTAAAACAAATTATATACTTGTTTTAAATGATAAAAGCCAAGAGATTCCAATCGTGTTTGCGACTTACAAACTGAACGTCGAAACCGATCGGAGATGGCTGATAAAATAGTTACCTCACAAATCCTATTAATCGCGAGACAGGAAGCAAAATACTTTTAGAAACTAGTTAAATGAGTTATCGCTAAAATCTACCAGTCAATAATCCGATGAGGTATAAAAAAAAACAATCCAACTTACCTTTACTGAACCTGTATCTTCACTGGCAATCAGTAAAGATGAGCAAATGAGCATTAATTTGGAACATAGACATATTCTTACTAGTAAGAGTTATCGTAATAAAATCATGGTATTTAATTCTAAATTTATTTCTCTCAGATTAAATTCGAGATAAGCGATGTCAGTGACGACACAGGGACGTCAATTTCAGAGAGTTCGCAAGCCAATCCTCAGTTTGCGGCGTCCGAGAAGGGTCAAGTATTTGTTTGGGAATCAAACACTCATCTCCTGTCCTGTTTGTCTGTGTCTGAATTGTTTTAGGATTCCACAGCTCCGCTGCAAACTTAGATAAAGTTATCTTATGTTTGCAAGCGTACTAAACTTTTGTTATTGTATCTATATTTAATTACATTTACAACATATTTAGAACGTAATATTTTTGGCACTACTCATCATATAATATTTTCAATAATTAGTTATTCCAAAATATCACCTATATCGAAATCAAAATCTAGCTACATCGATATTTGTGTTATTAAATTTAGATATTTTTTGCATAACTTAACTTATTTTGGCGATGAAAGATTTAATACAATTTCGATCGTTAAGAAGAAACAAACTACTCTTTCGAATCGTTATTTCCTTTTTTCAAGAAGCGAAAGCTGCTACTAGGAAAAAAATCGTAAACAATTCTTCGAAAACGAACTATATTTATTTTAAAAAACGTTTTCATTATTTCTTTGCATTATTTAACTATTAAAACAACACTGTTTAATTGAATTTTAATGGATTTTTAGTCATTCTAATATAAATTCGGTGTGAATTGAAAGTCGTAGTTCCAGTCGATTTTTCGACCTCGTACTGGAGATCGGAGAACTCGGTTTGAATACAAGAGTTATATTAATTAGTGAGAAATGCAAGCAATCACTGGGTTGCAAATTTTGCTTAGTGAATTAATATAATCCTAAAACCTGTTTATCTGCATCATAATCTTATGATGCATACATTTGTGGTTTCAATGTTGACTAAGCCTTAACTTTCATAATAAATTTTGAAGTATCAGAGCATGTTTTGTATATTACGCGAACATCGATAATTCTATTATATTGTCAACATTTAAGCGAAAATTATCGCGAAAAGTTTAATTCTATTTTTCATCTAATATAAATAAATTCTTTAATAAACAAATTAAACGTCTATGACGAAACGCTTTCAACTTTTATAATATCTGAACAATAAGCTACAATAACGACTTACGATTTTCGTTTGTTGACACTACATTATAATATAATGTCATTTGTCTCAAGCACTTGTCAACACAATAATCACGGAGGGTCGTCCAACTCGTCCACAAGGTATCCACGTGCGATGCGGGCGGGTACTAAATGTCTAACTGCGCACTGTGGATGCGCAGTGCCCTTAACATACCCCTTATTAACATTACCTACCGAACCCTTAAACAAAGAACTTCCAATCAATTAAGGTCAAATTCCCGCGCCGCGGATACCAAGCTATGGCGATGAAAAGCATTGAATCGACTTTATTTTTCAAACGCTCCAAACTATGCTCATGGTTTAACACTGGCATATGACGCGGTAAAAGAAGAAAAACGCGCAATATGCGCCGAAAGGAGACGGTTATATACAGATTAGCTGTCCGTTCGAGTGAGATGGCTTCAGTCATTTTGTAAGCTGATAACCAGAGGCAGCGAACAGAGCGAGGGGAACCATATTCTGGCGCGACTCTGCATGAATGTAATGAATTAAGATTCATTCGTATAAGCAAGACTTTGTGCCTTTGAATCACGCTTTAATTAATACAAAAGCTTCATAGTTTTAAATTGTTTTCATTAGCACTTTCGAATAATAACCAATTATAAAAATGTCGTTTATATTTGTGTTAGTAGATTGTTACTTTCTTATTGGCTATTCTAATAAGGTTAACATTCATTATGTGGAACATTCATTATATTTTAGTTATTTATTATTTCAAAGCTGGAAATATAAGATGTACGATTGTAACAATACCTTTGTAAGATTAAATATTTTGAAAGAATACGGCAGACTCAAGGTCCTACGACCTCCACGACACTAATAGAAAACTAAAAAAGTACAAAAGATTACAACTGCCTCTACATTGTTTGCTCTCTAAGCTACATTATCCCTATCGATTCAAGGATACATCTTTACACCAAAATACATGCGCTACGATATAAAGATCTAGGTACCTACGTTTTAAAACAAAGCAATTGTGAAACGAGACCAAAACGGTACTCATTCTGTGCATGTGGTTGGGTGGGCCATTACAATTACACACTCATTGAAGGTACAAGAGTTGATTTTTACCTATACATCCGTGGAAATGCAATCCATCATTGGATCCTCGCGTATCCACGATCGCGGCACGCACACAAGGCGCCAGCGCGCACACTAGCGCACTACACCTCCTCACGCGAAGGGAAAATCTTCACACACGACACAGATAAACATGTCAACTACTAGACATTGTTACCCTAAAGTCCTTGCACGTTATTCACCACAAATCACTATTTTGCACATATCATAACACAAACAGCTTAAATTAACACAGAAACACCCGATTATTTCGCAATATCACTCGCGTTCGAGTCACGAAGACGATGGTTTCGTCAAAAATACGCGTAGATGTTATAGAGACGATTGAACGACTGTTCTCCCCGCCCTGTTCCAGAGGCGAATGGCGCCGCCATATTGAATCTCGCTTCAAGGGTGCACAGTGGAGCATCTAGCGGCGACAGTAGAAACAAAATCGCGCGCTGTTTATGATATATTTTTCAATGCTTTCAATGTTACGATAAAAAAGTAATATGTTGGAGTATCAAATACGAAACGAACAATCAATTACACCGTCTTACGAATTTATAATGCGAATGTATACATCACTCGTAACTTTAAAACAGATTTTTGTTATTTTTATTTCAGTTTCTTGTTCTCACCGTACAACGTAATGTTAGCGATTTCCGTCAGAGAGCGCTGACTGTACAATTGTCTATAGCTTCATGGCTGTGTAAATAAAGATGTTTATGTTGATCCCATCAGTGCCATGCGATTTAGTGAGTTTTATCGAATTAACGCTGTTTAATTTATGGCTTTCATTATAATATTTTGCGCGTGATACGGTTAATTTCATCTAACTAACTACTGATTATGTATTCAGAATGCAATATCGAAATGCTCTATTTTCATATCATTATAATTAATGTTTTACCATGAAAAGCTTATTTTATTACTTAAAATTTTGTTTTAATTATAAATCAAGCCAAGATGGCTAAGTGGTTAGAACATATAAAATTGAATCGAAGATTGTTGCTACAAGCCTGGGAGAAAACCAATATTTTTTCATATTCTTAATTTGTGTTTATGATCTATCTCGTACTTTGCGGTGAAAAAAAAACATCGAAACGTCACGGGTGAAATTATGCCTCATTGGTACAGCATAGTGAAATAATTCCAAACCTACTTCTCAAGTAGAGAGGCCTTGATTTTACTTTATATCAAACAATTATTCTATGAATTATGTTCTTAATTTATATCGTTTCTTTAATACTTTACAAACTTTTCAGCTAAAAAAAAGCTTCATGACATAGGTACTCTATCTACTCGTAACGTTTAAATCTGTAATTTTTTTATTGGTCATACAAAGTTACAAACACCATTTGTGATTTACTTTGTATTGAAACAAAAATATACTTATAAATAATTGTTTAGATATCCGTTCGGGTGGCGAAATCACAATGCCATATATTTTATTCATACGTATTATTGCTGTTATTATATTCGTAGATTTCGTCCAAATTCTACCAACTGGAAGATCATTATTAGTAAACAGTATATTTATTTGTACTGTACAATATGTCTATTTTTGTAGTTATAATAAATTAATAGGTAATTATATAATATATAGTTTTGTTATTTTTCTAATAAAGAATTATTATGATTTGGTTATCAAAAAGAAAATTGAGCTAATTTTTTTTTATAAATGTTTTTGATCTATAAAGTATGGTTTCATATTTGCAAAAGTCATTAATTTAAGCAACAACCTCAATTTAAGAAGTAGGGTATTTAAATTTAACAAAATATGAAGAAATAGATGAACATTTGCTAATATTCGTGTCCTGACTCGTGATAAACTCAAATAAACAAATTACGTTTACTAACGTATAATTAGTTGATATTCCAACATATACATAAGTAAATAATATAAATTGTTAATATGCTTACTATAATTTATTTTTGCCTACATTTTTCAGTATAAGTTATATTCGATGATGAAAATTCCATCAAAAAACAAACAACCACACAAGAAACATTATGAAGTAGCGCTGGTCTATACATAAGTATTAGAAATTCAAATCACATTAATTTAACTTTTATTTATTTATATCTATAAATTGTAACCTTACTTATAATTTCAAAAGCATAAATAAGGAGATTCATTTTATTTTTTTAAATAATAGTTTTCATATCCTTTTTATGAATATTGTATTTTTACTTTATTATTTTAACTGTGAAAGGATTTATTCGAGCTTAATTTTCATAAAAGGTCTCGATCGATAAATCCAACGGTATCATGAACTAGCGTATAATATATTTGGATAAGGAGCTCAAGTCGATAAACAAGTCTAGCTAATTGTGGAGCCAGGAAGTTCTAACCTAGTCCGTGGAGGATCTTAGTGGAAAGCTAATTTTATTTTTAATGCATTTTTCAATTGCTTGTTGCCTGAAAATATTGATCAGAATGTTGATCTATGAATTATAAACTTCTCAGTCACAGGTGTGTAGGACTACTAGTTTTCTAGTCTCAGAATAACTAGGCAGAAATATTAAATTACTATAGTCGGGACATAAAGCCAGGTTTTCGAAATTTGCAGCTAAATCCGCTATACATTAGTACAGCAGTTAAATATATACTTTTATGAACAAACACAGAAATTCTCCTAAAAACTATAATCATCGATGTTACTTTAAACGTAGAGTCAAACTTGGACTTTGAAAAATTTGTCCCTCTGCAATAACTTCCTAAGAGGAAGTTTATAAAACTGATAAACATTCGTAAAGCATCCGTTCGTATAGCTTCTAGAAACGATTATTTTTTGGAATAAATACTTGGTATTATCATATTAATTACCCATTTAACTTTTTAATTAAATAAACGTAACAAATGAGTACGTTATGAATTGAGTGAATTATTACAAGCATTTATTTAACTCCAAATGTTAGTACAAAAATATAATTCGGTGATCAAAATAGCTACTAAATTTTAAATCAAATCAACCCAACCGATGGGTTTGAAATTGGGTTTGCATACAAAAAATGGTACTGGTGACAATACAATCTGGAAAATAAAAAGTTAAATTTATTCAAGATGGCCGCTGCAATGCTTGTTTTCAAAAGACATATTAATTATATACAGTTTTATAACATTATAGTTTTCAAATAAAGAATCCAAAGACTCTCTACTAACAAACCACAATATCTATGGGTTACTAGGTTATAACTGTCTCATACCAGTCTCAAATGTCTTCCCAAAGATGCAGGTTTCCACATTGTTGTTACTTTCCTTAACCGCGAACTATTTACTTCCAAGAGTTTATAATATGATCTTACTAACATGTATTCGTGCCGATTTTGTTGTATACAGTCCTAAAGGGAATTTGACTAAAGAACTAGTTATCCTGTTTTAAAACCACGCATGAAAAGAAGATAGTGTCATTATTAACAATAGCACTTTCAATCATTACGTTTATTCTTGTGAAAAATAATATTCGAAATCATTCTTGTACATTTTTTGTAGCTGAATTAACCGATATTTCTTTAATTATTATAATGATACCTTTTAAATTATACATCAGTACATACATTTACACAGTACAAACATTTAGTCGTTTAGCACTGTATTACAAAAAAATAATAATAATTGGAATGAGTAATGACAGTTATTGGCAATCATTCATTTCTTGAAAACCATTCAACAAATTAAAATTAATTGATTATTGCTCCGAGTCTAGGGAATTGTTAATTATAAATATAGAATTAAAAATGAATACCATTTTTGATCGTCTTAGAATCATTAAAGTTGCATTTTTATTTTATTTTGCTAAGACTACATATATACAAGATTTGATGATGAGAAACTTAGTTATTGTAAGAAATATAATACTTACCGTTATTATTACATCGCCAACTATTTATATGATAAGCAAATTTGTCCGTAATTAGACACACGCCCTTAAAAACCATAACACTAATACAAATTATTGATAAACGAACCTATACAAAATATTTACTGATAGAATAATGAATGGATGAATTGATATCAGATAATAATAATAAGCTATTATTTTAAGCTCCATTTGATCTCATTTGCCGTACATAGCTGCAAAAACAATATCTGTATAGCTTGTAACGCTAATAAATAAATATTTGGTTTACGGATACGTATATTAATACAAATTTAATTTTGATTCGATTTAAGAAAAAATCCTATTACTATATAATATATAATAACATTTCGCTTTTCTAAGTTAATAATTTATTCTGAAACGAAAGGTCGATGTCAAAGAAATAAAAAATATCGTTTTGATTAAATCAAATGGATAGAAGTTGTTTGAACTGGCTGACCGCCATCGTCATATTGGCCAATATATAGCCGATCGATATTACACATGTTCAAAAACTTATCAAGCTACATAATGGCTGTCACAAGTGATCGGCTTAATTAAATAGTTCAAAAACGATTGACATATACTTATTTTTTAAAAAGATCCATCTGCCATTGTAGAATAAATATGAGTATCATTTTCACCGATTCATATTGATTTAAACAAAACATTTTAATTAATATTGATTGCATGACTAATCAGACCTGCTGTCTTATTTAAACAAGGCGTATCTGTATTTAATATAAAAACAATAACGCATATTTACCACTAAACTGAAAATAAAATTAATGTTAGAAAATAAAAATTAACTGACTCTATAATGTAAAAATTAAACTTAAACCAAAATCTTAAGTACATAATATTTATTTATTTTAGTAATCAATGTAACGCAAAACAAGAAGGCTTAGGTGTGACTATACATAACATTGACCAACTTAAATTTCTAAATTTTGATCTAAGAAAATATTTAATTCAATCAAAGTGCTATAATAATTTCTAGTAATTGGTCATAATCGTTTTGAATAGGTGCTTTTAAAACGTAACGTAAATTTAATTGCTATTCACAATAACAGCCGACAACCCTAAATCATAAGCTATTTCGTAACTTAACTTATTGGTATTGGTGTTTTAAATTAAAATATTTATTCCTAAATTAATGCATATGAAATCTTGTCGAGATTCCGCGCGGTGTTGGTTTGTACACTGGCTTTTTAATTTTTAAAATTAAGGTCTTAATGTGAATAAATGTTTGTACGAGCTTTTGGAATCGGAATATATCAAAACAGCGTAACATAGATAAAAAATATCGTTATACTTTCCAAACATGAAATTAGTTACGCACGAGCATATAAACTTATTGCCTTGGCTTGTGGTAATAAAACTGTTTAACTATTAAAGTTACGCAAACCCGCCCTGTACGGCTTCCAAATTAGATACACTTGCTTCATTAACAACTAGTGCTACACCGAAATGCGTTTTGTGAAGCAACATTTGGAACGATAACTTATGAACATAGAGCTCTGACTAATAAATCGTTAGAACGTATAGACCACGACATCAAAAGATATTGAAACCGTCTTTTAAAGTTAAAATAAGAATACTTTTTTAATTGACTAAATTAAGTTTAAATCTAAAATATATCAATATGTTTACCAGCCTATTTATTACTATAAGTAAATACATTTGTCGAAGTCGAATGTGTATTAATTTTAATAAATAGTAAGAAGAATCTTCTCCTACTCAAAAAGGATAACATAGCCTTAAGCCCATCAGTGGGACGTTTCCAGGCTGTTGCTTTACTTTTCATCGTATTTTAAAACAACGACACATTTAAATTAACTTTATCGCATTAAAAGTGAAGGTAGACTAATTTTACTTTACATAGCATTTTAAAACTGCTCATTTAACTCACCTTATAGCATTAACAAAGTGTATGTAGTATTATAATACAACGTGTATTCCTTTAAAAACAAGCAAGACTGATTTAGTATAGAAAGCCGCACATCCACTCTACTTCACTGCAGAACATTGGTGTGGTCCAAAGTCTAAATTGTACCATAGACGAAATACAGCTCATATGCGGTTTAAGCAAAATTGATATCATGTTTATATTTAACTATGTTTATATTACACTAGTAATAATTACTTTCAATGGCTTATAGGTTCGTATGAATTCTTTTTAGTTCTTTTGTATGTATGATATAGATTTTAGACATTGAATGAGAATATTCGTGTTATTCGCAAATGCGGATCATTTTTTGAGTATTACATAATTTTATTATTTTAAGAAAATTCCTTAAATATTTTAAAGCACAATTAATTTCCTAATTCCTTAGAATTATTAAGATTATATATTTATATTTTCTAAGAATATTTATTAAGGTTATGTAAGTTGCGTATTTAATAAATTTTTTATCAATCCGATATCTTCTCTAATATAAACAGAATATATAAAAATCTCAATATTCATACTCGCATGATTTTTAAAAACGATATCGAATTTCTAGAAATATGTGTAACTTTTGGGAATTGGAATTCGTCACATAACTTTTACTAAGACATTGAACTTCTGCAAACTTCCTCTACTAATAAAACAATATCGATCAAATAGATGCTTTCAGTTTCAAGCTCAATTTTCGTTCAGAAAAAACAATAAAATGCCTCGCTTCATTTTAATTTAAGTGCCTTGCCATTCTCACTACTATTGTGTTTTATCATGGTAGGGTTTTGTTAAAGACTGTCTGCGCACCATGTATTTAGTAGTTATTTTACCGCCAAACAGCAATACATTGTATTCCAAACCTTCCTTCTTTCCTATGTATGCTAAGGTATGGTTAAAACACTTTCAATAATGACATACACTGTCAATGTTTTATGGCGGAGGTGACCTAAAGGCTAGAAAGTTCTAGCAGGTGACCGTTTTACTCGTTTGACATCTTGTTATTACCATCAATAAAATTATGAAGCGTAGTATCAAGGACGAAATGATTTAGAAAAAATTCAAAAGACTATGTATAGAATTAATTTAATAACTGTTTTGTGTAAATAATTGTTACACGATGAATTTGAATTGATGCTTTTTGAAATTATACTTAAAGCTAAATAAATATATTTAAAGAATTTCAGTACAACATTTTTTTATCGTAAACTCAACCCGCAATCACCTATGAATTGATCAAATGGTCGTGGTTTGTGCTTCATTCGCCACATTATCGCCCGGCTGTTATCCGTGCTATTTGCATGGTGCCGAAGCGCTGATATAACGGCAACCGTATTGGAGTACCGCTATTTTGGTATTGTTTACATATTTAAATTACAAAGGTCATTTATTTTTATTTCCACCACAAGCTAAGATGAAAATCCAGTGGTAGAGTTTTTTGCAATCGCAAGCTCAACTCACCAGTTTGCCTACCGCTAAACATTAAAACATTGCATTCTGGTTTCGGTTTGAAGACATGAGCTAGCGTAATTACAAGGAAAAGGGACATAAATATTATATCTAATGGTCGGCGGCGGCGCATTGACAGCTAGGAGTTAGGAGCGATTTACACTTCTCGGAGCAGAAATGGCTCAGTAGTTAGATGAGATGACTCTTAACCGAAGATTGCAATTCATGAATTTTCATGTGGCTTTATAAATCCACGGCTAGCCAGTGTAAGAACTGTCAAAACAACTCACTTTGAAGGAGGGTGTCGAATTTCTCTAGGGAGCGGAGGCTTTAGCTTAGCAAAGATTTATTAACTGGTACTTTTTACTTCTTGCAATGTAATTTATAGGCGGCACAATTAAATATCATGCCGATGGTTGTACTTTTCGTATAATTAATTAGAATAATAATAATATAATATTTTCCAATACTTAATTTTGGTTTTAACGCACAAAGTAAATAGGTGTTAAATTAGTTAATAATTATTATGCTAATTAAAATACCTCTTCATATTTTTATCGTATTAGGAAAGGAACTAATTATATTTTTTAATATTTATTAAGTTTTGAGCAAGGTGAAGCTATACTATGCCAAGGTTGTTCAACCCACGTTCACAATTTTTATCGTGTTTAATAATTTCTCTTTTATCTGTATATTTATGCTTAGTATTCATAAAAACAGGTCATGATTACGTTTTTTTTTTAAATTTTCAAATGTAGAAGCTGATAAAGTGTAATTAGTAAGTGGTTAGCGGTACCACCCATTTAGCGGTTATTTTAACATTATACATCAATAATAAACATTGTTGTGTTCCTGTAATTAAAACTTAACTTGGTTTGCAAGCCCGTTGGGTTAGGTAGCACTAACTTATCAGATAATTTACCGCCAATCAGCGGTACTTAGAATTATTGTGCTCCAGTTTGAATGGTGAGTGAATCAATGTATTTATAGGCACGTCGGACATAATGCCCTAACTTCATGTATATACTTTTATTTTATATCCTTCAACAGATTAATATAGAACGTAATTCTCTATGAAAAATTATACCATTTAATAATTTATCTTATTTAATTAATTTATCTTTAATTTATTTAATATATATGTCGAAAAAGTTCTCACTGTCTAATTATTAAATTCATTCCGATAGCAATTAATCGTGACCATGAATATAAACAACCTGACTTGCGTATTTCTAGTCTAAGTAATTATGAAGTAATATAATGTTGGGCATTGTGGTCATGTATGTTAAATTGTGATAAAGTTTTAAACTGAGCGTGGAGTTGTTTCAATGCCGCGGCCGTAGCGATTATTTTATTAATTTCGTAACAATACCAATATTTCTATTACACTATTAAGATCATGCAAGACACAAAGGAGGTCTAATTGTTAAAAAGTTATAAATATAAATGTAATAAATAGTGATTATAATAGTTGTTAAACAATGAAAAACGCAAAAGCACTTATTAAATTATTAACTCATAGAATTAGGTGATGTTTATGAATGTATTATTTTGTGTGGTTATAAGTCTTGCCTAACTATTTATTCACTACACACCTACGTAATTATTATAACAGTTATTCGGCATAGAATCTACACTTACATAACCTTCTAATCTACTATCAAATATATAGATTTAGAACTAATCAAACGCGGTCATGATTATACAGTAACTGTTTTTATTTTTTACTTGTATGCCTTAATGTTAATAATTCTTTTGTAAATCAAATAACTTTTTACTTCTTGTTTATGATTTGATATATTCGTAATAATGCGGTAAGCTTAAATATTTATTTATTATCCTTCTTATTTTAAATTACATTTATTGACAAATGTTTTTTTTTTAAAACACTAACTGTTAAAATTGTGCTCGACATTTGAAGTTTTGGAATCATATCGTTACATCACAGATTAAAAATCCCTCTATGTTATGTCGGATAGGTTATTCGCCAAAGCGTGCAGTAAGGCAAATTATTTTTAGGTTACACGTACATAATTCAAATTTAACGGGCGGTTATTAATTAAAGTGATATTTAAAAAAAAACACATATTTATTTACCTCGAAAAATTCGTATAATACCGGGTGAAAATTTAACAATCATTTTAATAACCTTATGCTTAATATTTGTTAATAAGAGTAAATCATTTGTAAAATATTTATACAAAATTTCTTAAAAAAGTTATACCTACTTAAAACAGCCAATAATTGCGTTAGTAAACTTAATAAATAATGCAATACGTTGCTTGCGGAATGTAGTCATTAAATTGACAGATGATAGACATTACTCTTGATATTTCACCACGTAAACTATCTGCAATTATAATACGACATATTAAAAAAGTCAATCATGAAATAAATTAATGAACATGTTAGAAATTCTACTAAAGCGCTTTAACTTTTACATACACTACAATGTAAACAAAATAATCTATCCAGTCATTAATCCCTAAACATCGAAATTTGTCGTTATATTACTTAAATAGTTCTTTTATTATTAGTTGATTGTTTAAAAATATAACACAAAACTTGCAAATTTATATAACATGCGATGCTAGTAGTTTAAATAAACTTCAAAACAAACCATTGATATGTCCATAATGTATTTCTGTTCTTGTTTTCCGCTTATTGTTCAGATTTCTGAACTCTCAATAATTTTCATACTTCATCAAAAACGGTATCTTCTATCATTTTCACATCAATACAAAATTCTTTTAAAACACTGCTGTGATTGCAAATATTCATTTTTAATACTAATCTATCAAATTTACCATCAAATAACAAACTTCTTTTTCATTAGCTTATTGCAGCCATGTAAACAAAATTATGCATTTCTTATACAAAAGTGTTTCCTTAAACGGCTCAATGCAAAACTTTTCATTAGTGGATATCGTCACTGTCATCGCGGTCATTGACACGTAGTGCTGTTTCACTTCCTAAGCGTGACTGATTTGAAGGAATAACTCAACTGACACGATATAAACACTTGCTTTCTATGGCTATTTAAGCTTAATTTTGTACGCCCAATAGAAAATCTGGCGCATGTTTTATGTGTGAGTGAAACAAACAATATTGAGGTACATCTTTATATATTATTAATATTATTAAATTGTGATTATTTGCTTCAGATATACTTTCTATTTACAGGTCTACAAAACGTTTTTCTTCATAATTCCTATAAAACTAGTTCCATTGGTATGACATCGAAAAATGAATGTAAGCGCTATTAATAAAAATATATTACTTTCAATGGAAGCCAATTTAATGCTATGATCAATAAATACACATTGTAGAGAAAACACAACTTTCTCATGCGATAAAAAGTTACAATTTTAATATAATATACAATAATAATATTAGTACATGTAAATATATTATTTGAAATATTAACACGAAAAATTATTCATAACTAAATTAATATTCATAAATAGGTATTCATTACATACTATAAAACAAAGTCGCTTACCGCTGTCTGTCCCTATGTATGCTTAGATATTTAAAATTACAAAACTAATTTTGATGCGGTTTTTAAAAGATAGATTGATTAAAGAGGAAGATTTATATGTATAATACAGGCACAATATAGTAGAGAAACACTGATAATTTTAGAGATTTCCGAAGTGATGTCGTAAAAAACACCTTTTTGCGCTTACATTGCAAATTCTGGGTCAACCCTACGAGATATATCAAAATAATATGCTGCAGTAATGTACACCTTATAAAGTTCTTCAAAAAAATCCGCGATGGTATATGTCTATCTCTTAGGGATAACCCACAATAACCATTTTATTTTTTACGAGAAATAATGGCTTATTTTCGAAGCGATTTTACACAATACAGCATTAATCCTTATCCAATTAAGTACCTTAAATACATTTTGCATTTAATATAAATCAATATGGCCCCGTACAGCATGTAATTTAAATAAATATTTACGAAGATATTACAGATTTAAAATGCAGGGACATGTCTAACGACTGAAAAACTGTGAACGTTGTATGACAATCTGTAGTATATTTAGTAGCAGCATTGCACCCGTGCGAAGACGGGGCGGGTAGCTAGTGTATTATAAGCCGTTTGTATTTTATGTTTTATAACATAGGTTGGGCAGATGGGCTTGCACCGCCCATCGTTTAACCACCACCAACATTGGTAGCTAGTAGATGTTAAGTTCCTTGTGCCTGTAGTTACTCTGGTTAACTCACCCTTCAAACCGGAACACGACAATCCTATCTATTGCTGTTTGTCGGTAAAGCATTATATTCTTATTATATTAAGAAAAATAAAAACTATATTAATATTTAAGATCACAAGAATTTATAAAATTAAAAAGCATTGGTACCCACTTTCTACATTAAACAACTTTTCTATCCAGCCTCTAAGATTAACAGAAAAATTAGTTCCTAGTTCCTGGTCGTCGACTTAAAATGAAATGGAATAGAGTTATATTTATATCTTTTTATTATGTATACAGTAAAATGTTAGATAATAGTTAAAAAAAAATAGTTTGTTATTTGACAGGTGGGTAATAATTATTTCTTAGTTATTTAATATTTTAATTAATATCGAAACGACTGACTAAATAATGTTTTTGGTAATGATTAATTAATCATGCGTCCGAAATTCGTTTTAAGTATACTTTGGAATCGGCATATTAAATAAGAGAAACAATTTTTTAATCTTTTTGTAGTCTGTAATCGAAACCAGTTTTCACGCCGAGAAAAATATAGCTGAGGTTGCAGCACGACATTCCTGGCAAGGTAGTCGATGTACATTGCTCCGTTGGCCCCAGAAGTCGCCTTTGCCGTCAGTTTGAAAGTAGTGTTTTAGTCGTTAAGACGCCTTACCAAGTAGGCGCGCGCGTTTTCTTTCACGGTGGTGTCAGTTTAAATTTCGAACAACCTAAACGTACAAAAATATATTATAAACTGTATTGTTTTATCAAAAAGTGGCCAGTGTTATAACTTTAATGAAATAACATAAATCAGTGTGCACACGTTTGGATTAGACACAACTTTGGACGCCGGTCAAATTGTTGATTAAGTACGTACTATATTAAGATGATTAGTAATGGAATATTAATGGCTTAATTGTACTATTATCACAATGCCCAAGTTATTACATTATAATTTAAATTAATTTAAACTAACACATGTCTTAAAGAAAAAAATATTTTATTTATTGTGTATTAAGAGCCTTTTTTTTTTTTTTTTTTTGTTTAACGAGGAGGAAATGCATTTACGCATGCCGCCCGGTCGGGGGACCGGGACGGGTATGTGGGACTCAACCGGGAACTAATGCCCCGTGCCAGGGCACGCTAGTGCTAATGCCCTGTCCTACCCACTAAAACCATCCTCGGGTTTCCACCATGCCGCCGAGTGGTGAGGCCACGGGATCGCCAAGGGCATGCAACCGCGACCCCACCAGCGGCAGCCGCCGTAAGGCGGCTGAATATACATGGAAAGCGCGCCTAGTGCGCGCCTTCCTCCTCATCCTCCACGCGGGAATGTGGCGAACTCCCCCGAGTCCGCCACTGGAGGCTGGGCGTCAACGAAGCTGACGCCCTGCGGCGGATAAGATGGTAGGCTCCGCCGCAAACCGCCGGTGTAAAACACCTGGGAGGCTCGAGTAGCGAGCCCTCCCACTCCCTCCTAGCCAACGAGGCCACTCACATGGTCCGCCCTGACGCCGATCAGGGACGTACCAGGAGCAGCCCCGCGGCATCCCTCCCGCCAGTCTTAGCCGTGGCCGACGAGCAAGCTCAAGCCGGCCCCGTTGCCCAGGGTACACCACGAGGAGGTGACTGACATGTACCCCGTGTATTAAGAGCCTTAAATTAAATGGTGTTTTTATTATTTATAATGTTTTAAGCAAATTCTTTTTTTAAATTCTACAATAGTCTTATTTATCGGAATGTGTTATGTACAATTTGTAAACATTTTCTCTATAAACAATTTGTAAACGCGATCACTGTGTAACGATATCGTAAAATTTGATAATCTTGTAACTCTCATGGGTCTTTTAAAAGGTGCAAAATTAACATATGAATATTTTACCGCCCATTTAAATTCAATCCCTTCGAAGCAGGTGTTACTTTACACATGGACTTTATAGAGAAATATGCATATATTATTGTGTATTTGTGCAAGTATTTAAAAAAAATGGCATGAAATTTAAATTAATAGTTGCGGCATCGTATGTTCTGGTTGCTCACAAATACAGAAAAATGTAATTATTACAACTCATAAAATATTTTTAAAATAAACTACACACTTAGATCAACTTTAAAATAACTAGATATATTTGACGGATCAAGTCTAGATTAGATTTCATTAATTCTTCAATACTATTATATATAAAAATATACAAAAATAATTATACTGTTACATATATGTAAATCACAGTCAGTTGTTGTTACAAAAGACAAATTAAAACAAATTTACTTGGTGGTAGGGCCTTTGTGCAAGCCCGTCTGGATAGGTACCACCCACTCATCAGATATTCTACCGCCAAACAGCAGTACTTAGTACGTATTGTTGTGTTCCGGTTTGAAGGGTGAGTGAGCCAGTGTAACTACAGGCACAAGGGACATAACATCTTAATTTCCGAGGTTGGTGGCGCATTGGTGATGTAAGGAATGGTAAATATTTCTTACAGCGCCATTGTCTTTGGGCGGTAGAGATCACTTACCATCAGGTGACCTATTTGCTCGCACGCCTACCGATATCATAAAAAAAGTATATATTATACAATTATTTAATGACATTTTAAAATGTGATAAATTGAGTTATCTCCTAATTAGTAACCCACAACATACACAAGAAATCGCATGGCTTACTGTACTCTCCATAAAGTTGACCTATTTCATACCACTTCTGTTTTATATTCCACCGAAAAAAAATGCCGAGGTTTTACATAAACAAAATATTTCGTATAAAAACATTTTTTTCCCTATTTTATATTCAAAGCAACAGCATTGAACGCGGATATTGAAAACATAGAGTTTTTCTCTTATTTCAGTGCTAGTTATCATGCTGTCCGTAAATCTGCAATAGTGCCTCGGATTTGTTTTTATTTCATACCCATTCGGTGTATATTTTCACAACTACCGACTGTTTGTTGACTTTTTTCGAAACTCAAACGTAACTAACCAAAAACTACGTTTGAAATATAGAATATAAATTGTAGCTATAACAAATTTTATGCCAACTGTATTACAGTCTGAAAATGAAAACGAAATCTCGAACGAAAATTTGTTTAATTTTATCGAAATTGAATAAATTAAACTGTAACAAATCTTTTATTTTCTACTTTTTCATACTTCTTGATCGAATTATACCTATGTCACTTAAAAAAATATAGGTTATATATTACTACTTAAATTTATCACAATATATGTAAATTTAATCTTGGAAGAATACAATAGATACAATACTATTGAAATATTATTCATATAAAAAAGTTTGATCGGTGACAAGATTATACTAATGATATAATATTTAATTTTACATCGAGTTCTGACTCTGAATTAGTAATTGAAAGAATATTATTCGATCTATCGCGTTAGATATAAGAAGTATTTTCACCCGCATTCCAACAAGAGATTTGCATAGGCATTAAATCTGTTTACAAAAACGATTTCTCGCCGGCGATCGGCCTAGATGTGCTTCGAACATGCAAAGAAGACATAACAGATTGTTTATAATACCTATATATAACAGCTACTTAAAACAAATTTATCTCACAACTGTTTTATAAGAAACTCATAAAAGCTTCAATAGCGTAAATAACGATGACTCAAATACATAAATAATTGTTGGATTTAGTTAAAGCTACTATAATACGAATTATAGTTCTGAATACGTATTTTGTTTACATATTTTAATAGAGTATATGAGAAGTATAATATGGATTAGGAAAACTATATATGATTTATAAAAAAATGTTTATTAATAATATATCATTATTATCAGAGTATATTTAAAAATCTGAGTATTATAAATGGTAGTTAAGACGGTAAAGAGAGAGCTTAGGATCGACTAAAATCCAGACCTTTTGCTCTTCTAAAAGACCACGAAAATTTGTTCCAGTCGATGTTAAAGCTGTCTAGGGTAATATCATATCCTTAATTAATAAAAAAAATCTCTATGTTCCTAATATTCACGAATAGAACATCGAGGCAGACGGCGTAACTGAAATAATATTGAATGAATATTTCAATTGAGATGGATAACGTAACTCACACATCAAATAACAACTGCATAACACTATAAACATAAACTTGTACAAAAAGATTTAGATAATAATTATATCAACGAATATATTTAATAACTTTTTATATATGCACATTAAATATATAATGATTTATTTACACTTTCACTTCTTTATGTAAGTTTTTTTTTTTTAATTAAAAAGTAGCAAGTTACTGTTTGAAGTAAATATTATTTTACTATACTTATTTTATTATTCTATATAAATACAACGTTTAATTTAATTGTTTTTATTTAAAAATTAATCTTATACCACTGAATATTAATTGATTAAAGTACTCTAAATATAAACACATGAGTATATATTATAGTTTAGAGTTTATAATGTTCCTCAATTAATAGACAAAAAATCACAAATCTGACAAGTACTTACATCTCGAGTTCAACGCTTTCAAACAAACGAAACCATCTCTTTAGATATAAGTATTGTGTATAAAGAACATATTAACAACAATTTAATGCATTTATATTCAAAATATATTTATTTTAAAAGGCAACGCCATAAATTGGAACAATTTAGTTCGAACAGGAAGTAATAACAATAGACATTGTAATGTTCCTTATAAAATGGGTGGATGTTACGTGACAAATAGAATTTAACAATGCGAGTTAGAATCCTACAGGTCGCCACAATACGTGAGTTAGAGAAGGTCGAAATTATTAAACTGAAGTAAAACTTCAAAGTAAAAGAACAAAAATAATAAATTTATTATTTTGGTAATACACCGAAACAATGAGAAGTTGGTGGTAGGGCTTTTTGCATACAAATATAGACATATATTATATATAATATATTCTACTGCCAAACAGAAATACTTACTTACTACAGGCACAAGGGACATAATATCTTAGATCTGTTTTTATTATTAGACGATATGATAACTTTTTTTAATAAGTATTTTTATTAATGGAATATATTCAATACCAAATGCTTATAACTTATGGTAAAATACTTTTATGTAAAGGTAATTTAAATCAAACTTTGATATTCCTTTATAATTCCTTTTATTATTTCGTGTGTAGTTTTTGTATTAAAATAACAAGTAATGAGCCTTGACGTAATAAATGTTGGAGAAACTGTAAATGTAACTGTAATAGATTATGTATCGTAGTGAATTATTATGTGTGATTATCTGATCTTTTATTTATGAAACCTGACTTGTTTATTTTTTATTTTACTATGAACATCGTATTCTCTTTATATAATAGAGTTTGTATTTTGACAGTGAACGAATGAAACGTGATATGCTTAAAAATCAAAAAGAATTTATATCAGATTAGACGTATGATTCTTTATCTTTGAAACGTAACAGGTATTTTATTTTTGTGTTTAAAAATAAAGTATTAAATACACATATCTTTCTTTCATTAGAACTTTCCCAGTTTTACTAATACTCCAAAGGAAATTGTTTTCATTTCTTCAATATATCAAGCTCTTAACTCAAAATCAATATCACTCTAAAACCACTAACGTATCGAAATGCAGGTCTACTTGTTTTGTTTATGGTATAAAGGCAAAGTCGTCACAATAAGGAATCCCTTCGTATCTACCTCTTAGACTACATTATAACATGAATTAAAATATATATCTAATAAAACTTTCTCTTGTATGGAAGTTAACCATTAAAATATTGCTACAAGTTTGTTTAGTTTTCTAGATACGCATGGAGAACGGTTTCCAATTAAGTTATGCGGAACGAATGCACTGAGTGAGCGTTTGTTATCACGGAATGGATATCCAATATCTGATAGTCGACAAACGTGTGGAAATTAAATATACTTCTAATTATGATGATGAAAAAAAAAATATGAATAAGATCATTGCGATATATGTGACTCTTTAAAGTTTTATTTTTTTTTAAATTAATTATTATATAATACACAAGAAAAGCAATGATTAGATCTGTTTTATAATAAAAAAAAAATATTATAACGGAGAAAATGTCAATACTATGTTGAACTATATTGTTTTTACAGGCAATTTCTTTCATAAAATAACACAAAAATCGAATTATATCCTAATTTATGTAGTATTGTATGTATATAACACTGATGACGATATACGAAAATATACATTCACACACAGTCAATTTTACACTGACTCAGATCATTTAGCACTATATAAATGGAATTACGTCGAAGTATTGGCAACATATGGGTCTGACTTAGTAATATTAAAACGGCAATACTTTATATTTTGATGTTTGTACGGTACAATTACGCCTGAATGGGTTCACGAATTTTAATATTTGTCATAGATTTCGCCTCTATCGTGCATAGAGTATACAAACATGTTTTTTTTTAATCTTACATATAAAATAATTTTATAGGTTAGATTAAAAAAAAAATATTAGTGTATTTTTTAAGTATGTGCATAACCATAGATAGTAAGTTATGCTTCTTTCTAATATATTAAAAATTCTTTGCCATGCCGAGGTTACAATACAGTACATAAAGAATATAATTACAACATAAAAAAATATACTTACGCCGAGAGAAACGGATGGATGACAGCTAGTTGTAATATATGAGATTTAAAATAAATACTCAATTAGCGCGAAGTATGTCAAAACAGTTACCGTTATAGTTCATTAGCTGATGATCAACTAGACCACCGTGATGTCATCTACGTACAACTACTTTGACCAGTAAAAACAGGACTTCCATAATAGTTCCATTACGTATACTATACTTATGTATGTTATATTATATTATACATATTTGTTAAAGAAATAAAAATAATGTGAATTCATTTTTTTGACTACACCACCAGAAATAATGCTTGGACATATTTATCCCTAAAAAAATTGGCAAAGGCTTAAATAAAACGAATGCAATTTTAATGCCAAAAGTCTTTATTTATCTCATAGTATTACAAAAAAAATAATATTGCGTTCAATAGCCCATTTATTGAGAAGGGTTAGCCTATAGGTACAACATCAGGCTACGATTCTCTTCGCGGTTCGGAGCAGAACAGTAACGCTTAATGCATGTAAAATCTCGCAGAACACCTAGTATATAAATCAATATTAAGATTAAAGCTACAAAACGCAAACCATAAATATAGAAGGATGATCTAACCTATGACAACATTTTTTCCTTTTAGGTTTAATGAAGCGTTTGTTATACAAACAATATCTAATTCTTTGTATAACAAACGCTTGTTATACAAAAAATATCTATTCACATCATATATGCTATGTATATTTTACTGATTTATAGCTATAATTAAGTTTTATTTTTCATATTTTCGGAAGTATTTGGAATAATAAAACGCTTCCTTTAAACTATTATACCAAATATTGCTTAATATAAATCAACCTTGTAACTACAATCTACTTCGGCCAATGTTACACGTTGGAAAAATCCGTGTTTGATCATTTAAAATTAAAATAATCTATTTTCACTTATATACGTTCTCTCCTAAGACTTATGAAACAGGGTAACTTTAATAACCTAAATAAAGAGGTTATAATATTATACGAAAGATTCTCGTAGTTTTCCAACTTGAATTTCGCAATGCACAGAGGATGCACGTCGAATATTAAGCTGGATTAATTAAGTATCTCTTGCGTGAAACTTGTTACAAAACTTACGACTTAATTTGCATCCGATCAATGAAAAGTTTATATACAAATGTTAAATCGTATTGTTAACAAGTTTTTATCAAGGGTTTTCAAAAAACAAAAAAAAAAAAAAACAATGGAGTATGACAAAAAAGGTTTGTTTCTGTAAAGTCATTTATAGCAAGAATATTTTAATGTGTTTTGGGCCCCCTATTATTTTAATAGTCTGTGTATACTTTAATTCACTTTTCTGTTTACATAAAACTATGTATTCAATCAAACTATTCATTAAAATATAACAATTTGAAATTATCACGCTTATTTTACATCATCAATTAAATCACCAAACTGTTATATTCATTTTGCTATTGTTATAACTTACAATAATATGTAGATTATATGCACGCACTGATTGTGAATAATAGTGTTTTGAAATACAATCTATTTTAGATATTTTAAAATGTTTTGAAACATTATTTATTTGTTTATTTGTAGCGCAAATTATAAAGCTAAAATATGTACGTATCATGGTTAAACTATTTGCTTCTAGAATATAAATAGCTAAAATATTAAAAAGCCTTTAGTAACTCAGTGTAAATTTATAAAAAAAAAAGTAGTTTACACAATAAATTATTACAATATCCGACTAAAAAACAAGTTCAATTGATTCGAAAAATAAATACGGGCCTCCATTATTATGTTGCCTTAAGGTCTTCAGATGTTTAAATCCGGCTCTGACAAGAGACACGGTATGTGCTAAATTTCATCTTACCCTGTGCATGGAACTTGCTTAAAACTCGGGTCAAATATTTGAACCATACATTCTAACATATGTGAAGTTAAATAAAATATTGAAATAATAAAAAAAAACTTCAACTTCGAGAACGAGTTAAGACAAGAGTGCATAATACGAGTATTTAGTTAGTATTTCAATACTGGACTGTTTAGTTTTTGCAGAGGATGTAAGATTACACAAGCGTGTTTTTATCACAAAGGCAATTACATAAGAACTTGTATATTATCGTACGTTATTGTGTGTTACGTAAGGAGCATCTCTCCACTTCCCTGTTTATATTATTTGATTTTAAGTTGCGTAATAATTATTAAAACATTCAGTACTTGATAAAACTATAACGTTCAAAATTGAGTTCCGTATATCTAAAATCAAAAACCATGATTAAAATCAGTCTGATTTATAACTATAATTATTTATTACGGCAATTAAGTAATCGTTTAGTATGGCCCGACTCAAATAACCAATTAATAATGCAAAATGCAAATGAATGAGAATTAAATATTCGTTTAAGAAGTTACGTATAAAGTATTCATACAGTAACTATATAAAATGTTTAATTAAATATTATTAATTAATTAAATAAAGAGAAAGAGTACTATGTATGTATATAAAATAATAAAAATATTATTTTATTTACTGTTATCAGTGTCGAATAGTTAGATGAAGAAGTCAATTTCGACAACTTTTTAATAAAATTTACAAATATAACTCAATACAGAACGCTCATTAATCGGATATTGCGTCATCGGCTGCCAATGACAAATCACTATTTACATTACTGTCGATCATCACCTCAGCGGTCAATTCGACTTTGGCCAGCATTTCACAGATTGGAGGTTCATGAATCTCCCATAAATAACGTTTACTGATCTCTAAAAATCGCCGATATAGCCTTTCGAAAACTTCGCGATCGTTTTCGACGTCTACGGATCACGTAATAAGGGTGAATGTACGATTGGATGTCATTGGTAGCAACACATTAGATTTTTCAGTTATATTATTTTACCAAAAGTTTGCTTTCGCTGGAGTATTGAAATGCTGACTTGTTATATTATAACTGTTTTTTCATACTATTTTGATATTAATGTAGCGAATCAAATCTAATATCATAACGGTGCTGTGATAACTTTCATCGTAGTAATTATATACGATTGATACTACCGTTTCATAACGAAGTTTAATTAAAATCGATGTTCAATACAAAACTATTTCGATGCGAATTTATAATTGGAACTAAAAGTTTATACAAACTACATATAAAATAAAATAACGTTACAAATATTAATCTGTATTTTTTCTCATAAACTGTACCTTCATATCGCGATATCGCTTCGATTATTTTTATTCGTTGGATAGAATACATTCAAACCAATTTCTCAATGAAGTCCTCAAATCTACATATTATAAAATTAATTTGTTCTTTATCCGCAAAGAAATAAAGGTCATTCTGTATTGAAAATGCCCATGCATAATAATTGGTAGAACGAAACTGCTTTAAAAGTCATGAAGAAATACTTTTCGCCTTCGGCGTGCAATGCTTAATAATAAGCTGTGTATTTAAATATTTTAGCACTCTTGGTCATGCCATGTTCAAGTTTGAAAGTCTTTCTTAGAAATTAATTATACAAAAGTAATACAAACACATACAGAAAATAATTCCAAATAATGTTATTTTATTTTAATTGTATAATAGAATGGAATTGCTTTAATGTCAAAAAAATAGATATTTGTAAGAAATATTTAAATATTTTTTTAATATTTTTGAAATGAATATGTTTTTATTTACAAAAATAATATTTATATACCTTATATGAATAGTGATTATTTCATATTGGCGACATTATCAACCATTAATAAAGTCACAAATTGTGGCTTATACAGGGGACAGTTCTGCTGTTATAACAGCCATGATACGTTCCCGATTCTATTGCAATCCAACTGCGACTATTCCTCACAAAAATAAACCTCAGCTTAATTGTAAGTGAAGATCAATTCTATTTATTTGTATCTTTTATGATAGGTATGAATATTGAACCCAAATTGAATAATGAACCCAATTATATTCCAAGACATTTTTGAACGAACCGCAACTGCATCGTGCAAGTTTGTAGAATACGAAAACGATAGAACAACAACGATTACGCATCGACTCGACGACGATGGAGTGACAATTTAAAAGAAGAAATGGCGCCCTGTACTTATTATTGACTAGTAGCATTCTTGTTAATTTTTATTGACATTTCATTGAAATTAAAAATGCTTTTTAATTTTATTGAGACGCAGCTTTAGGCCATCGTCCCACTAGCCCTAGCTTGCATTATTCCTGTCTGCATTTATTAAAGTTAACCACAATTACAATTAATAATTGATCCAGTTAAATATAATATGCATCAAAACACTACATGTGAACGAACTATATCATTGCCGTGTGAAACATCTATAAAGATGCGAAGTACGATTAACGTACAATACCAAGGCCGTTTATCTTTTCATGATGCTACTGGTTATGTACGTTTTTATTGTGTTAAAATTGGACGAGTACGCTGTACGAGATTAACTAGACAATAAGAAAACAATGGAAGAAGTGTAATTTTCGTACGGATTATTTGTCTAATAGACATACACATTGCTCTGCGCTTTAAATAATTTCTGTAATTATATTCTTAAGTAAAGTATTATATAACTCTTTTTGTTTTGCGTTGGTACAATTTGTTACGAAATAAATATTTTTAAGAATTATTAAATATACAAAAGAAACTTTCAGAATAAAATATAATTTATAATTGTTTCATATTATACCAATACTTATATAAGAGAGGCAGTTCAGTCGGAGAAATTATCAAATCAATTACTTAATAAATATGCGACAGTTAAACATTTAAGTAATAATTTTCAATAGATCAACGCGAAACGTAACAAAAGGTGTCGATAAGAACGGACAGGAATTTTATAAGCGAGAAAGCTGTGATGTCTCGCTAGTTTGCAACGTGACAACAGTTCGGTCTCATTACGTGACAAAACGCAAACGTTAACACGCAAGTTGTCTCCTTAACGATTACCAACATAGATAAGAGACTTCTTTTAAAATCGAACTAGCTTTATATTCTCTACACATTGTTTTTTTTTTTTTTCGTGTCTAATCTGTTACTTATAAATTATCTGTGCATATTATTATATTTCGTTTTTGGATCCCTTATAAAAAATCCAGATCTTTATAAAGGATAAACATATTTATATTAAGTTCTTTTTGATAAGTTTTACATTTTTATTATCTAGTAAAAAAAAAGTATTTTCATCACATGCTTGAAGAAACTACCAATTGCCCATAAATACTTCTTAGAAAAAAGTAATACATCTAACGCTTATAACTTTAAATTATTCTTAAATAAATAATTTAATCTATTTATTTTATTTTACATGTGTAATTCGTATACAAATTATTTAATATACTGATAACTGTATAAAAAACATACATAGTCTGCATTTGAATACCATAGTAGTGATCTATTTACAGTGTCATGGGACGGACGGTTACATTATGCTCAATGTCAATAGCCTCTCCCTAGAGATTTACATATATGGCGGTATGTAGGGCGATGCCTATAAATACTATACAATTTGTTTTACTTTATAAATAATTCAAATATTTTAAATACAGTTTTCTACAAAACCAATAACCTTAAGGAGAGAAAATCAAAGTATTTTTATTCTAATTAGTCATCTCTTTTGTACCCAACCGTACACTATTTCTATCAACGGATGAGCAAATGGACCATCTGATGGTAAGTGGTCATCATCGCCCATAGGCAGTGGCGCTGTAAGAAATATTAACCATTCCTTTCATCGCGGATGCGCCACCAACCTTGGGAACTAAGATGTTATGTCCCTTGTGCCTGTAGTTAATCACATATAAATAATGTTCATTATTGATTTATAAATTTTATTATCTTGAATCATTTCCAACATTATTTATATCCTTCGTTAATTTAAAGTTGCAATATTAGGTATGTAGCAATTGTCGTGCAAAACAATTATTATGTTCAACGATTTTACGGTCTATTAATTAAATAACCCTAATAGATACGCACATTAATAATAATTAATACGTATTAATACCCGTACTTATTGAGGTTTCCTTAAATGTTTTCGATATTTTGAAACGATTAAACGGCGGAAACGCGCAAGGAAATCCACTTAGGAAAGGCAATTTGAAGAATAATTAATATTAAATAACACTTGTACTAGGTATGATTACTCATCAAATTTATATATAAAAATGAAAACAAAAGAAAAACATACCGTCGTGTTCCTTTCGCCGGTTTTTCTCAGATCAAAGTATTTTCTTTTCCAAATGGGTGGTGGTGTTTTATTTGACAATCGAGAAGTAAGTGTAATGCTTCTATATTAAAATAAAGTGATTTGTTTTGTTATATCACTAATTTATTGATCAGAACTATTGTTCAATTAATATAAGAATTATTTTATAATTATTGGTGATGTTCTCCTTACCGATTGTTGTTAGTGCAGTAATTTTTAAGAGAGACCAGCTAACACCTGCGGAATTACAAGTATGGACCCAAAAACAAGTACTCACTCTATTTTCTAATAATTCGATAGAACGACAAGCCGTCACGACCGGAAAGGGTTCAGACGAAGGACACGAGGTTGTAAAAACTGACAATTTCAAGACTCCAGGCTGCTACTGAGATTATCTTCATAGAAGAAATTACATTTTATATGTAATTAAAATACACTAAACTCATTTAAAAATAAGTCTATAAGTATTCATATTACATAAAAATATGTCTGATAAATTTTCTATTAAAGAAACACGTAACATATTTAAGCTGCGTACAGACGGTATGCAGTGCATTCAAATGTCAAAGATACAATTATTTTGATTTATTGCTAATAAACACGGTCAAGGTTACAATCAGACTCAGTCATTGCAAGCAACTACCAGAGAATTACAAAACAAATTGATAGGAAGTTCGATATATTTATTACATATCTACGTTACTATTTTAATCATAATTATTTTATTTAATAATATCTTGACATTGAAGCCTTACAGTTAATTGAAATATAAATTAATATGAAATCAATTCAATTTGCTAATTGAAAACACGATTTTTCATTTAAACCTTTAATTTTGTTTAAATACATTTTAAAATATAGTTTTTTTTTTTTAATTTACAAATAAATTTAAAGGTAATGACTGCATCTAAAAGCGTTCAAAACATTATTTTTTATCTGTATTCAGATACTATGTAGCTCAATAGCTACATAGTATCTGAATATCACGTGTATGTATACACGTGATGTGTATACATACAATTATGTATACACATCACGTAGAAGAATTGAAATAATTTTAATATATATATTGATTTTATATTCTTTAATCTAAGTTAAGGCTGAACAGATTACACGCGATGGTCACCGGTAGTACGTGACTAAAATGTTAATTCAAATGGTAATCACTCGCTCCTTCCATAGAACGGAACTACATGTGTTTAAAATTTATTTGTGAATACCTATCATAGTTCTACTTAAGGGTGTATATTGATTGCGTAATAAACTCTTACATTACATTCCACAATAGCCAAAAAATACCCCAATACAATATAATGCCATATTGCATGATTAGCATTACTTATCACAATTTACCAACCATCAAAAATAAAACTCTTTATTTTTTTTTATACATCATTTGTCAAGCAAAACCACAGAGTAAATAATCCCTCAGTCTCAACTACAATCGTCATAAAATGTAATAAAAAAAAAAAAAATTTTTTATCAATAAAACACAGATTAAAACGCTAATACCATGTCAGATGGAATAGATGCGAAGGAGGTTGATCTGTGAAAACTATAGATAAATTATATTTGTCTGTAATTATATAGTAACAACTACAGATGGCAAGACGGTTGCATAAGATTGAATTTACAAGCTTATTAAAAGTTTCGCCACTGCAGTCGATAGTCATAGATAAGTACCGCTTATTACGATTTCGATATGTATTTAAAATTTGAATTATATTTGATATATACTTTTACTTCTCTATAATAACATCTTATTAAAAAATATACCTATTAAGATGTTTAATACAGTTATAACTTAATAGATCATACTCAATGTACTATAAAACACTAACTAAATTAAAACGTATTTTATTATTTTTACCTTTTTGCTTACCTTATAGAAAAATCAAAACGAAGTGAAACTATTCGAGTTTTTTACTCATATAGAAAGGCGGACGGGTTTCTAATGGCAGGTATCCATGCACATATGCCTGTGGTAGGCATACACGTTCATTGTAAACTACAGTTCAATTGTTTTCGTTGTTATTAAAAAAAAGTTATTAACAAATTACAAACTAGGTATTAACTGGGTGACTATAATCTAGTAACCTAGTTGTACAAGCCCGTCTGGGTGGGTACCACCCAATCATCAGATATTCTACCGCCAAACAGAAGTACTCAGTATTGTTGTGTTCCGGTTTTAAGGGTGAGTGAGCCAGTGTAACTACAAGCACAAGGGACGTAACACCTTAGTTCCCAAGATTGGTGACCCAATGGTGATGTAAGTTATTGTTAATATTTCTTACAACGGCATTGTCTATGGGCGGTGGTGACCACTTACCATCAGGAAGCCCATTTGCTCGTCCGCCTAAATATATCGTAAAAAAGGTATATTATAAATATGAAAATAAAATTGCTTTTTTTTTAAAACCTGTAACATTTATAATACTTCTTTTGTAATTTCTTGAACGATTAAGAATTATTTTAATTATTAAAAAAACAGACTTGAGTAAATACATTTTGATTTATGGCAAAGATACATTTACATATTTACATCATTAATGCATTGTACAGACAGGATACGCCTACAGCAATGCAATATGAATAGAACATTTAGTAATAACGGCAGATGGCACTTCTGACTCAGATGGTATAATAATAGACATCTTTAATCAATATTTATCTCTTGCATTAAAACGATATTTTAAATTATTATAGCCTCGCATGTCTAGATTAAACATTAAAGGAGGATGTTTATATTTTGATCCAATGTTTAAATGAGATTAAAACTAACCAACATATATATTATTTTATTATGTACATAGGGTAATGTGATATATTTTGTTCATAAACTTTATTGCCTCCTCATTGTTATAATCACAGGATAAATAATATCGAAAGGGGCCGTATTGCTTACTGAGTTTCCGTTTCGTTTCCAGTGAACCTTCCTGAGATTTACTATAAGAAGTACTAAAATAATACAACAAAAAATGTCTAAAATATTAAACTATGATTATACAATTTTCATTAAAAAAATATAGATACATACTTAATAAAACGAAACAAACCAATACATAGAATCAAATATATATATATTAACACATAACTACAGTTAACAAACGATAAATACTTATTAAGTATTATTAAAACTTGAAACAATTATTTAGTTTCCTGTAATATAAAAATCTAATTAACATTCACAATGGCTGTATGTGTGTTATCTCTACAGCCAAGGAAAACAAATCAAGCACTCAGTCTCAAATATCAACATGAAACAATGTTTTAAAAATCAAGTTATATTTACTACTTTAATGTAATATTATTTTATATAAATTCGCACAATCTATCTGAGTATTAAATGAAGATTGTAAAAGTACCTGACTAGTAATTAGCTTGTGCATATATGAAATTTTATTCTTTAGATTCTTACAAATGATAAGTTGTCGCAACATAACATTTAAGTCCAAAATAACTAACAGTATGCAAACAGCTATTTACTAGAGCAAGGTTGATGTAAAGAAATTTTGAACACAAAACAAAATTAAACTAAAATAGAGTATATTTGCAAAACTGATGATATGTAGTATTTGAACATGCATAAAACTTATAATGTTGAAGTAGGTATGCGTCTCTGCAATATTACAGTCTTATTCCTACAACAGATATTTGTATAACTTTTTTACGATGAATATGAAATTCTATATGTAAAATTACGTGACGATTTACCTACAACTATTAATTTGCATGGTTTTATATAAATGTTAATACATACTGGGCAGGAGCTGGCGTCATCTCGGCATTCACCTTGACTTGCCCGTTACGCTCCGAAGGTCATAGGTATTGGTGGATTTTTTACCACCGTATAGTCGTATCAGGACTCGAATACAGATCTAATTATCACCTAACATTTTTTACAATTCTTACAAGACTGTAGACATTTTATTACTACGTATCAAATTTCAAAATTCAATATACTTTTATTAAGTTAATATACTTAATACGTATGTACGTATCATTTTTTATGGAGCACCATTTTATTATTCGGATGTGACGAATATAATTACTGTATGGTCTGTTTTGTTCAATGTTATATTGAATATAAAGTAATTATACACCATTAATCTATATTTACGGTTACTAATAATTACATCGTCACTTAAAGTACTATCGTAATCAATTAGTTACAGTTTTTTTTAGGCGGAAAATTGAACAAAAACTGAAATAGTCCAGATACTTTGCACATTTTGTAATTTTTTCCACTAATTCATTTATTGACAGTCTGTAAAAGGAAGAATATATATTATGATACTTATAAAGTGTCAAGGAATAAGTATCTTATACTAATAACAGAAACATATATCAAAATAATTATCTTCACAAAGATAAATTAACATAATAAGCTGAACTATGTGAACATATTAATTATTGGCTGTCCTTTTCTGGCAATTAATGTTAAACGACACGCATTTCGAATTATTTATTGTTACTTCGTTTTTATTGCCAGATATACAGCACAAAGCGAGTCACACACGATGAAGATATTATAATATATTTTTATCTTAAGATAAAATATTGCTCGCTATGTAATTCAATGAAACATCGCTCACTGTGAATATGTGATATTGTTCATCTTACTTATATATTTTATTATATTTTATATTTTAAGATATTGAGTGATATAAATATTATATGTGAAAAAGGGATAAAGTCGATGGGTAAGGAATTGAAGTCTGCAGAGAATAATAATTTTGGACGCCAATCCCAAAGACTAAACACAAGCATTATTAAACGATTCCACGTCTTTATTTCTGATGTGGTGCAAATTCTATTTTGACTTTGTCAAAATGTTTATAAAAAATGAGTTTATTCAACTTGAGTTTGATTATACGTAAGGTATATTATAGTGCATAATTAAGGGCGTAAACTCAGGTGCACCCCATTCCCTCACTCATCTGCGAGAGATCAAAACTCAAATCTTTACGTGTATATTAAAGCAGGGTAATGTACTACTGTCAACATTTAAGCTCCGGTCTGCTCTTGAAAATTTATTGATAAAATAATCCAATAACTTGTTCATTCATCCACCTGAAACGTATCAATCCAGATCAAAGGTATCTGAAGCTACATAAGCTACTAGATCAACGAAACATAAACTGCCCGAGATAATAAAAAAGGTTTCGTATATTTTCGTATCTACTCGTGTCTCAGCTTACTTTGATATTTTATTTTAAGATGTCTTATTACATAATATAGTATCTGCGCCGTGTGCTGTGCATAAGTAAACTTTGTCAGCATCTGTGCTAGTCGTATTATGGTATTGCAACCTCAAATAACCAAATCGTGTGTTTTTCAAATCAGTGTTTAAGTACGCTTCCTAATAAGACTTGAATTTAATATTGGGTTGCGTTTATTTATGTCTCCTATAATTTCGAATATTCTACATATAATAGTCTTATAATAGAATTATAGATTATTCAATTATAGATTATTCAATTGTAGTTTAAAATTCAACTTCCACGCCAAATTATCGCTTATTGTTAGTATAGATTCGCTATAAATAAACGAATAAAAGAAGCGAAACAGCGGATGCCGTAAAAATTTGATTACTCCGAATTTTTTTACGTAATATCAATTAGATGTAATAATCGGAGGCGATTTCGTAATACGTGAACGTAAACTGTGTAATAGATAATTTATTACCATTCAATTGTAAAAAGTATTTATCAATATAGTTTTGTATTTTGACGTAGAAATAAATATCCAATTAGAATAATTTTGTGGGTGTTAGTTAATTTCAAAGACCTAATGCACAAATTGTATAATGTATCGAAGTCATGTTACATAAAAAAAATATATTCAGATAGTAGGTACTATCTCTTCGTTTAGCGTTCAAAATTTGTCATAAAACATTTTAAATGAAAATTGCGATCGCGTTTGCCTAAACTTTAAATTAGTTTATGACACAGAAAAATATTATCTGGGATTCTTGAGGTTTTACATAAGTAATTTAGGAAAATGATACACCATTTAAGAACATATGTGCGATACAAAATAATCATTGTTTTCTTCTTAAAATTAAAAAAATGTTATCGTGCTCAATATTTTTTAAGCCAAGAGTTTTAGGAATCTATTTTAAACGTTTACAAAATTCAAAATGCGATTGAAATAATGCAAATCTATATATTAATACTTGAGCATCAACTAAAATATTTATTATAAAAAAAATAGAAATAAATCGTGTAATATTTAAAAGAAATTACTGGTAAAAAAAAAGTTCTGACAAAATCTGAGCTAATTTATTTCATAATTGTATTATTGAAATGATTTATTTATTAGTTTAAAACAAAGCAAGTTACAATGAAAGTGTTCTAAACCGGTTTTATGTAACTCTCGCTTTAGTGAAATTACGTTAGGCTCAGGTCTTCCTTCACGTAATCAACGAAGTCCTAAACCGTGAAATCTCACTTCGTGCGAATCGTTCAATTGAATACTTTACTTGAATACCATAATTACTTAAATTTATATATTATACGTAACCTAATTAATTTTTTGAACGTAAATATTATCGAAGGAACATCTTCTGAAAAGCTGAAATTTAAAATAAATGCAATTGAATACTGGAATAACTAGACTGAACAATAAAGCAATAAAATTGAAAAATGAACCAAATAAACGTTTAGAAATGGCTATAACGGTAACTATATTTATCAGAATAATTGATTAAATTATTGATATAATTGTGCTGTATTCCTCGCGTATTAAATTCCAACAAATTTCACGCTTACAGAATTGGGCGGATTACCGCCACGGTCCATAAATCACAATGTACAGAATTACGGCGCTTTATTATGAAACGAAGATGTGTTAACTGCGAAACAATTTATAATTAACGTAATTACCCAACACGTATGTATTAAATCATTTGCTTTTGATCACAAGAAGTTTCATAATGCGTTATAAGATAGGACTCGAATGTTTTAATTCAAAATGTAAACTAGTTATCTTTCGTAAACTTAAAAATATTAAAACACGACTCCGGAAAAGTAAGAAACATTATTAAAGGTACAGAAATAAAGTACAGTATTCGTTTCTATGATATGATTCCACAGCTATTTTTAACTTGGCCTATTAAAAAATTTAAAGCTCATATAAAAAAACGCTGATAAATAAGGCATAATACTCAATACAAATATAGATATAGCTTTTTATATTAAAGATAAAAAGCGTGGACTTAGTAATTACTGACTTCTAGGCCGGATATATAAAAAAATAATTGTTGTTTACTAACATATTCTGTAATTAAATTGGTGGAAAAGAGTAACTACTGAGTTTCTTACCAGTTGAATCTACTTTCCGAACCGGTGGTAGCTTTTAATTTAATTCAGTAACATGACGATTCAAACAGTATTTTGAGCCTACTTGAACAAAAAATATTTTGATTGATTTTGAGGTACTTATACTTTTTTCGGATTACTCATAAATTTACTAAATATTGATTTTAGTTGTACACATTAAACGATGACAGTAGAATTAGAAAACCATTCTCTTTTTGTTCGTCTTCACTGTACATATATACTGAGATATACTCATACGCTAAAGTTTGCTTGCAATCCCTGGCTAATTAACCTCTTTATACAAGCTTCACTTCTATAACTAAATATTTAAACCAATCTAGGAAGTTAATTGTAACCTACTCATCGTATATACATGTATTAAGTATGTGTAATTCTAATGACGTTACTTGCAATAGTTTTGTACCATCTAGTTGATCAAGAGCTCGATAATAAAGACTAACAGAAGCGTGTTTTAAGTGTTAATGGCTAGAATTTGTATTTACTGAAATGCCTAATAGCAAAATAAAAGTAAAGTAAACTTCAATATTTACTGTTTACCGAAAACTATTCTCTTGTAATTCTATAAGCTTGTGCTGTAAATTTCTAACACTCTAGCAGCATATTTTAATTCTACTTGGTTGAAAATAAAAGCTATTAACCCAAAAATAATTGATTTTAATTATTAAATCGCCCAATAGCAATTAAAACTAATAAAATGTATTCCTTTAAATTTGAATATCCTAAGTAGTTTATATTTACTGCTTATTAGTACTTTTACATTTAACATGCACGCATGTTCTTAATGCAACAGGTGTATATAATTGACAATTCTTTTATTGTTATGTCATTATTATTAAAATAAATCTTTATTTCAAATGAGTAAGGTTCATTTTATACTGTACAATTGATATAGTAGAGTTTTGTATCGCAGACAAATCGCTGACAGTTTCCCGTCTCGAGAATTGATAAATACTGACCTTCTTGATTTAGTGGTATGCGATCGGCCTCTTTATGAATAGTAATACGTAGGCGTATGTTTCCATTGTATGTTACGGTTACATATTGTATTAAATTTGTAACCCAATTTATCATATAAAATAACATTAATATTAATAAAATTCTCAATATTAACAACAATATGTATATTACTGGTATTTTAATAAGTTATTGCTTATTAATTATTTTTAATTTTCATTTACAAAATGTACAAAAAATTCACAAGTGTCACACATATCATTGAATAAAGTATCTCGAAGTCTGCAAATCATAAAATGTATCATCAATTTACACGATCCAATTCACAAATTCAAAATGCTTCCGAGAAAAGAATGAAGCAAAAAAATTACAAATACGTTCCGTCACGGAAAGTGTTCAGCTTAGCCCCATTTTTTACTAATTGATTTGTCACATATATGATAAGTACCTTAACAAAGTGAACACGACATTCTTAAAGCTATATAACTGTATCGCTTGTTTTCGCAAAGCTAAATAGAAATCGTTTCATACAACAATGGAACAAGAAAAACAATTTTGTTTGTAAACATTGAGCGTCCGTCAATTCACGTTGACCTACTTGCCTTACCTTGCCGCTCCTAATACATGCGACTTTGTACCTTAAACCATACGTTATATTTGATGTATCAAAAATAATTGCATCACCTCAAACATATTCAATAGTATAAACCAAATTTCCTGTTGCTAACTTATATTACGTTAGTGACACGAGTGAGATATTAATTTTCATTGCTTCACGAATATTATATACCTTTGTATACAATAATCTATTAAGAGACTTGAATTTAAAAAAAAAAAAAATTACTAATTCATTTAAAATTACTTAACATAAGTAAAAATAGTATGAAGTAACGTTAACATGACGTTTTTCTGTCTTTCATACATTTATTTTTTTAATATGCATTATAGATAATTATATCTAAAGGGTTAATCTATACTAATATTATAAATGCGAATTTAACTATTCACAGCTAAGCTGCTCAATCTAATTTGATGAAATTCGGTATGAAGCAAGCTTGAATCCCAGGGACAGACGCTACCTCTAAATATCTAAAACCAACGACTGTTTTAAACATGCGGACGATTCCGTGCGCAAAAACTAGTTTTATAGAAATGCGAAAGTAGCTCTATCTGATACTCATTCTCAGCGAAACCACTTAACCGAATTTGATGAAATTTGCTATGAAGCAAGCTTGAACCCTAAGAAAGGACATTGGCTATTTTATGCCTGACACCTGACAACCTCTAAAACGCGAGCGAAACCGCCAACGCGAACTAGTTTTATATAATTATTTAATTTAAATGGCCTCACAATTGAAAGTAAGGTTTCAATTCATATGATGAAACAAATTATACAAAAAAATATTATAAAGGTTTATAAAAAAAACTAACGACTTCCCTTCTATTAGAATGTTTGCATAAAATATATTTAAATTTACGATAAAAACTAAATATCAATAGAGAACCAAGATAATAATTTACCGATGAGCCTTTTGCCGTGCCTATCTTATATATTATCTGGCATTCAAGCTACCCATAACTTACTATTGACATTACGAGGGGTAATAAATATATAAGCTATATTGCGACATCAGGCAATAAAATGATATAACACTAAAATTAATATTGTTTTTATGATATAGTGTTCACCACCGCCCATAGACAATGGCGCTGTAAGAAATATTAACCATTCTTGAATTCCATAGTGCGCTAGCAACTTTGGGAACTAAGATGTTATGTCCCTTGTGCCTTTATTGACACTGGCTGGCTCACCCTCTAAACCGGAACATAACAATACTGAGCATTGCTGTTTGGTGGTTGAATATCTGATGAGTGAATGGAACCTAACCAGACGGACTTGTACAAAGCCCTACCAAGTCAAGGAATGGTAGAACGATACTATATATTTTTTTATTTAAATTGTTTTAAGTTCTCATTTGTCTGGTTTCTTTTCGTGTTAGGTTCAATGAAGCTCCAATATTATCCTATCTTAATTTAATTCTACATTGTTCAGTTTTTATTTATATACTAGGCAAAAGTAAATATGTACATACAGGCAATTTTTTGAAATCGTGATTTATTTTATAATTTATTCCCGCAATAATGAAATGTTATTTAGTTTCTGTCTGGGTATATTCCTATACTACACAGCTTTACCAAGATTTAAATTACTTTGTTTTAGAATATGCATTAGTGGTTGGAACAGGAAGTGTATATTCAGGGTCTAACCATATCTATCCACGACAAACTGATGAAAAATGATTTTATATGGTCCGTTAATTATTGTTGAGTTTATGAAGTCATGTCAAGAATGGACTAATTAATTATCTATTTAATTTGCCTTTATATCATTACAAAGTACAATGAAACGAACGACATTCACCGCGTACCGTGTTTCTTTCGACAGCTAATGTTAAGAATGTTACCAAACATGTCCTTGTTTATGTGCAATAATAGCGTTGAAAAACATTAGCGGCTTTACCTATAAATGTTTTTAGAGGGTAATTCGTTATACAATTTTGCGTCTTCTTCTTTCGAATTTTAAATTAATTATGACTGAAAGAGACAATCATATTACTAAAACACGCTAATAGAAATTTAAAATAAACTTTGAAAATGTGATTCAAGATTCCGAGTACCTACAAGTTTAACATGGCAATGTGATTTAAAACTATAGTCAAACAAATGAAGTTGTCAGCCGCATAAATGTTAGCTTAATAGCGGAAGAATAAATAGTATATTGCGTTGTGAGTGAGTCGGCACCAAAACTATAATTATCGTGCCGGACAAATTACTGAGAAAGTATGATATTACGGCAATATTTAGTATTAATACATTGGTGTTTAAAACTGTCCTTTTTATGATATAGTTTGGCGAACTAGTAAATGAGCTACCTGATGGTAAGTGGTCACCACCGCCTATAGACAATAGCGCTATACGAAATATTAACCATTCCTTACATCGCCCATGGGCCATCATCCTTGGGCATGCTGTTATGTCCCTTGTGCCTGTAGTTATATTCACCCTCACGATCACGCACCCTTCAAACCGGAACACAACAATAGTGAGTATTGCTGTTTAGCGGTAGAATATCTGATGAGTGAGTGGTACCTACCCAGACAAGCTTGAACCAAGTATACCTTCTTATTTTAACCTATAATTTAAAAATTAAGTAAATTTACAGAAGTTATAATTGACTATTTCATTTTTTTTGTTGCCTTCGCGTACATTGTGCTCGTAGACAATCTATACAAGGATATTTACTTGATATAACAATAGATTTGTAGTCGGTAACAATGGTAGAACAAAATGCGTCGGGGCACGGTTGTGGTTGTCACCGACATCATATTGAAAACAAACATTGATATCGAGTTAATACAATAACCATTCAACACCAACATCCCAGCCATATGTTTTTGTTGTTTATTTTTGTATCCTTTGATTTGAATTTTGATTTTGCTTTATAACAAATTTACGTTCAACTAAAAAACAGGTGTCTTTACAAAAGTGATAACATACTAAAAACCTTTGCACTTTTAAAGGCATTTTTAGGTCGCTATATGTCTTAGCCATTAAGTCTAATGTGAAAATAATTAGTGAGAATAGTAACACATGCTGATTTTCTATACACTGTGAATCTTTTAACGACTTCAAAATAGGTTAATCATATTCTTCTAAGCTGTAGGGATTGTATATTAATATAAAAATAAGACAATTTGTTTGTGAAGAAAAATATAATTTTATAAAATTTAGGAAAAATATATTCGTATTGAACGGCGAACACTAAAACGTTGGTGAGAATTTTCAGTAAATTCATTAATAAATTAGAGTTACACTTATTAAAAACATTTTTTTTTTGATTTAGAGAAAAAAACTATTTTAAAGTAAATTTACAGTAAATACATATTATTCGTACTTTGCTTAAGTATAAACGCTTCATAGATGTTTTTAAAATGAAATTTACATTCAAGTTAAGGTATATATTAATCATGTTTATTAGATATTTGGAAGGTGGTCCCTACCTTTGAATCCGTCCCCGAAGAAATAAATAAAGAGAAAATCGAGATTTACTATTAGGCAAAAGTAAAATACAAATTATTATTTTAATAAAATGAAGTGTAATATTGTGACTTACCTTCTACAATTCTACTTATTGTATGAATATGATCCGAATCATTTATTCATAAATAAATAATCTCAACAATTTTTAATAACAATAAAGCAGGTCAAAAATATTTAATTAATTTGCATGCAAACGAGTATGTATACATACATTGGTATAATTAGTAGATACCTCTCGGCTTATAGGCAACGTAGTCGTAACGACGTAACCTTGACTCCGCATAATTGTAATTGCACATTAGATCGTCCCACGGGCTTATTTCATACCGTTGTTATTATTCTGTGATTGTTTCTTGCTGTAACAAGACTTTGAAATGATTATCGTCACGAAATCTTTGAAAATCAAAATAGTTATAGAATACCTACGCATTATTTTTGCCCGTTACTTTTCAAATATACATAAATTATTAAGAAAATAGATATAATTATATACTCAGTTGGTATATTGAATTTACTGTATGAACTTGCTTAAAAATATATCTCTGATTTGTCAATCAATTATACTATAATTAGCTGTCACGACATCACGCGAGATCATACAGATAATAAAAAATCTGGAGTTAGTATTTGTTGATTTTCAGGCAGGATATAAATTCATTGACTAAACTTAGAGTTTCTAGCTGGACCTTCTCAGTAAAATCTACTTTCCGAGCCAGTTAGCTTTACATTAAACACAATTCTCTAAAACGACGTTATAATTTTTAACTATAAGTTAGTCCAGTGGGACTTATATTTTATATCAAGAAATGTTTCCGTAGGATAACAACACTGTTCCTGTCACTAGGGTGCGGTATCATCGAAAACACGGCATAAGTTTCTATACGAGTTTTATATAAAATGAGAAATGTACAATTCTTCTTTTCGATTAATATAACCTAAATTCACACTGCCTCTATTTAGCCAATAGGCATCGTAAAAAGTAACGGTGTTCTTTTTTAATAACACCTAGAACTCCGTTATTTTCTTCTTGTTGCCCACGCAGTATAATTAACACATACAAAAACCAAATAGGAAAAATATTTTTTAAACATTTAAAGACATAATAATTACTACTAATTTGAGTGTTTTCAAATATATTTTATTGTGATTCTTTCATTGGTAGATATGATAAAATGGTACGTAAGTAGTAGAGCTTCGTACAATATAACAGCCTTTTGTGTTCTTAATTCGTCATTACTTTACACATTATATAATAATGTCATGTGTGGGCAATTTCCTTTTTTTATATTTTATAAGACATTTTACAATACGTGTGGTTTAAGTTAAACGATCAGAAAATGGTCATGATACGCTGCGCAAATGTTTTTTTTAAACAACGGCGTGGAGCACTTGCTTGTGTCTACTTTACCTACATAGTAGTGTAACCGACGACTATAAAAAGAGCATAACTTTGTCGTCGTAACAAAGTTTAGTGTCGTTTAGAGGTCAAGCTGTGTCAATTCCACTGTTTAATTATTTTTTAATATAAGTATTAAATGGACGGTGTATGTTTATACGTTCTAATAAAAATCATTACATTATAATCATACATAAAGTCCACGATATAAACCTCACACAAATATGATATCACGCATGCTTTTATTCATATGACCTCATTGTACGCTTCCAACGCTTTTTGATAATTTCATTTGATTTTCATAATTTATTTTATTCACCAAAACGGGTAAGTAGAAAAATAAATGAAAATGAAGCAGTGAAAGCGAAAATAAAAAAAATACTTATTATGCGGTTCGAACATCTGGTTTGATGTTGAGATTATGTATATGACCGCTTCGGTCATATTGACAGTAAGGAAAACAAGGTTCCGTGCAACCTTTCTATGCAATACTGTTGGCTTATGTGATGTTAATATTAAATATGTAATAGTAAGAAAAAATGAATACCCAATTCTGAAATTGTTTGTGTTTCTCGAGCTACTTTCTCAGCGTTAGTGATGTAGTGTTTTCCCTTATATGATGAAAAATATGCTATAAGGGTTGACCTTTCCCCAACATTATGTTGGGAGGGTATGTGAGACTCGGCGCTGAAGGCATCGGAACACTAACTAAAAAACCAGCGGAACCATCTCCGTCTTTTCGGGGAACGTCGCGGGATCGCTTGCGCATACTACCGTGACGTCCTGCAGTAAATGGCTTGCCCAAATAAAAACCGAATCTCAACGATATTATATGAACGTTTGTTTATTTGTAATGCTTGCACAGGTTAACTACACGATCAATCAATAAACAATTTTGTATACGTGCTTTCAGGGTGTACAATTGTACATATAGTATTTAGGGTGCTTAACACTGACCCCTACTCCGAACACCTGAACAAAGCTCTCGGCGGTCAAGTATAAATATGTAACTTTGAGAAAACAAATTTGCACAAGGTGTCTTCTATTACGAAAAATATTGTGAATTAATTTTCCAAATGTATTTCAAAAACGAGTTACAAAACCACACTAATTTCTGTTTCGTATATCCATGTATTATAAACAAACGTTACGCGTTCTTAATGTGTATCGTTACAAATCTAAACATTTAATGCAATCGTAAAAAACACGTGTTTAAGCAATAAAATGCGATGTGTTATAAAATGAGATTCGCTGAATTTTTTTTATGTGACATCCAGATCACCCGTTCGTTTAACCTATTTGCTGGCTGGCAATCATCTTGTCTGGCACAGTCTGGTAGATCGACAACTAGTCTAATATGGCCGACATTAATATACAATACTGACCACTCGCCACCAAATCAACCATCTTGTTTATTTAAAACAAAAACAACAATAATCTTTATTGTATGCTACATGTGCAACAAATGTATACATATAGGCAAGGAAAATTGTATGTGTCTTTGTATATATCTATATATCTCATCGCTAAGAAAGCGACATAGTAGCACTGGTTTGTAAGTGTAAACTGTTAGAAAATGTGTCTATTCAAATAAATATGTAATAACTATTTTAATAATAGTATGTTGTTATTATTGTTCGCAAGTTAATGCATAGTAGTAGGGTTGTCAAAATTTCCAGAAAAATATATTGCCACCATGCTAATATGCTATAATATGCTTATTCATGCATGCTTATTTAGAATGTGTCGTTTAAATGATACTATTCTATTCTTTATCAGTACATACATAGCTGTTGTATATTATATAAAACCACGATTGAGAACCTTAGTTGTTACGCGTCATGTAGGTGGATACGTAGCACTTTCACAGTGACAAAAATAAAACTTTCTAAACATTACTAAACGCTCCACGAACACGTAACGGAGGTTGTTTACAAACCACTGAATATTTTATTTGTATAAGTTCTTTTTTATCGAAAACGTCTTATTGGCGATAAATAGAATCAATTCCAGCAATAATAAAAAAAAATAGCTACATTTTTTTTTCTTTGTTAGGTAGTATAATTAAATAAGGAATATAATTAAATGAGGACTGTCCCACCAAGCACCACAGAGTTTTCGTGAGCTTAATTTGTATTTATAATGCATCTCGAGGGATGTTCAAAAAATTTAATCTACGTAAATAATAAGCTACGACCCTTTTCCTAGAAAGCAAAGGTGCCTTAAGCCCAGCTGTGACATATTTACAGGCCGTTACTTTTACTTCATTATAAAAAAAAATGAAAAACATTCATGCAACATTATTCGCATACATAGTACTTGTAACTACCCTCAATCATTTGTAGGTCTCTTTATCTTCATATATTAACTAACGTATCTTTCATTGGAATCTGTTTAACACATTTCGTTTATTCAATAACATCTCATAAATAACTTCTGTCATCGGTTTTCTTTATATCTTAAGTAGAATAAATTCGTGTTGTGTTTCCATTCACGCATGAATCACTCGACGGACTCTTAAGATTTTTTATAATTTTATTTAATTATGATGGTAATCGTAATTAAATAAAATCATAAAAAAGTCTCTTAATACATGTTGAGCATTAGTGATAAAATAACTTACGCTCCACTTGTGTGAATGTGTGAAAAAGACAGTATCCAGTCATTAAAGTCAAAATAAAAATAGTACAACGATGTAAAATGCGAAGTTTAAGTATACCATTAATCACGAACTTGAGTTTAGTATGTAAATTAAACATTTATTAATTATATTCGGAGATAAATATTTAACTCGTAATCATGTTTCGTAAGTCATCGTTATTTAAATGGAACTTGATGGACGGGTGACATTTACATAGTTAAGATATACGTAATTCATGTTTGTTGGGTTAAAAAATTCGGCCTTTCGGTTAAATTACGAAATCTATCTGAAGTAAAGTTTTTTACAAAATATTACTTATTATTAATACATAAAAATATTATATATTACGTACACGTATATTCAATACGTTTTAAAAATAAGTTCTATTTATTTTATAAAACTTATTTCCTAATTTACAACCTCTAGGTAACATATCTATATTACGAGTTGTTAATTAATACGAGTTAGAAGGAATTGAAAATACTTGTTCCTAGGTACATTTTCTGTAACGAAAACGTTACTTTTAAACCATAAAATCAATAAGAAATAAATACATTTAACACATGAATTGAAGGAATGACCGACTTGATGCGGAAGGCGGAGAAACGGGAGCTTTAAATCAAATCTCTCTTGAAGGAAAAAAAAAATACGATAATCACGCTACTCTACTGCGGACTTGTTAGATGTGGCGTAATTTCATCAGACACGCGCAAATTTCCTCGCGATACTTTCCTACACGATACATGAGCACGGGATAAATTATAAAAAAATTAAACGCATTAAACCTCCACGGAGTTTTCATTTACTTATCTTCATTTAAACCCGTTATATTTGGTTAAGATTTGCGTATTTTATCTATTGGGATACCCAAACATAACAATTGAAGTGTTATAAACACGTGAAAATAAATAATTGCATTTTTTATTTACTAATTGAGTGATTTGCCGAATATATTTCGTACGTATCGTACGTTGAATTATTATATAAATATATATTATTATTAACAATGTAAAACTGATCCACCTATAAATACGACTTTATGTTATAATTAAGACAAACTCAATAATATTTCGGTTCTGTAAGGATAAATTACAGACAAAATAACGTAATAATCATCGTGTACATGCGCGTGATCATTTCAATTCTGTTTAAATGTATGTCAAGCAAGCCGCTGGAATGTATGGGAGTGGCCTTATCGGCTCCTTGCTTGCTTGCTCACGAATACCATTAACTGTCATGCGTTACTTAGCTTACGGGTATTTATTAAAAGCTAATGTAATCATTTGTTTAAGACGATTTGATGACTTTGTTTTTTTAATATCATCCATTTTTTCTTTAATTTTTTTATAATAGAAAAAACTTTTCATAAATTGACTTTTACAAAAGTATTCGTCTTATTGCAATTGATTTAAGTGGCAATATTTAATTTAAAAAATAATAATAAAGGAATAAGTCAAGTCACCTATTATATAGCATTTAAATGGTACATCTTACATATGATTCAATTTGAAATATAACGAAATTCTAAGCATATTTTATAATTACCGCCGTGTCAATGAAACATGCCGTCACAGTTATTTTTATCTCAAGTTAATGCAGTGCTTATAACAGTCCCACAAATAACTGATAATAAAACCAAGAATGTCTTTTGTCTTAATGTTTCCTGTAGGAACGCTCGAACAGGATATATTAATATTTTAGTAACAGTAACGTTGCTGTAAATGTTTAAAACGATGAAGACGTTTTATCTCAAGAACCCTAAATAACCATCTTTTCAACAAAGATTTTTTGTTAAAGTTATTTATGGGTACTTGGATTTCTTCATTAAATCTTAATGCTCTATCTAAATGTTCAACATTTTAAATACAAAGTTTTCTTTAGATAGTGTGGGTTTTAAATATTTCGAGATTATGATAACCGATCTTTTATTTTTATTTTGTATGTATTAAGCTTAAATGAAAAAAAATACGTAACAAATATAATATTTAAAAATAATAATATTTAAGATATATTCAGTTTAAATTAAATGGACATTATGGATATTATGGAACAATGTAATTATCCTTAAAATATTATTTAAACAACACATACGCATATTTTAAGTGACAAAAATTTTCGAAATGTAACCAAGAGTTTTCATTCCGTATTATCAAAAGAAACATTTCAAACATAATATCTTCTGCAATTAATAATATATTATTCTCAATTTTCCACTCCATTTATCATAATAGGCTTTATACTTTGGTAATTAAGGTGAAAAGTAATTAGAAAGGTATTCGTGGATATTCATAATGTGAAGATTTCATTGAACAAAAATAATATTAAAACAAACCGCCAATTCGACTCTCTAAATGTTACAGTCGTTAACCGCGAAGTCGTAATTTGAATCAAACTAATACAATACACATGAAAATATCATTTGTTTGTTATTCCAAAATATAATAAATATATGTATAAATAAAATGATATGATATACATATAATTGATGGCCTATAATACACAGGAATGACATGACTTTCTATCTGTAAAATACATTTTTAGAAAAGGATTATTAGTTCCGGTGATTACTCCCGTCGTATAGATATTTATATAGATTAACGAAATGACTAATACCACTGATACTAAATTTGATATAGTACTAGCTTATAATTTCTAGGTAATAATAGATTGTAGTAGGTTTAGTTTGTTATATTAATTAATTCGCAGACAAACGTAAAAAGTCAAGGATCGATCCTGACCCTTGGGCTATTGTCATCTCCACTCCTAACAGAAGTGATAAACTTAAACTTAAATAGGAAAATTAGTAATTCCTTATTTATCATTATTCTTGATATAAAACAAAATAGAAAAATAACTTGAATATAACCTCATTTGTAAAGAACGAAGAGAAAAATAAATCGAAATATAACAGTTTTTAATATGCGACAAGTATATCAAAATATTAATTCTCTGTAAATAAAGAGAACCTCATAAAGATCACCAAATTTAATACGAAACATAAAATATACATCACAAGCACTACTTACGCGACATAAGTTTTTTAATTTACATTACTTGTATATAGAAATTAATATTTTGTTCGTATTTTTGGCGCTCGAGCATCGTACCTCGAATTAAATTGAGTCTTTGTACAATTGTCATTGGCACGCGCGTAAAGGTCTCTGATATGATAGCAGCGATCAATATATAATCATCAGTAATATAAAATAAAAATGTGTTATTCTTCAAGAATGGGCGAAAGAACAAAGGAGCTTTATAAGTTAGTGATGTAGCGTATGGGAACTGACTATTACATGGTATTTAAACTCTTTGATCGACTCAAGAAAGCGTGCTTAGCCTTAAGCATTAAATTAGCTTACTTTTATAACAGACTTCATATATAAGAACTGGTTTCGTGTCAAGATTTGCAAGAAAAATACAGGTGCTTAGACGTTATACATGTTTTTACTAAAATAGAAACTTTGGACATATTTACCAATTTTATTTCAAATCAAATCTAAAATGTTATTTTTTATGACTGATGAAGTAGTACAGTTGGCTGGGCGAAGGCCTTATTCTATACAACCAAGCTTCCGGTAGATTTTCACCAGATACACGTGTATTTCTACATGATGTACCTAATCTTAATTACATAGCAGTAGGTAAATTATAAACTAAACTAAAACTTAATTATAAAATAAATATATTCAGCACAAGAAAACGCTGTGACGATTTAAACTCGCAATAATCGGTTGACATTAACATGTTTTAGTTACTGGACCATCTCAACTCGAAGCATATATAAATATTTATAATATATGTCTGTTGTTTCATTTATTATAAAATAGTATCTTACGTAATAATTGACTACACGTTCAAGAATCATTTTCGATTGCTATTTATTTTTAATATACGATCGCTTTCACTATATGTCATTAATATTTAAATCACCATATAACTGATGTCATTATTTTTAAAATTTGTTTTAATCCAATGTTATATAATATAACACAATCAAAGCGATAAACAAAACGACTGAGTATAAAGGAAAAATTATTCATATTTATTTCATACATACATTTTAATCCACAGCTTATAACACACATTCAAAATGTTAAGTATATTAAAAAAAAGTCTACGCTGAAGTTCTAACAAAAATTACATAACATTAACTAAAAAGTTATATACGTTAATTAGAGCTATATTTAAACATTTAATCTATACTAATATTATGAATGCGAATGTAACTCTGTTTGTCTCTCTATCTCTCTGTTGCTGTTTCACAGCCAAACCACTTAACCGAATTTGATGAAATTCAGTTTGACTTAACCCCAAAGATGGACAAAGGCTGCTTTATTATGCCTAACACCTGCCAACTTAAACGGAGCGAAGCCGCGGGCCTCAATTATTTTCTTATAATTGAGTGTTTTCGATTTTTTATTAAATACACTATTACAGTAGTCTATTGATATCAATAGGTTAAAACTAAAACAATTCGTATATTATCTTTAAATAAAGTGCAAGTAAACAAAAATATGCTTAAATAATAAATCTCCTAACAAACAGCTGTCGATTTTATTATTATTTAAATTAATGATGATTGTGTTTTAACATTTCTCTATACAATGCTCACATAAAGGCAGACAATTGTTCGGTCCTCCGGCCCCGTTTCCTCCCATTCTTGAACCTACACATACAGAGGACGATTGCCTTACAAGGTCGATGATCTGATGTTCACTTAAGATTAAACGATGTACGATAGGGGTTAATGCGAAAAAAATATCAAATAGCAGTAATGTCACTGTCTGAGTTTAATAAATGATTAATTTGTAAGATTTTTAATCAATAAATTCTATTAAAATTATTTTTAATATAAATTGAGCTCAATTTCTTAATTATTTTAAACTATTTGTTATTTTGAATCATACCAATTTGCCTTTATTAGCATGGTCTAATATAATTTTTTTTTGTATAGAATAAATAATTTACTAATTCAGAAATTTATAAAACCAGTATGTACATATTTTCAAGTCGCTATAATAACCGTAACTCCTAAGTGACTTCTCGGCACATTATGAAACTTATCTATATATAAAAACATATATAACTTTAGTGTCCCCCTTCTTTAAAAAAAACATAGTTAACTGAAATTTATAAATTCTTACAAGTACTTAATCTTAGAATTGTGTACTTAAGTATATTTAAAATTACCGTAAATTTTAAAAGGTCAGCTTACATTAAGCAATTCGTATGGTATGTATTGCATCTTCAATACGATATACTAATAATATAATCGTAGAAATAATCAAACGTCTGCATTTCCAATGTCCGTTCCGTTCCGCCGATACTTTCGAGACTTTCACTTGACACCCGCGACACGGACGCGACGCTAACAATGGTTATTGCGTCACATCATTAAAAAAAACGAAGCTAACACTTATTAGGTGTTTGATGTTAACTTAGATATTGAATAATTTATAACGCTACTTGTTGATTAACATTCTGTTTTATAAATATGCATTATTATAAACGATCGTATAATACGTATAATATGAAAAAGACGTTCTTATTAATCTAAAAATGAAAATCTTCTTACTACATCCAACATTGAATGAATGTACTAAATTATACAGCATACTATTTAAGTATTAAATATAAAATTAAGTTTAAATATAAAAGTAAAAATTTTAATTTGAGAAAAAAAAACAGAAAAATGTTTTAAATTTATACTTGAATTAAAATCGTTCACGGCCTACAAACATATAAGTACTATATTATAATTATATTAACATTATGTAAGTATGAATTACAACATTGCTAAGTTAAGTGTGAAACTCTTTTATGATTCGTTAAAAATATAGCCTTAATTTCCCTTTCTATCTTTTCGCTTATTAAATCTTTTATATAAACAAGCATTTCTAGAAAATTAAATTAAGAAATAAATTAATTAAATAAGACGTTACGGCTTGTTAACACGACGTAGTCATACTTTAGCCAAATTAGTAATTATCCGAATCTTAAAAGTTAAGAGCGCTAAAGAAGCATTTTTTTAAATCGTGTTTTATATTCGGCGAAATTTTAGAGTTTTATTTAAATGGCTTATGTCATAATGTAGATAATTAAAAAAAAATTACATGACTGTATTTTATATACATTTATATCTCTTATTTGGTATTAACGAGTGTCTTTATTATATCATACAACATAATAAGACTTTCAATACATTAAAACTCATAAAATAAATTATACTCCCTCGCTCTACCCTTCTTGAAATCTTCAGAAAAATTGACATTATTAGCGATGAAAATCTTTTACGTTAACACATTGCCATTGGTTTTAGCGATAAAAATAAAATAAAAAGTATTTTTTTAAACGAAGCATAAGGATAAAAGAAGTTAGTTAAATTTAGAAAACTTGATTGCCTTGAGGACATTTCATTAGAATAAACGTTTGAAGTTTAAAATTAAGTTCATACAAATGCTGACTGATGTAAATTTAAAAGTCCAGAAAGAAAAATGAAAATTTTAAAAGCCAACCAAACTAAATTTATAATCTGTACAAATACAATTAGGTATATGGTGTATATGGTAATATTGTTGGGAGCCCAATTGACGCGTATATATTAGGTATGTATCGCTCAGCGGATAGGGATCAATAAAATATATCAAGAAATCCAGGCAAAAACACCCAATGGTGCTCGATACAAGATGTCATGAAAGCCTGTATGTGACGAAATAAAATCGATCACAAGTATCGTTCCGCAAAACACTGTGGAGCAGTTTAGTAAAAATAGTTCCAAAGTTTTATTTGTATCCAACCAGTCGCAATCACTGTAATCTCTTATTTTCAAGCATTTGACTTCCAATTGTCAAGAGCAACGTCTAATGCAATAGTACTAATATATTGGTGTAAGACACTTTAATATGGACACGTATCATACTATAATGCGTAGGCGCTGAAACACGCTTCACGCATATCAATATCAGACATCTAGCTAATTTTGTATGGCACAAGTTACAAGAAACTTTCTAGTACATTAACGAAAAACTACTATAAGGAAAGTAAATAAACTATCTGATCTATCTAGAAATAAAACCTTACCGAGACCAACGCATATCCCGAGTGCAATTCTCGAACCACAAGTGGAAACCACAGAAAAGTCCAACAACACTCAAGAGAAAAGCAAGTAAAATTGTTGAACCTGTGATGCGAGTATTCGTGACGGTTCGTCGTTTCATTGGATTATGGTGAGGGAATAAACAGTGCAGCTTACGCACACAATGGTCATCGTTACAGAGATCGGTCAAGTGGCCATCATCATTATTAATAGTTTTTGTATTGGGTATCCAATATACCTACCATTTTTAGCTTTGACAAACCGTTAAAATTGTTGCCGTGCATAATTAAATCTTAACGTATGTATGTATATAAATCTTCTGGACGTTTGGTATTTAACTGAACTCCTTATAAGCTGTTGGACCGATTTCAATGACGTTTTGGGTGTTGATTGGATCCCTGGATAGCTTAGATTGGTTCCAGCAGATGACGCTAAGATCGAGTTAGAAAATAAAATTCATATTTCACCCGGACGAAACCGGGTCGAGCGGCTAGATGATCTATAAAGAAAATTTACTAGTAAGAATATTTCATTTGATATCTATTAGGCAGTCAGTAAAGTACTTCAGCTTTGTTCAATCGTATTCAAGTTAAAATCTATAGAAATGTCATTGGACCAAAGCCAAAATCGGTATACGGACACCGAGTTAAGCAACGGTAATTCGTCTACAACGAAATGGTTCGCAACGCTTCACCGGCGAGCCTGTAATAATTACGCACGGACGCACGTACACAGTTCGTTATTGCTCGTATTGAAATCTACACCGCTAACTTTGTATCAAATAATGATATATGAGCTACGGCAACCGGCTTACTGCAAATTGACATTTATATTACCACCATAATGTTGGATAAAGATATCAATACCCAATTAGTGATTTGTACTTTTAATAAATGATTATGTATTGCTGGTCAATGATATACGACTCTTTTAATTTTATGCACTTACCCAGTGGCTACAACACATTAACTTGTCGGGATTTAGGATTCAAACCCGGGCAAGCACCACTGACTCATTGCGAGATCTCCAAAACTAAACGTCCGATTGATGACTTGATTTTTTTGACGTAACGTGTTTGTGAGTACAAAGAATATTTTTGGAAATTTCAACTTCAAGGGAGAGAAATGGTAGGCTTATCTTTGTATGAATTCCCTCGCAAAGCAAGAACCCAAGCACATATGGATCCACCAACCCAGCCTGGTGGAACACGCTGCTCTAATGCGAATTGCTGGATAAACATAATGAGGTATTTTGTAATTAGATGAACTTTGATTAGAGATGATACTCTAATTACGGTTTATACATTCGCCGCTATTAATTAGATGTTATTTCTATTTTCATAACAGGAAATATGGTAATGCACAATACAAAACTCAACGAATCGTTGTATCTATGAATTAAGTACAGCGCGAAAAAGTGCAAAATTTATTTGTCTGGTTTTTTTTACAAAGGTATTTAAATACTTTGATTTAAATTTTTATCTTTTCTCTAGTGTTATAATACTGCATATCTACTTTCACATATTAATTTATATACATGAAGTTTTAAAATAACATGAGAAGATATTGTTTTATATCAATATATTAACACAGTTATTTTCTTTTTAATCCAAGAAAGCTACCTGAAATATTCAAAAACGAAAGTTGTGTTGGTGTATTTTTTAAACAAAATGAATACAAAATATGAAACGTCCGGATAGTGACTTATGCCTTTTTTAAAGTACCAGGACATCATAAAATAAAACAAATGTATGTTATAACAGGACAGTCGTAGCTCTAGATGCGTCAGGACCGGCTAATTTTAACTACACCTTAACATTTTCGTTTTGTAGCTTAGCGACTCGTTAAATCTTAGTGTTAGATTCTGTAGTGCAGTGACCAGTCGTTCAGCTACATGTAAGTAACTTTACAGCATCAACTTAAGTAGTTTCTTAAATTACTCGTTTTAAATTTATCATTTTTGAGTGTATGAAATCAAATGTATGAAATAAGAAAACCAATTTTAAAAACTTTTTCTTTACTCACGAGATTTTGTAAATTAAAGATACAAGCAGATTCTTGTAATTAAAGATACAAGCATTACTAAGCGTTTTATTTAAGTAAGCTAAAAAGTGAAAACATTTCTTGTTCCCAAAACCTCGAAGCAAATTTTTGTGTATTTCTTGAAATATTATCTGCCGTCAAAATATCATTTTATCAACGATACCTAACCACTTGTTTGAGAGAAGGGAACAAATCATATTACACGACCAAAACCCTCAAAGGATTAGCAAGAATTGTGAAATATATTATGACCGTACGCTTTTCAAACTAACTTGTATCTAATAACGTTTGTATACATTCCGATAGAGGCTGGGTGAGACTACTTTTTCTAGACAAAAAATGTATTGGGCATTAAAACATCTATCTATAGACAAACAAGGCCTCGACAACCTCCTAAGTAACTTACACGCCTTCTATTAATGGTCAGTTTCTGCTGTGTACTCGGTGCAATAATTTCCACATTTAAAAAAATTGCCACACGTCTAAACCAACGTCTCTACTTTTCACTGCGTATTATATTTTTCGATATATAGTATGCTATATTATTTAATTCAACATTACAATGTTTTATTTAAGTAAGTCTAGAGTTGTCATGTTGTAACTCTAGAGTGCTTATATAAATTGAATAAATAATATTTTGATTTTGATTTCGATTTAAACAACGTAGTCCTACCATAGCGATCTTTGATATAGAAACACGGATCTGTTTATTCAAAATTTAATTAAAAACAAACTTAATTTGTACTTGCTTCCTAAACTTTAATTGTTTGTTAAAATGAAGTATATTTTTACAAGCACATTTGAATCATAATTTTACAAGATAAATTTAATTTAAAGCTGCCGATTCGGATTATATGAATAGTTACTCTTCTTCAATTGTATAAGAAATAATCGTATAAAATTTATTGGTACTGGCCTTCTTAAGTAAAACAGTATCTCTATCGTATGAATAGCTTCAAATCTGTAATTACGTGCATTACACTATCAGATGCAGATGGATGAATTCTAATTGCATCCATTCCAGACTTCACCGCTAACCGTAGTCTTCCGCTGAAACCAGGCCAATGCATTAAATACATCGCTAAAGATTTTTAATTGCTAGATCTGTAATTGATAGCATTGATTTATAATTTTGTTCCATTTCTAAGTATCCGTAAGTTTAATTTTTCCTAAAATTATATTCTCTCAATAACAAATTGTCTAAAAATAATTTACATTCATTAATTGCAAATCTATTACTATGAAATATTGTTTTCGACATGTTTGTAATTTTTTCACACAGTTTACAGCTACATTACAGGCGTTTGTATATACACAAAGATAAATTAATTACTATTGTAATTACTGCATTATTTAAATTTTATTGTAACCTTTTTTTTTTTATTAAATTGTGCAAATAGTCTACGTGAAAATAGTAGAAAAATTATCACCTGCACCCATAGAGACTAACACTTAAACGAGCTGAAAACCACGAAACTTAAGGTGTGTTGTCCCTTGTACTGAATTACTGGCAAATACAACATTACAATCAATATCAATTATATTGTAAAATACAAAGACCTCTCAATAACCTTAAAACCCTAAGAATGACAAACAATTATGGTAAGTTAAACTCGATAAACATAGAAAACACAAGTAACAACAGTTTTTATTATTAATATAAAACAATGTTAAAGAATAATTTACATTCATTAATTGCAAATCTATTACTATGAAATATTGTTTTCGACATGTTTGTAATTTTTTCACACAGTTTACAGCTACATTACAGGCGTTTGTATATACACAAAGATAAATTAATTACTATTGTAATTACTGCATTATTTAAATTTTATTGTAACCTTTTTTTTTTTATTAAATTGTGCAAATAGTCTACGTGAAAATAGTAGAAAAATTATCACCTGCACCCATAGAGACTAACACTTAAACGAGCTGAAAACCACGAAACTTAAGGTGTGTTGTCCCTTGTACTGAATTACTGGCAAATACAACATTACAATCAATATCAATTATATTGTAAAATACAAAGACCTCTCAATAACCTTAAAACCCTAAGAATGACAAACAATTATGGTAAGTTAAACTCGATAAACATAGAAAACACAAGTAACAACAGTTTTTATTATTAATATAAAACAATGTTAAAGACGAGTAAAAATATGACCATGAACTTCCTCATTCATCTAAAAAGATAACGATAAACAATGTACAATAAAATCTTTCTCACGTTTTTATCTTACAATCGTCGCATCACGTAATGATAACAATCCAAGATCATTAAGTTCATAGCTACGTTCTTTGTGCAAATTGACGTGATGCATGTTCATTATAAATATTACAAAATTAATTTCGGTGATAAGAAATTATTATAAAAATTAAATTTCTTAGAAGATAATATATTGATTATTATAACTACATACGTATTTAGTAAACAGCTTAGCTTACTATTAATTAAAGAACGAATAAAAAAAATAAAAAATATTATTTACTAAATTCTACAAAGTGATTATAAAATAAGTCACCACATAAATTATGACTCTTCATGTCGTATGCCTTTTAATCATAATTGATATTTTACTGTCAAAATTATTTATCGACACTAAAATATCCCCGGGTGAGATTCGGTTGCGATAAAACTCCTTTCAAAAACAGCAACCAAATCATCGAAATAAATTTTAACGTATAGACATTTTATTTTCGAATATACCGAAAACCTAAAATATTAATATTTTGTAACTTTTCTAAAAAGCCTATTACCTATATGCATTTTGGTTATAAAAAAACAAACAAATGAAAAACACTACAACTTCAACTTAAAAATTGAAGAACTTGCACACAAAACTTCATCCCCTATTTTATTCCCTCGAAGAGTGAAGTAAAAATGTTGCCTATGTCCTTCTTTGATGTTGAAACAAAGTTCATAAAAAATAGGTTTAATGAAACCATTCATCACAGCTAAACTGCCCTAAAAAAAGAACAGATAGATACATAGATATAGAAACTTTCGTATTTATAATATAATTATAGGTATTAGTCATTCCAGCCTTCTCACTAAGATTATAAGATTAGACTACGTAAAGTCACACTACTGGCTTTGCTTTCTCTCCAAATAAGAAATATAAATATTTTCTTTTTATGCAAACAGAAGTCGGTATGTATAAAAAATGCTTCTATGCGAATCAACGGGAGCCTAACCGGTTACCCTTTGGACTATGTTTTGAAACCTAATGCCATACCGTTTTAATCATGGTGTACTACTTGTACAACTTAGTTAAGGATTTCGTTGCAAATTCAACACGTTTTTGTTCTAATTATTATCAAGTTAAAGTAATACGATTATTACTTTGATCTAAATAATGCCGAGCTTAAAATTTCCTAGATACGTGGTCGAACCATTAAATATTTAATCTAGATACAGGAGTATTTAGTATACTGAAGTAAGGAAGTTGTCAGACTTAAACTCCCGTGTCTCGTATGTAGATCCGTTGGTCCTGCGATAGAGCTCTCTCCATTCTTGTCAGATAATTTACCCGTCGGATTATGTGAGTGAGAAAATATAGAGTGCATCTCTATTTTCTCAAATACTCGAACTTTAAGCAGGCGTTCAATCTTTAATACCGATAATCATATCACTAACGTTACTTAGATACTGTTATATCTCAAAGGAAGTCATTTCGTAATGTGAGAATAAATTTTAAAATACATTGTTTCAGGAGAGGTGAGAATATTACCTTCTTGAATATTTACTCCTTCAAAATCTTATCACCATACAGATCAAATGAGAGAAAAAGCTATTCTAAGCATTTACCACTCATTAAACCGCTAAGTCGTTTTGTTTCCTTTAAATGCTACTGAGCGCGTGTACATTTGTTTCATTCGTTTTTTATCACAGATGCTTTATTTATTTACAATAAATTTTATTCTTAGAAGTCAGTTCGTTAATAATGAAACACAAACAAATAACCCTCGTCGATGATGCTTCGTCTTTATTTAGTTTGTTAACTTTTACGCTTTTGATATTTTGATTTTGACACAAATTGAGTTTTGATAGGAAATTCCAAAACGGCAATATTTACAGTAATATTAGCGACATGACTTTTAAAAGCATGTCTTGTTGTTGTTTTTTTAAACGAACACTGTCTTTTGGAAATCGTGGTATTATATTAAACACTAAACTAACCAATTCTGAAAATAAATCCTCGAATAGAGACAACTCTGAGACTGTTTCTATCAAATCTAAAGTAGTCGTCGGACAACCGCTAGATAAAGAGGGCACAGGACTGGTTGAGGTGGCACCAACTAGCTCAGGCCTCCATCCAGCAACGGAACTTTATAGACCCTCGTTGAATAGATCAGATAAGAGAAAATAGCAGATATACTAAAACCTTTTGCATTCGTAAATAGCGTAACTTCTAAAATTATCTTAAACTTGTAAAAACCACAATAAAATATATGTATGTGTTAACGATGATAAATTAGTAAAAAATTCAAACAAACTTCAATGAAACGTTCCCTGTTTTGTTTAATCGGAAAAGCAAAGATAAACATAGTGATTTTGTTGCACTATATTTATTGTTTGGAACGTTTTCGTTGATGAGTTTACTTGACGGATGTATGAGACGTCCAGGAGCGGACTTTAAAATACTTATTCAAATTTAAATTAAAAACCATATATTTTAAACAATAATCATATTTCAATGCCAATGACACTATAGATTGAAAACTAAAACTATACTTTTAGAAAAGATTAAGGTTAGAGATTCGAATACACATATTGCGAGAGATTTAATCAACATTGAAAAGTCTTTGAGCCAACTAACGGGATACGCTATGCGCTAATTCTCGGTACAGAAGTCTAGGAATTTTAGTGGGAGACGAGGTAGCACACATTAAAAACATGACGACCAAATACCAATGTAATCTATCACCTCGACCATACACACGAACACGTAAAAAATACAAACACAACCTTTAATTTGACACACACATGAATACCTTCTACATACGCTATCGTATTGGACACTTAGGTAAATAAACTAGTGCGACAAATAGGTCGATGTTTTTAGATATTTTCTATTTATGCAGAACTTAGCTGGCAACACTGTTTAGTTTTAGACGTCATTTAATTTTAATATTTTTTAAAAAATATATTTTAGTAATTGCACCTCAACTGAGGAGGAGATCTATAGCAAGGAGAGCGCTTCTATTCGTAGCACTTGATTGGGGCCCTTGTTTCGGCCGGCGGAAACGATGTTTATATGAATTGTTATACCAACATGGGAGGCATGAACTATATTTTAAACAGAATTATAAAATATAAGCAGCTCTATGATAGTGATTTAATAATATTCAAAGAGTCGATTAATTTGCAATTCGTATGAGAAGTTCATTGTCTGAAAACAATAATTCTTTAACGTCACAAAGACAACGGCCTTTATGCGATTTGTTTACTAAACTGCATATAACACTACACCGCTTTGACAAACAATCAATGGGCGCTCTAATTAAACAATAAAATTTTCAACTACAGCTAAGAATGTTATATTATAACGTTACACATTACTATTAAAATGTTTTGGTAGTAGTTTCATAAAACTATTGTTTTTGTGTATTTATATGCTTTGTTATATAATCCTGCTATTTAAACCTTAAGTAGAAATAACATATTTGATAATTTTTATCGATTAGTAAGCTGTATTGTATTTAGATTTCGGTCGAGGTGAATGACCCTTTTATTTATTTCTTTTACACCATGCAGAATGTAAAAGAAGACGGTTCATGCATGAACCCCGAAAAAGGCACGACTTCGTTACATTACATTATTACATCTATATTTTATTTACTTATATAATTTTCATTTTAAATATATAAACAAAATGACGTTATAATTTATTTAGAATGCTCACATATTATATAATGTCACATTTAAATGCAGAGTAAAATGCTTTTAATGTTACTACTGACGTTATATCTAATTTGTCTTATTATTTTAAAATATCTATATTATAGTTTTCTTTAGATCATGTATAAATTTGATTGCCATTGCATAACTGCTTCTATTAAACCGTTTCGTTTTTGCTATTGGCACAACTAACCTTTTTGCAGAACGCATTTGAAACTTATAATGGTCTTGTAACGTTTTAAATTACATTAAATTTGGTTTTACTTGGAAACAACATAATTCAAATATGATGAAACTGCTCAAGCATACATTCACTTTATGGAACAATATATGCTCTTGATAAATTTGTAATTAATCTTATTTATTGAAAGGGTAACAGGTTCCGTCCAAGCCCGTAAAATAGTTAAACAATTCGCATGAATCACATTATGTGATACAGAGGACAGGGAAAGGGTTAATATACAAGAACGTAAATTCACGCTTGTCACGTAGACAATTCAAATTTAAAGCGGATGAAACTGCGAAGCGCAACTTCTTGTATAATAATATTATAAGCTTCTCCGAAACTAGTTTCATCTTTTGGTATAAGTTTTATGTATATTGCTTTAGTAGTATTTCATTTTCAAGTATAAATAGTTAACTGATAAAAATTAGTGTAAGTAAAAATAATTAACAATTTTCTTTTCCGTTTCAGATAACAATTCAAACAATGCACTCATTGTAAGATGGACCCTCTCACGTGGTTGTCTCTCGGCCTGCAGTTTGCGGCATTATGCTCCATCGTGGGCGCATTACTTCTTTACTTGCTACGAAAAGTGCGCGTGGCGGAGGTGCTGCCTGTCGATAGCGCCAAAACTGTACTCGTTACCTCAGTTGACTCCGCGCTAGGACTTCAGGTATATTTTCTTGTAATTCTTAATGTTAGATTATTCAACTTCCCCTTATTAAATTATAACGGTCATAACATTATTCATTGTAATCACAATGGCTTTTATCTTTTTCGTTCTTTCCTTGTTATTTAATAATTGATATTTATTGCTAAATGCAACATAAATATGCATATGTTTGTCTGTACAAATAAAACTCATGTGTTAGAGATAAAAACCTATTTTTAAGGTTTTCGGTACCGAATATTCATATTAGATTCTAATCAGGGCTTTGTCGAGGCTATAAAGGTGAAATGTAAATGGAATTTTCTGTTGCAACATTCTTAGCACATCCTAGTTTTAAAGATGGCAACATTTACAGTCTCGTGCCTCGCAAAGTACGTAAAGCTGTTGGTTTTATGCCTGAGCTCTCTCCGGACGTATCGGATTTCCGCCTAAACGGATTATGAGAGTAAGGGAATAGTGATTACACCTACGAGCTTGGGCAAACAGTTACTAAGTATAATACTCACTGTTCGGTCGGCTAATCTTAATCTGTAATCGATTAGTACAACATCGACCAATATAAATATAGGTACATCTTAAAAGTTCACTATTACAATGAGATTTAAAAAAATAAGTAATTAATAGCACTGGAAAATTTGTAATAACTTGTTCAAATTCAATGATAATTGTTTCAACTATAAATAATCGTGGGTATAATATTTATAACTCCATAATTATTAATTATGCCATTAGGAATAAAATACGATAACATTAATTGTGTCAATGCACAGATATGGATCTGTTATCACTCCATGAAATACAATAAATCATGGAAGAAAATTCATTTTGAGTTGATATTATTTTGTTTTTATCAAAAATAATTATGAGATTACTTTGACTTTATTTTTTAATTTTTATTATAATCGAAGGGTTCATCTGATGGTAAGTGGTCACTGCAGCCCCCCGGCAGGAGATATGTCCCTTGTGCCTGTAATCACTCACTCTTTAAACTGGAACTCAACAATATGAAGAAGTGCTGTTTAACGGTAGAATAAGTAAGGAGTGGAACTTACACAGACAGGCTTTTAAAAATACTTACCCAGTAGTAATAGTTAATACACAGGGAATCGAAAATAAACGTTATGTAAAATGAGTTATTCGTTAACGTTATGTTAAAATTATATATTCTATTTTAAATTTTTCATCTAATTTATAACATATATAATTTTATAATATATATATATATATATATAAAATTTTTATACATTTTGGTTTAAAAATAATTAAGCTTATGGAGCTAACATTTTTACGTTAATTAAATATATTTTGTTTTTATAGATAGCTACCTACCTAAGCAGTAAAGGATGGCGTGTCATAGCCGGTTGTCGTCAAGGTGGACTCGGGGCGCGTTTGGCTGAATCCTGGTTACAGGCTCACGTGGCTGCCACCCCTGAAGACCAACCGCCGCCGAGGCTTGCTACACTGGAGTTGGATGTGGCGAGAGAGGATCTATTAGAAGAAGCAGCTAGAGCAACAGCGCAGCACTTGCCAGCTGGTGAACATGGTGAGGCAACATATTATGCTATTACATAATCTATGTTTTGTACATATTATTCAAAGTCAAAATGATTACCTAATTCATTATATTAAAATTAAAATTTGTTTAATATACATATAATGTACCTACATCACACAGAATAAAGTACAAAACCAGAAACACAACCGGGTCATAGGGATAATCCTTTATGACTAATTAATTTTACATTTGACAACAAAACGTAATGCACTGCCCGGGAATCGAACCCGGGTCGCAAGAATGGGAATCTTGCATGATACCACTACACCAGCAGTGCTTGTTAGGATCTGTCGAAAAGTAAGTTCTGAACTTAATTATGGAAAACTTTTTAACTGTTATTATCAAAAAAAAAGGATTAAAAATGTAATAATTCAAACTTAAGCTATATTTTGACAAACCCTTTTTCATTTGTGATATACAAAGAGATTGCTAGCTACTACATAAGAGCCATCTATCGAGGATGGTAGGAGTTACGTAATACGGAGTGACTAAGCAGGACGAGCGCCAACGATAACTTAAACACTTCAACGTTCAAGTAAATAATGTTATCAGTAGCAGACAGATGCCGCCCTATTATTTAATCCGCCATATTAAAATATACTATATTAATACTAACACAAAGTAGGAATACCTAATACAAAAATTATGTATAAGTAACATGTAGCATCAATAAAGCTTTAAGCTATAATATGTTACTAACGGCGAATTGATTGCAAAGTTATACAATTCGCTACGCTTAACAACACTGTTTTATTTAAAGTAGTTTTATAAAGGCAACGCTAATGCAATCAAATTTGTTTTGTATTTAATTCATCTAGATTCTTGATCTTTTGACCCAGGCTACCATGCGCTTAAGATCCCTTTGTTTAACTTTTATCAAGATTGGTTCTGGAAAACATGACCTGTGGGGCTATAACGGTTAAAGCATAGCAACTGTTGCTACCACATATTTGTTGTGGATTAATATCAAATGAAAACAAATTTAATCAAAAATTTAAATCAGTATTATGGTCCCATGCAGTAGCATAATACTCCATAATACTAATTTATCGATTGCAACATTTATCAATCCGCAACAAATATTTGACAGCAACTGTTGCTATGCTCGAACCGTAATAGCACCAATGACCGCTCTGACATTACATTACGTTAAGTATACGTAAATATAAAATATTCATATAACCTTACACATAACCAGGTAACTAGCAACTTTTTAGTTTTCTGGGCATAAAAGGAGCTTTAATGAATGAGTATAGAAATATTTCATGAATAAATCATCTCGGCAAATACCAGTTTATCTACAGTATATTTGTTAACTATCTAAATGATAAATTATATATTTTAGGTGTATGGGCAGTTATCAATACAGCGGGCAGCAGCGGTCGCGGAGGAGCTCCCTGCTGGGAAAGCGCGCTGCGTAGTAATGTGCTTGGAGCGCTGCGAGTCGCGCGGACATTCTCCCCAATGCTTGCCGCTGCTGCTTCGGATCATCCTTATGCCGGACGCCTATTCTATATTGGTAAATAAAATTAATATTAATATAACTGTAACAAGCGACACTTTTTTTAAAGAAATAATCGCTTAAAGTATCGATGAAATAATCGATCATTTATAACGTTGTCTTTTTCACTGTATATTTATGTATGTGTGTTGTGTTATTATTAAAATTAAAACATATAGGTAGGTTTTAATAGTAAAAGCAATGTAATTCATCCCGTAGATTAATATAATCTTGTCTTGCTTATGCTAACCTTTAAGCTTTTGATCATATACATTGTTGATTAGATGAAAATGTACAACTGAGACACCGAGTTATTCTATGATTATAAGAAAAATATAAATATAGACGAGTAGATTATATTCCACTGCTCTGTTTTCAGCCTTAATATACGTTTAGTAAGACTTTTTTAAATAAAATCTTAACGATATGTCTTTAGGATTGACATCAGATACTGCTTGCGAGAACTTGTCTCGGTTAGACAACGAAGCGAGCGAAGGGAATGCTGGAGCCGCTGCAGTGCGATGGGGAACATGGGGAGCTGCGCGGGCGCTTAGAGCGTCACTGCGCGCGCGCAGACTACATGTGGTACTCTTACACGCGCCAGATCTATCTGCCGCCGAAATATATGCGCCGCCCGTACAGCTTACACTACCAAGCCAGCCTTCAAGGTAATTCTAATTTATGCTGTAGCTTCACTACCTCAATAATCTAATAGACAAAGTCTAAAATTTCCATTTCTAATTACAGTCGCCCAGAAACCCCGAGTTCTGATGTGAGTTCATCCACTGCGACCTGCGCCGTCACCATGCCCGGAGAAGCGGCGGAGTACAGCGCCAAGGTCCTCCCAACCAGTGCCTTGAAAGTTCTAGAAGAAGCACTCACAAGCCCTTCTCCGCGCGACTCCTACTACTTGAAGATTAAACAAGACTCTTGGTTCACGAGGATGCCCTCTCTGAGAGTCGCCCATTGATTATGCGACGTTGAATGTATTGGAGTACTCGTTCCAAAATTCAGTCGATTCAATTCTAATTTCTCAAGTCATTTATTCATTTAAAAATTGAACTAATCATGTAAATAGATACGTTAATTAGATTAGTGTCTGTATTGATTTGCTTTTCCCAAATTCTGAATAATTCGAACATATTATCGTTAAGCTCATTAATAATTTTATTTTATTATTTAATTACTACTCTTATAATCAACGATTGCTTTAATTATAACTGCCTTTTTTATCTTATACGCGAATCATAATAATATTGTTATTTTTATCCAAAGAATCTTTTAATTATACAAAATTATATCACAATGAACATATGAAGCTACTGTATTTATAACACTTATTTCGTTTTACCATACTATATATTCTAGTTTGTATGTCACGACCTGCTTATCCCTTCGACGGCACGGGATAGTAGATGCATTGTGCCAAGTTCTCGGTACCAAATGATTCAAAAACAATTCAAAATAACAAAGTGATTGATTGTCAACAGTCCGTACCACTCGACCTTACGACAGCGATTAAGCCACAATACGAATTTCATTTCAAGCAAATGCTTTTTATTATCGAATTTTAATTCGCACAGTGCCAATTATCTACGTTTGGGTTTTTATGGAAGTCACACTGTCCGTTAGTCCAGTGAAGCCATTATAGTTACATATGAAATAAGGTTTCATAACTTATCGTAGATAAACTTCAGTGCGTTTGTAATAGTTGATAGCGCTATCGACTTAATGAACAACGTAAAACACCGATGTATATAATGTTTGTGTTGTAATAAAATATTTCTTATTAATAATTCTTTTATTTATAGTCACACGACTCTGTCTTTCTTTTATATGTAAAATTTTAAATCTGAAACAAAAACTGCTGTTTTGTTCGGGTGATTTACGGACGAAGTCCTAATTGAATAATTCAACCGATTTTTATAAAATTTGATTTGAAGTAGGCTTGACTCTCAAGCAAGGACGCAAGCGACTTTTTTTTTAATACACCCATTCAAGAAGGTGCAATTTTTATGTAAATACAGCACCGTTGAAATATTTATTAAATTACTAGCGACCCGACACGGCTTCGCAAGCCAGTTACCTTCATTGGCTTACTGACAAAAGATCATCAATGTTTCATCACAATCGGATGAACAGTTAAGAAACGTATAGAAGACAAACATACACAAATTCATTTTTATTTATTATTACAGTGGATTTCATTTATTACGACCTTGGTTGTAGCGACCATTCCTCTATAGTGACGTTAAATCTAAGTCCCTTGAATTATGTACAAAGTTACAAACATATGGCTATAGTGACTTTGGATGTAACGTCGAGTTCGGACGTAGCGACTGTTTTTATTGAATAGTTTTAATAAATTCTCAGAAATCTCATGCTGATGTTGCGACCGGAGTCAGCCAACAAAGTCACAAACGAGCTTTCTTATCTTTTGTTTACATCCACACGTTTACTTTACTTTAAACAACAACAACAACAACAAACAACAACAACCTTTACTTTTTGTTTATAGATATTAGCTAGGTAATTAGGTAGGTAAGCGTGTACGTTTCCGAGTTAAAATGGTTCAGTTACAAATTGATATTCAGAGTAGCAACTGTGTATAATAAACTTTTGAATAAATATGGCTCCTAGACGCACGTTCACTGTTAAAGAAAAGGCGGAAATCGTTTCAAAATTGAAAAATGGTGCAAACAATGCTGATTTATGCAAAGAATTCAAAGTTTCGCATTCAACAATATCTACGATGTGGAAAAACCGTGATAAAATATTAGAGTGCTTTGAGTCCAAATCCTTAAAAATTAAGAAAAACCGCAAGCCGACGCATTAAGATGTTGAACAAGCCCTTCTAGTGTGGCTTAAAGCTCAAAGAAGCCAAAACGTACCTTTGAGCGGTCGTCTGCTGCAAGAAAAAGTTAATCATTTTGCCAGACTGTTTGGGAAAATAGATTTTGAGTGTTCGGAAAGCTGGATATACCGATTTCGTCAACGGCACGATATTGTTGTAGGCAAAGTTTGTGGAGAAGCCGCTAGCGTGTCGCATAGGGACTGTGACAACTGGCTAAAAACAGTTTTTCCAAAATTGATAATATGGAACGCAGATGAGACATTAAGCTAACGCCTGAAAAAACATTGAAATTTAAATGAGAAAAGTGCGTAGGTGGAAAATTATCAAAAGATAGAATCACCGTGCTTGTTGCATCAAGCATGGCAGGCGAAAAAAGAAATTTATTGGTCATAGGCAAGGCAAAAAAGCCCAGGTGTTTCAAAAATGTTAAATCTTTACCATTTGACTACCAATTAAATAAAAAGGCCTGGATGACTTCAGATATTTTCGAAAACGTTCTACAAAAATGGGACTCCCAGTTAAGAAATAAAAAAAGAAGATCATTTTATTTATTTGCAATTGCCCAGCTCATCCTAAAATTGAAAATTTTACCAACATAAAACTGGCATTTTTACTGCCAAATACAATTCAACCTATTGATCAAGGAATAATTAAAACCCTCAAAAGTCATTATCGGAAGATTTTAGTACAGAAAATGATGAACGATGTCGAAAATGCGGCAGGCTCATTTTCCGTGAATCTTTTAGATGCTATTGAGATGATAACTACGGCATGGGCTCGAGTGACTCCTGATAGGATCAAAAAGTGTTTTCTACAGGCTAGGTTCTGTAAAACTTCGGTTAACATAACAATTGACGATGAGTTGGAAATACCATTGGCACAGCTGACAACAGCGTCAAGCGGAACAAATGTTGCGGATTGGGAAACATGTCAGTATTGACAGTCAGCTTATCACGACTAGCAATTTAACTGATAATGAAATTGTTGAAACTGTTGTTCCATCACCTACGACACAAGATGAGGAAAATGAGGAGGAAGAAGAAGATGACAAAGAAGGTGAGATTCCTACAACTGAGGATGTGTTATGTGCTGTGACAAGGCTCAAAAGATATTGTCTATTTGGTGATAGAAAGGATACTATAGACATTGAAGGCGTAATGAAAATAGAATACACCCTACAGCGTGTGCTAGCACAGAAAAATGAATTGAAGCAAAGTAATATTACACAATTTTTTAAATGTATCAATAAATAACTATGTGTGCAAATATTTTTAACAATGAAGGAATATAAACCATGTACATGTCTGTATCTTTTTGTCTTTGCCTGTAATGACATCCGGATGTAACGACAGAATAACAGTGGTCTCTTCATCGTCGTTATACCCGAAATCCACTGTATTTACTTCAAAAAATATATTAAATATTTTACAAAAAAAACCCGTAATGTATGAAGAAAAAGGCCATTTCTAGTTGTACTGGGGAATTCTTCAATATTATTAAATTTAATAAGACAGAAAAAACATATGATAGCATATACCAATAAATACTAGATGTATATAATCTGAAAGTTGAGTATTTTGAATAGACAGGTAGATTTTGATTATTTAATAGTTCCGTTATTATAAAGACGCCGGACCATTTAACGCACAGTACAAAAGGTAAAGAATATTTAGATGGTCAAGAAAAATATACCTCTTAGTAGTCTTTACCATAACTTAGACGGGGCAAGTGCCATTGTCAAGGGACCCCGAATGGCTTACAGTGTATTTTTTTTTAAATGTTACTGACAATGCGGTGGATGGATGAAAAATGGTTTATGGTTTCGCGAGCTAGAAGGTATTGTAGTGTATTGTTATGGTTTATTTTCATAATTAATTTTATGGTAATGTTTACTTTAAATAACATTTTAATTGTGTTATAATACATAATTGTTATCGTTAAAATATTTTTTCTTGGTGATAGGGCTTTGTGCAAGCCCGTCTGGGTAGGTAGGTACTCATCAGATATTCTACCGCCAAACAACAGTACTCAGTATTGTAGAGTTCCGATTTGTAGGTTGAGTGGGACATTGTAACGACAGGCACAAGGGACATAAGATCTAAGTCCACAAGGTTGGTGGCGCATTGGCGATGTAAGGAATGGTTAATATTTCTTACAGCGCCATTGCCCATATGCTCCTCCAACAACCTGGACCTTCAAAAATGTAAGTACATTTTTTTAAAGATAACATTGTTTTAAACTACTTTTATTATTTTACACATATTTATAATAAATAAATACTTAAAAATCAAATATTTTTTATTGTTTGTTAAATAAACTAATAAGTAAGGGAAATGATTGAAAAAAAAATAAACAATTAGGACTTACATTTTATTCTATAATATAATACAATTAGTTCAAATTTCGCTTAACATTAATAGTACTACATTCTTACGATATATAGACACTCATATTTACAATATTATTTAAAAGGCTTTAAGTATATACACAGAGTCTCGATAAAATAAACTCTATATAACTCGGTCCAACTTGGAATATCGATTTTTTTTATTAATTAGAATACCGTCGTATTACATGATATCAATAAAATTACATACAAGTCAAGTTAATATAAAATTAGTAAAAAAACCAAACGAATCTTTGGGCGAATAATCGAATAAGTAAAGTTTTTCCGAATAGTCGTATTCGGTAAAAGCTACATTGGGCCTATCACTAAACATATCACTATTGGCTGTGAGTAATATAACCCACACCGAGCCTAATTACGCAGCCGTAGACACTAATTATTATACTAAAGGCACTAAGTTTTGTCATCCGTATATGTTGAAAGTCGCGATATTTTAAACGCCATGCTCACTTAACCTAAACATCACAGTTCCACAGGAATGTTGTTTGATTTTAAAAAATACGTTTAAATATCTAATTGCAAGTCTGAACAGATTCGATGAGATGTGCGAAGTTCCCCCACAGTATTGGCCCCGAAGTACAGACCGTACCACCGCCACGAGATTCTTGGGGTAACTGGAATATATAAAACCTAACATTATTATCGAAGGTCCAATGTCGCTCCACACTTAAAATATTTTCTGGCTAGCATCTCGTAACCCGAATATAATACGAGTAGATAGATTTAAATATTAAGAAATCAATATTGTAATTCATCAGAATGTTTAGGAACGCGAAGGTAAGGCATAGTTTGTGAAAGGGTCGTCTTCCCACTTTAACGTATACCAATAGCTAGAATCCAATTGAATATTACTTCCCTACCCTTCTATATTAGATGAGTGAAACTAAATTTACACCCCACAAGGTCATCTCAAAACCCTACTTAAAAACCAATTTAATGTATATTACGTAATAATATAATACTGAAATACAAAAAAAAATTAAATACCTGAAACCATTAATAATTTCCAAAAAGTTTGTTTTATTATGTGTAATGGTCGATGATTTGATATGTGATGTGGACACATCACTAAAAGTTACAATAATTGTGTGACTCACGGCTCTGTTGATATCTCCGACGCAGACCCAGTAGTCGGCGACCTTGGTGTCCTGCGTGTTGTGCATCTTGTGCGCGACCGCCACCGTCCACTTGGAGTGGTCGTTGTGCGACGTGAACGACATCTTGGCGATCGGGAACTTCAGCCGTTCTATGTTGCGGACTCTGACACGATAAAGGATTCATTATGAATTACACTTTAACGGGGACAATATTTAGTATCTGTGGTAGTAAGGGCCTTGTAAGTAAGACTTGTACATAAAATTTTTACATATTAAATATTCTTTCGGTTTTTTTGATATCGTGGTATTCACAGAGGTAATCATATTATTATTAACTCTTTCGTTTCATATTTTTTATTAACTATTTTTATTTGATTATTTATGCCAACTTGAATTTATTGATATTCGTATATCGATATATACCTGTATAGAACGCCAAGCAAATGTTTTTTTTTATCTTAAATAAAGGTGGACTGGCTAATGGGCCACCTGACAGTAAGTGGTTGACGACCTCCGTGGTCGAGTAGTGTGTACACCGGTTTTCATGGGTACGCCACTCCGAGGTCCCGGGTTCGATTCCCGGCCGAGTCGATGTAGAAAAAGTTCATTAGTTTTCTACGTTGTCTTGGGTCTGGGTGTTTGTGGTACCGTCGTTACTTCTGATTTCCATAACACAAGTGCTTTAGCTACTTACATTGGGATCAGAGTAATGTATGTGATGTTGTCCAATATTTATTTATTATTTATTTATAGTGGTCACCACCGCCTACAGATATTAGCGCAGTAAGATATATTAAACATTCTTACATTGCCAATGCGCTACCAACACATGGAAGTTAGATGCTATATCCCTATAGTTGCCTATAGTTAGGCCATAGTTAGACTGGCTCAATCAACCTTCAAACCGGAAATCAACAATACTGATTATTACTGTTTAGTGGCTGAATATATGAGTTGATGGTACCTACCCAGTCGCGCTTGCTGCCCTACCACCAACTGAAAGAGATTCAGACATAGCCCACTCATCTGAAAGATTTTTGACCAGGTGAGCTTGGAAGAGCCCTAAAATATATAATAACTATACTTACTGAAAATTTCTCGTACACTCCGAGTCCAAAGTCCCAGGTCCATTAGTCCAGGATTCGACAAGCAAGTCTGACTGCAACACTTCAGCCACGAGACCACTGTACAAGTCGTCGTTGAACATCGCGCTCTTTGCAAACGAGAGGAATTTCCGACCAACTAACGTCTCGAAACTTTCGATGTGATACCTTAAATGGAGAAGTATTTATTAATATTTACATTATTATGCTGACGTTTTCGAATTCGGAATTGAAATAGGGTTAACAAAACAACATTTCGAAATTCGAAAAAAACTAAGTCTCTGTACACATCTGAGTAAAGCCTTTTTTGCCTGAAATGAGGCTTGGACCTAATTCATCACTGTTGGTGGAACAGTGCAATTGAATCAATTATAAACACAAATTAAGAATGTAGAAACTCTTTGGTACTTGCCCGGATTTATAATCACAGCTTGCTAATTATGAACATATTATTAAACATAATAAGTGTTAAATGTGACAAAATAATATGTATACATAGTCAACATTACCAAGGAGCGGCATCGATGGTTTTATTTCGTATGACATCGACCAAGTTCGGTAATTCGCTATCAAATTCCTGAGGTATGTGATGATAAACTATAAGAGGCTCGTTGTATTTCAACTGCGTTCCAATTTGGTTGAGAGTTGACGTCGGTACGGACACACAGAGAAACGTCTGTCCATACTTCATGCCAGTAGTTGGGTAGTTGTACGAACTCACGTTCAAACCGTTCACTAAAATTAAGAAAAAATAGTTTAAAATAGTACATTGTAGTAGACTTGGGTTGGATTTAATTTTTTTATATATATATATAAAATCATCGCTTAAAGCGTTCCAGCGCACCCAAATAAATAATATAGCACTATAAATAAGAAGCCATAAACATAAAAACATACAAATTACATATCAGATAGATTCTCAACTATAAAGCTTCAATACATTACAAATACACACACATTTTTTTTCCAAAATATTATACAATAAACGTGTATTATACGACATACATTTACTTAATCATTGTTTTTATTCAACAATAATATAATAAAACTATTGTAGAATTATAAAGACGATCACGATCACGTGGATTCATTGCTAAATGATTCAGTGCTAGCGACATTATTTACTTAGGACTTGTAAACATATTACTCATGACTTTACAACATAATATATATACATAAATACAGTAATATTTATACACTATCGTTCAGTCATAAACATCCTTTAGAGTACAACACAATAAGTTGAGCACGTTTCATATCTCTATCACATATATGATATTATTATGGGTATGTTTATATTAAAATAAAAACATACCCAGACTAGGATCTACATGTAGGTCATATTTTTTAAGATACGATATACGGTTACGGACGTCATATACGGTTAGATACCCGATTCCGAATAGATTTTTATGATTTTTTCTATTGTATCTTTGTTTTTAACAGCCTTATTAAATCATAATCACCGATATTTCATTATATTATTCCCTACGATTCAAAGATATATATATATATATATTGTAAATAATTACAACAGATTATCAATTTGAAGTAAAGACAAAATGTTAAGATTAAAAAATATTGAATTAAACATAATAACAGATGATTTCCTGCAATTTCAGGAGATAATATAGTGCCAGAGTGTGTGCATAAACAAGTGCACCTCTATTCCCTTACTATCTAGTTCATGCCAATGAAATGAAAACGCGACACCATCGGACACAGTTCGACGCATGACCAACGGCTTGATGTGCTTACCAGGCATACACAGTCTGGAAATTTCCAAGTATACGTTTACAACTTACAGACTCCGGGCAGATACTGGGATTTTTTGACACAAAAATCCAAAAACTTTTTGTCGGCCCGACCTGGGGTTTAAAACCGCAACCTTGGGATTTATCTAACCACCAAACCATTAAATTTTAAATAAAATAAAAGCTACAAAATAATTTCATGAAATCTTCAAATACATCGACTTAGTCAACAATGGTTAGTATTAAAATGCGTGAAAAAATAAGGGTAGGATCTTAAGTACTTACTGTCTGGTAAAGGCGGAAACCTCGGAACAGAATGCACCAACCATAGTGCTGTAAATTTGTCTCCCAATACGACGCCTTTTGTATGGCCATTCTCTACTCTTGATTTCATAAACTTCGAATGCATCTTACACATTTCAGCTAAATCATAATCGTCATAATATTTTTCGCCTAGCTTGAACTTCTTAAATTTTTTCACTCCTGCCTGTTTCATTTGTACTGAAAAAATATTTTTAAAACTTTAAAAAAAAGTTTTTTTTTTTCTTATATAAATTCAGTAATCAAAGGGGTTCAAATTCTTGGAACAGCTAGCCTATAGTCGATAAGCTTCATATTTCCTTTTTCTCCTGGACAGAGGAAGAATGCCTGTGCCTGTCAGTAGTACATTTACAGACTCTTACTTCTATTTATTGTTTGAGAGTTTAAATTTGTAAAAAATATTTTTATTATTATTTTACCAACCATACACTATAAGAATTTTTTTAATTTCTTAAAAGTAGCTTTTTTTCTCAGGTAATACATACCTTTTTTATTTTTCGAATACATTTCAGCAACAGACTGCAGCAAATCAGGTTGGTGTTCTGTCGCTGGTGGTTGATCATTATATACAAGTGATATAATATTTTTATCCTAAAAACAAAGTAAAAATTAGCAGAATGAGTACAATCACATTTATATATGTATATTAATCTTAATCTCAAATTGTCTAACATTAATTATTGCACACTGCACAAAAATTATATGCAAAAATAAAATTAAATAGCATTGTAAAGTTTTTGGTAGCATGTATTACATTATCCATAAGTAAGGAGGTAATTTTCAAAACCTTTTTTATCTATAATAGCTAGTTTAGCTATTGGTTTTTGACCATATTACTCCTATATATTATTAATGTATAAAAAAGCTAGTCATAATTAATGAAAATAAATATAACATAATTTTAATTAAAATGTTGCTTTTAAAAATTTTAATTGATTTAAAGCTGCAAATTCCAAAAAATTTTTTTAACAAATATAACAGAACATGAAGTTCTGCATAACAATAACTATATTTTTTTTGTGGAAAAGCTAAAACATAAGCTTAATTTAAATTATATGAATACAATTTATTTATAAGCACTGCTATGTTATGAATGCTAATTCTTATAGACATATTTTGTCAACTGATGTTGTCGATGGATGGATGTCTGATTTTTTACAGTGGCTTTAATAGTAGTATTATTGATAAAATTTTATCAATATACCTGGTACAGTGGAGCTAATGTCCTTCCAACCATAGATCTTGGGTCACTAATAGAGAGATCTGACATAATCCATCCTCCTCGTAGTTTTGATGGTGTCAAATGCATATAAGCAACTCCTCTTCGTACAAGTGGGTTCAAATGATTTTTTTCTCGTGGTAATTTATACACATAGAACCTGTAATTTATTTTAAAAACTACATTGACATTATGAAACAAAATATGCATCAAATAAGATAGATAATAACAAAGAAAAACTACTACTTCAGAAATCTTTTGTTTTAGTTGACTTATATATGATGAATAATCCTTTAAGAATAAAATGTGTGACATAATTAGAGAATTAAATAATTATCAAGTTACACTAGATTACTAATATAACTAAAAGAGAATGAAAGTACGATAAAACTTATAGCTTTAAAATAATATTTAAAAAAAGTAAAAAAGTACCAAAAAATAGATTCTTACCAATCAACAGGTTCTCCTTTTTCATTCCTACATTGTGGTGTTAAAGAGTTGCAACATGTTATAAATAACATGAAAAATATAAAGTTAATGCAACCGAATGGCAAGCGACGTCCTCGTTCCATGGTGAATGAATACATAATAACAAGGGACGCAGGAAACTCGAAATGCTTGCATTTATGATGTCATGATCTTCGATCAAAATATTTGAAGACACCAAACAATCAAATGTTTACATAATATCGTCAATTTGTTTCCTTTGGATATATAAATCATATGTACAGATGCAGACATGCCGAAAGAAATTTTGAACGAATGTTATTGTATAGTTGCCTTTGTTTGTAAATAATTGCTTAAATATGAAATGTCAAACATAACAAATGACATTTGATTTTGAATTATTGTTACGTTTTAAAATTTATTTTTTTATTATAATGCAATTATAACAAATAACTAATATCGTAACAATTAATAGTAAAAACAACCAAAAATGTTACAATTTACAAATTATATCCTTTGATTTTTATTACGGAATGATCAATTAATTATATAAGTAGGTTAATGTAATATATAGGTAGTAATATATTGCATTTTTTTTTTCGAATTCTTTTCTTTCTGATATATCTGATATTTCTGATTCTGAACTAAGGAGGTGTCTCGCAGCAGATATCCATACAATGTTAATCTTTCCAAGCTGTTACGTTGCTCTTCCATTCCGGAGTTTCAATACCTACGTAACAACTAATTCTTCCTAGGCTAATAGGATCGAAAGCAGTACAATATTTCAAAAAAAGCTTAAACACTGAAGACTCTGATTTTACCGACTCATATTAGTCTTATTTATAGTGCGAGAATTTTAAGTATATATATAGACTATATATATTAAGACTATGCGCAGAATTGGACAAAATTGATGAACTTTTTAGTTCTGGAAACTACTCTGATTTCAAAATTAGCTGCCTCGCCCTTATTTAAATAAAACTTATTTAATATCGAGTTTAAGAACGACACATAAAGACGAATAAAGATATTATGTATGTATACATTGTGTTAGTAAATATTTAGCTTATATCACTGTTTCTATCTGAATGCGATAAACTATTATCGCTATAGATTTTTATAGCAGTGCGAAGGCAGGATGGTTATAGTCATAAAGAAAACAAATCAATTTAAAAATATATATATTATTTGTGTAACAAAAAAATAAAAAACACCTATAAAACAGATTCTACCTATCACAAAATTGGAAGATATAAAATTGTAAAATAAAAAACTTAATATAAAATAAATGCTCTATACATATTGCTTATATCTATAAGTGGCACTGTACAATGATTAAAATAGCAGATTCTTATTGTTGAGTCGGCATGGAAACTGCAGCTTTTGTATGAGATACGTCACTTTGACGCCAGAATGATACTACTGTCTTTAATTCTGTGTAGAAATCAATACCCTGTTTGCCACAGAAATGATTTGTACCTAAGAAACTACCTCGGCTACCAGTGAAGGAGAACATAGAGAGTGGGACAGGGATGGGAACGTTTACGCCTACTTGTCCAACATCTATTTCTGAAGCGAATTTTCTAGCAGCAGCACCATTCGTAGTAAATATGGCTGTACCATTTCCATAGGGATTGGCGTTTATCATTTGAATAGCTTCATCCAAGGTGTCAACAAAGAGACAAACAAGGACCGGCCCAAAGATTTCTTCCTTATAACATTCCATGTTTGGTTTCACATCGGTGAGTATGGTTGGTCCAACAAAGTTGCCTTTTTCAAATCCTGATACTTTAACCCCTCTTCCATCAAGCACGATTTTGGCACCATCTTTAATTCCTGTAAATCGTGTTATATAAGTAAACTAGTCAACTGCATTCTTTGAAAAATATTATCTATGCCATACATATTTTTCACAAATTTATTTTATAATTTTTATTACCTGATTCAACAAGCCTGAAAATCCTCTCCTTCGCCTTAACCGAAATAACTGGACCCACATCAGTCCCAGGAACATGACCAGCATTAACTTTAAGTGCCTGTGCTCGGTTCACCAGATCTGGAATCCATTCTTTCGCCTCACCTAAAATTAAGAAATGTATTTATGTAATTAAATTTGATAAAAAAGTAAATTGTAATAGATATAGAGAATAGAGTATTTAGTGTTCCAGTATATTTTGGAATAAAAAGCCTGAAAACCTACAATTGTGTATTGTTTTTTTACATATATACTATATATTATAATTATTATGTTGACTTAATATAAATAAACTTACATAGAATTTTTTTAATTATTTATATATGATACCCAATTATGTTTATACATTTTGATTAAGTTCACTTAGTTTGAACAGAAAAATGTGTTTTTGTGTTTTTTGTAAATGATGCTTTTCTAACACTTAACTTGCTAGCCTAATTTCCTAATATCTTGGTTGTTGTAATCTAAATTGTTTATACAATTTGAAGCACTAGCACTTCATTCTCTATATATATTTCTATCTACTACTTTCCTATGGTCATCTTAAGACTACAACTACAACTCACCAACAAAGACAGCAGTGCTGAGAGCCATGCAGCGCTGTCCAGCGGCTCCAAAAGCTGCACCTGCCAGCTGATTGAGTGTGTGTTCTTTGTTCGCATCAGGCATTATCACTCCATGATTCTTCGCACCCATGTTGCTTTGCACTCTCTTGCCTGTTGATGGCAATCCATTCTTAATAAAAGTTTATCATCAATAGATAGAGATCTACCTCATCATCATCTATCATATTGTATAACAATAATTATTTACTCTATAATTTTTAATTATGTATAAAAAATATTAGTCTACTACAAAAATATGTTTATCAAAGTATTGTGTTAAACACCAAAAAATATTTTATTAAAAAATACACACCTGCAGCTGAAGCCCTTGAATAGATATGTTTTCCTGCTGCATCACCACCGACAAACGACACTGCCTTGATGTCAGGATTATCGCAGAAGAAGTTTACAGTATCATGTGTACCATGTACAACCTTTAAATGATAAAAGAATTTATATTATAATTATTTCCTACAAAACACATATACTTCACATAATATAGTTATTACATAATATTATGCCAATTTTTATTGATATAATTTAAAAAACATTGAATTTTCAACAAATTTTAATTCTAAACAAAGTAATTATATAATAAGTTAAAGTGAAAAGCAATTTTATTTTCTTATATATATTCCAATTAAATGGAATATAAATATTTCTATGAGAACTTTTTTGAACTATAAAGTTTGAATTATTTATTTGCATACAGCAAAGTGCATCCTTACATTAACAACACCGGCAGGAGCACCAGCCTCCTGCAACAGTTCCATCATCATAAGTGTTGCACCAGGGTCCTGTTCTGAAGGCTTAATTAGGCAAGTGTTGCCTGTCACAATCGCTGGTGGGAACATCCATAATGGAATCATAACTGGGAAGTTGAAAGCTGCCACACCTAAAAATTAAATTATCATAAAAAAAAGTTTTTATGTACATTATATACTTGTGACATAATTATATAAAATATGATGTATATATATATATATATATATATATGTAGAATATCTAACTAGTAGTTTGATTTTTTCTGAAGTAAAGGTTATTCACCTTTTCTACCTGAGTGTAGTAGTTTGGTAGTAGGTAGTTTAGTAGTATCTAAGTTGGTCACATTGAATGTAGCAATAGCCAAAAGTAGTTTTAGGAATATAATGGGCTGGAATGATATAAGTTGAACTGGAGATTATGTGCTAAAATTTTACAAATACTCTAGTATTCGTATAATTTTAGCTTTGTGTAGTCGATTATATATCTATATATCTTTACTATTGATGCTAATTATCATTAATCAGTACTTTTCGTTATTTTTGGATGCTTTAAACCATTAAAGGTATGTAAATGATATACATATATATAATTTTAATACAGTGTTTGTTACTTTTTTGAAAAAATATTAAGGAATGCCTATTTACAAACCACCACCATTATTAATTCAATTAATTTGTCAATAGTGAATTTTTTATTGTATTTTGTAATTTTGTGATGAAGTAGCTCTTTATTCACCTAAAAACCTTTATAAACACCCTTTTCAAATTATTTTTCTATTTTCAGTGCATTTCAATTATTATTAAGGCAAAATGGACTGTTTAGTAGAGACTTTACTAATTAACCTTAAGAGCGAAGCATAGCATAACATCACTATTTTACTATGGCTGTTATGCTAGAATGTTTCATGGAAAATTATTCATCAATTTTTGTTATGATATGAGTGAAGTCTGTACAGATGATGGGATTACCTGCTACGACTCCAAGAGGGACTTTGTAACTATGTGTGTCCATATCCCTCGCAATGTTTTGGATACAGTCTCCTAGTTGCAAGCTAGTAATACTACAACAATGTTCAACCAGTTCTGAAAAAAAATATATATTAATAGTATCAATAGAGTATGTACTCATATGTAAAATAATAGAAAAGACATTATCATATAGTAACAAGTTCCCCTAATTTTCCTATGTTCAATCTTATTTTGCTATAAATTATGTACAATTATTATATACTAAATTTATAAGATTTTGTAAATGTGACTTCAAACTCAAAAAATTAAATAGAAGTTGTAATATATAGGTTAAATTTTAAACATTCTTACATAACATTTCTTATCTAAAGTTTCCTATCAGTAACCTTTAGCATTGATAATTATTTTAATTTTATGCATATTCTCATCATATTATTACAATTGGTATTAAATAGTTATAAATTAGAGTTAATTATCCTTACGAATGCCTCGGAGTACATCTCCTTCTGCATCGGCAATAGTTTTGCCTTGTTCTTCTGTTATTTTTGCTGCCAATTTGCTTTGGTTCTCTCGCAATAATCGTGCAAATCTAAAATGGATCATTGGGATCAATTTAATAGTGAAGATAATTTTATTAATTACTTATATTTCCAAGTTGTAACTTACTTGACCCCAAATAAAATTGAGATAAGGGTAGAAGGATGATGATGAACTTACTTGAACATAAGCTGTTGGCGAGTCATAATAGTACTCTGACTCCATGATTTGTAAGCTGTTTTTGCAGATTCAAGAGCTGTGTTTAATTCTTCTTGGGTTGTTTCTGGTACTCTGAAATAAAGAAACAAATAGTGGATGAAGAAATATATGTTATTGCTGTGAGCTGTAAAATAAAGAGCTTTTATTACTTTTTTTTTTTTGTAATGAAATTAGCAATTTTAATTGATTAGTTTAATATTCCTATTTAAATTGCCTTGACCTTATATGTATAATTGTATGTATATTATATTCCCATAATCTTTCTCTGTATTTAAAGGTTTCCTTGCAACTTGAAAAATAATCTTTACTATCACAGAAATACACAGTTTCAATGTCAGACTATTTATGGCATAAGTAAAAAAGTAAATAAGAGTTTGAATAAACAATTTGCTATCAGTTATGATTAAGATAAAATTCTACACTTGTATGAGGATAATTTATAAAATAAGGGAAATTACATTTTCATATTTATTATTTAAAATAGTGTTTCAAGGTAATACAATTAATCCCGTTATATGAACTTCTTTTTCTCTTTACTAATGGTTTATATACATTTTATTATTCTTGAAACAAATATTTTCTATATAAAATATCCCCATTTTACACATACAAGTATAATATTTTAACACAAAATTCCTTACTACTACTACAATGAACATAAACAACTAATTTTTGTACTACAATGTTAAAATTTTGCTAGTCATAGTAGGTATAAAGACTGTATTTTTAAATATTTACATAATTAATTTAACATACATGTGTAATAGGGATTTAAGAACATACTAAATCATTATTTTAGTTTTTTGAATAACTTAATATAACCATTATAGGTAAAATACACTTATCTAAATTATTCTCCTCATGTGAGTAATTTTTGAATACTAATTAACAATTACAGGCAAAATTTATTAAATGAATTACTGTTTCAATTTTTTTAATCTCTTAATAAGTGTTACAGTATTATAATAAATTATAGTATTATAATAAATAGGATTAAAATAAATTTGCTATTTCTGGTTTTTAAATTATGCACTGAACTTTGCCTATCATTTGTCAAATGGTTATTGGACAAAGATAATTTTTTTTTTAATCTTATTAATAAGAGAATATCTATTACACTTTTAATTTGGTAGAAGAGTTTTAATAAATCCACCGTTTACTGTAATTATTGTGCATTGAAATATTCTTCTAAGCTTAGACCTTGGAGTTATTGAGTTATTATTTGTTTATTGTTATTGAGGTATTACCTGCCAATTATTTCATTTGTTGCGGGGTTAGTGAGCTCAATCCAGTTATTTGTTTTCGAGTCTACGAACTGTCCATCAATAAACAGTTTTGTTGTGGGCGCTGAGCTACTGTAGTTCCGACGTGTGAGTAAATGAGACTGAAAAAAGTAAATGACAATTTTAAGTAAGTTTATTTTTAATTATCCTACAATTTGAATCAATTAAAGTCTTTTCAAATAGTCCTGATAAAATAAGTTGTATAATCTTATATTACCAGATAAGCTTACTAACTCATACAAATGTAGATTAACTTTTTACAAAATATTACATGATGGACATTTAAATATAATTTATTGTACTTTTAAATAAAAAATATTTAGAGCTGTTACACACATCATAATGTGAATTATTGATCGGAACATGATGAAACTTCAGACACAATTATTCAACTGCGCAACAAGAACCTGGTGTAGGCTATGAATAATGTAGACAGTTTAAATACCAAATTGTCTGAATGATGTATATCTTTGTCTTACATTCTGAGTAGCACACATCTACTGAGAATTCAGAAAAACAAGAACCTACTATTTATAGAAACGCACAAAGAAACTAACGTTCTAGCAAAATAATAATATATAGTTTTTGGAGAATATTTTTCAACTGTTAATATAGAAATAGAAATTAACGGTGTTATTTAATATATGTGAAGTGACCATGCGTATTTAATACCGACTTATTTTATAAAGTTAATTGGAGTTATTTGTAAAAAGAATACTTCGGTTTATAAAGAACAACTTACTTCTGATTTGAGAAGTTTTAGCATCGCTGACGCCATTGCTATTATTTTTTGATAAAATACGTGCACTATCTACAGTGAGTTAGGAGGGTTGGGACCAAGTCGACTGATTAAAATACAAATGTGGTGTTCTGACCTTGAATTGATAAAATTAAATTATTCAAATCCGCTTGTCGTCAACGAGGGCCCTAATGTATGACGTAAAATTACGTATTTACTACTGACTACTGTTTACATTTTAAGTGTCAAAGAACAAACGTTCCATTTTAGACAAAGATTTTTAATAATAACTCAATGTCTAGCAGTCAACAAAATTAAAAATATTTTTTAATTAAGTGATTTATAGTATCCATTTCTAATATATCATATTAAAAACATATAATATTGAAGTAAAAGATTCTAAATTATCCTATTAAAATTTGGTTTGGAATTATTTGATGAAAAATGAAGCGTTCATCAAGTACAACTCTCAGCTGGGGTACGTCATCATGAGTGTCAAGTTTCTTAATGTCAATGTCTTAATATCTATTATCTTGACAGTTACCAAAAGATAATGTTACCACATGAGAATATAAAAAGGGTAAATTTGATGTTGTTATTATGGATATAAATCGTGCAAATAAAAATAAATCGGAAAGTAAATATACAATATTACAACATAATTATTTTGATTTTATCTATTCCTGATAAACTTTTAAAAATGATGTTTAATCACTAATATATTGCATGAAAACATTTATCGCAATAATTATGCAATAACATTAATTTTTAAATTCATTTTCGTCATGTCCTTAGTTTAAATTCAAAAACGCTGAAGCTTTGAAGCACAGCTACTTATATATTAATATTATATAGAAAAATATACTTATTATAATACCAAAAATATTTAAAATCAAGCCTAGTAGCAAGCTTATAAGGATGAAAATCTTAGATAAGTTTTTTTCCAAGTTAGTTATTTAAATAGATGAGATATTATAAACCTTCTCCACCTGTAGGTTCCTCAGTATTTTGTGCATTTGATATTTTAACATTAACATAACTCTGGTACGGGAGTTAAATAGACTATTTATACAACGTGTTCATGTTTTTGTTAAACACAGACAAAGGCTTTTAGAATTTTAAGTCAGGGATAATGTTCCAAAAACCCATACCGATTTTTTCCATGAAATTGGCATATTTATGTATTTTCACTCCCTGAGTACGAATGTGATGATTGAAATTATCGCAAATTCCAGCTATTTCATTCGGTTTGCGAATACACACACGATATTTCTTGGTGTTTCATCTACTGTCAATAATACCATTATGTAAAAATATTGTACCTATTATAAATATTGAGCCGAGATGGCCCAGTGGTTAGAACGCGTGCATCTTAACCGATGATTTCGGGTTCAAACCCAGGCAGGCACCACTGAATTTTCATGTGCTTAATTTGTGTTTATAATTCATCTCGTGCTCGGCGGTGAAGGAAAACATCGTGAGGAAACCTGCATGTGTCTAATTTCAACGAAATTCTGCCACATGTGTATTCCGCCAACCCGCATTGGAGCAGCGTGGTGGAATATGCTCCAAACCTTCTCCTCAAAGGGAGAGGAGGCCTTTATCCCAGCAGTGGGACATTTACGAGCTGCTAATGCTAATTGTACCTATTGTAGACAGTAAATAAAATCTCTCAAGAATTAAATTAAATTGAAACATTTGTTAGACTTGTTAACCATACTGCCTATCATACTGCCTATCTTATATAATAAGTAATCGATATATAATAAGTTATCGATTATAGGAAAAAATATATAACGTAATTGCTAATTTATGTAGGGGGCCTTTTTGTAAAATTTATTTTCACGAGCTTAAAGTCAAATTTTAAAGTATAATTAGGAACCTACACCTTTGTTCGAGATTTTATCATACAAATTACACCCTCAAAGTTAATTAGTCGATTAGCATACTTTGCGACATCGCAATGGCTGCACGTGATATTTTAAACGGCTCACATCCGGTAGGGTTGGCACTGTCAGGGTTGAACCATAAAGAGTAGTTTGTTACGAGAACAGTGCTCTGTTGATAAGCCAACACTTGATCAAACAGTTTACATCGAACGAAGTTTATATATTACATTGACTGTAGGTATACCTACTTCATAATATTAAAAATTTATTTTTAATATTTTGTTTTCTTTTCTAATAATATATGTACTTTATTCAGAGCTTTTTATTTCGACTTAACGTTACTTATTTTAAGCGAATCAAAAAAAATGTTATAAATTAATATGTAATATTATAGGTACATGAAGTAACAATTATTTCGATAAACCGATTTCCCGAAAACATAAAATTAAATAACATTTCTTATCAAATTAATAAACTTGTGTAATTTAAAAAGATTATCTTATCTTTGTTTAAATGTAATAGAGCTTGTTCTTAAAGAACCGTTTCTTGGTGTAGGGTTTTATTTTAATTTGTTCTTAAAATAAGAACAAATAATAATAAAAAATAATAATGTAATTTTATCATTTGTAAAAGTTGAGATGGCTCATAAGATAAGTACAGATAATTGCGTGTTAAATTCAGACAGACAGTCTTCTATTTTGAAGTGCTTAATTAGTATATATAACTTTTCTCGTGCTTGGTGTTGAAGGAAAACATACAAGAGGAGACCTGATTGTATCGAATGAAAATTTACCACATGTGTATAATGTTTATTTCCCCGCATTGCCCGCATTGGAGCACCAATGTGGAAAACTTTCTACTCAAATGAGATGAGGCCTTCGCTTAAGATTGTGACATTTACCAGCTGTTATTTTATTTTTATAATATGCAAACTTTCGCTAGCTTTTCCCGAAATAAATTTTAATTAAAACAGTTGTAAAAATACAATAGAAATTCATATAAAACCGTAACTATAAACCGTTCCTACATGAAAATTTGTACAGTCTACTCGTTTTAAAAACTTTAATGTTACAAACTATTTTGAACACGACTTTCACTGCACTAAATCATCATCTTTAAGAAATATTGTTCGCTACCAGGATTACCATTATAATGCTTTTTAAACATATTTTAAACTAAAACAATTGATATGACGGACATACAATGATGATGCGAGAACCTTTTTGTAAATGAATGTTATAAGAATGCGGCTACGAGCGTGAACGCGATATACTACTAGTTATGATACATTATACATTTATGAATATATTGGGAGGTATGCAATAAGGTTTCAACTTTTTTAGCGTTCGTTGATCGGATATATATTGTTAAATTCTATGCCAAAAACTGTGTTAAGAAAAAAAAGGGATAATTTTAATCTTTTTCATAATTTAATTCCTAAGTGCGTACTCCTTTATACGAATCAACATAAATATGATTGATGTGAGCGGTCATGATTAATAAGTAAACGTCCTTCGAAAGGCCTAGGTGATAGGTCCTATTTCAGTTGGATTAGATTCTCTTTTTATGATTTTGGTGTTGATCATAAACATTTAAAACTTTCTAGACCTTACTCATGAGAAGTTGAAGTAGCACGGGCACATCATATTTTTCTTACAATATTGCAACCCTGCGCTATAAATGTCGCATATTCTCCTGGTTACCTGTATTGGTTAATATTGCGCAAAATGACAGATTTGTTAAAAGGCAATTCTGAGAAATGTTTTCTGAGATCCGGGATTATCCTTCATTCTTATTGAATCAAATCAATCAAATACTGATATTGAAATGAGAACATTTTAATATTAATGAGCCATTTTACATTCCTCTAATATGTCCATGACTTTACTTTAATGTTAATGTTTTGAGCAAATTCTGACAAGCCGGTCATTCTCAAGAGAGACCACGCCAATACGCGCAGTAGTCCGATACCAGTTCCGACAATCCGACAAGGCCGGGAAGAGTTCAGACGAATAAGCAGGCTTAACGTGCTTTCTGACGGACGAGAGTGAATCACTGCTAACTTACTAAGGCGAAGTCGGTACAAGTAGCTAGTATACCATATAGCTAGTATACCTACCTATATGTGTATATGTAATTAATTAATAATTCCCACTTATGGTTTTCTTAAATTATAATTTTAAATTCCTTGGTTTTACGATTTTTTAATACTTGAAAATTATGTTTGGATCTTGAGCCTTCGTAATAAAGTATCATCAATGTCTCATGTTCATAAATCTCTTGAGATTAGCAAGATGTGAATGGAAATACCAAAGATAATATTTAAGATAACCATTGTATAAACATTATCTTTAATGTTGTATTACTTGTGTGGAATCTTTAGTGGTAGGTAATCATATTTTGATATTTATGCAGTTTTATCATGGCTTTAATATCTGAAAATAAGACGCTTATAAAAAAATACAAACGCATACCCTACCTGTACTGTAACACTCAGAAGGAAAATAGGTAAAAATAAATATTTTAACGTTTCTCGTACCAACACTGCGTACTGTTTGAAATATATATTACAATATTAAAAAATGTATGTCCGTTTTCTGTGAGTCACAGTTGTATATATGTATGTATATGTAAAACCTATACCAGACGGATGCCTACTGTGACTATAATGCATCGTTAGTTATACTGTAGACTAAAGAGATGCGTAATTAGAGGACAACAATATCGTCACGTATAAAACTTTAGCCTTCAATCAGAATCCCGAATGCGGTCACGTAGACTAATTAATATGAACTATACTATAGGCATAGATCGCCGTGTACAGACGCATGTATAGACGATGATAAGCGGGTCATTGAACTAGCTATCGGTCATGCACAGCACGGTTGTCGTGAATGACGAACAAACTGCAATCTTTCCTATGTATGGTGAATTTTAATTTTAGCTACGTCCACATTCCTTTTTAACATAAATATGTATATGAACAGGTAGGTTAACTTATTATTTTAGTATTATATTTAAGCGTGAACATTTAAAATTTGCGCACATTTTTAGTAGCTAGGTACATATTAATTATTGATAAAATGAGGGGAATGAATGATTAATAATTACATAATTCGAAAGATATGAAGGTACGATACACGTGTTCACAAAAAAAGATTAAATTTCGTTAATAAATTGGGCAAATTTTGATTGAATGCGATAATTTCATCAAGAAATATGTTTAATTATAATTTCAACACGTAAAGATTATTAGTTCTATGATTTCAAATATAATATAATAATTTGTAGCTGTCAATAGTTTTGTAACGTCAAATACTAAACAATTTATTTTAACACCACAGGATATGGTAAGACTAAAGAGTACGTAATTAAATAAGTACATTAGTATTATATAATAATAATACCTAATTAATTCTATGATTTTATAACAATGTATTAAGAGGACTACAAGAGCTAAGTGCCCTTGAGAATCGCACGCACACACTTACAAAATCGACAAAAACGGCAAGCCCGTGTACTAAGGGTTAAGCGAGGTAACGAGATTACGCCCAAATATTCTAATAGATGGCGTCAAACCGAGCGACGTAAGATCAATCATAAATCTCATAAAAAATAGATAGGACAACAGAATTATTTTTATTTCTTTCGATGTTAGTTAACAAATGATTATAAAATAAAACTGATTCAATTAAACTTACAATATTTTTATTTATATTTTGTATACAATAAAATAGACAGTTAGTTTTAACCTTTTTTTTCTATTATTTATATTATTATACCACAATTAGTTCTTATACTAAATATTGAAACATACCAATTTTTAACATTTTATAAAAGTTTAATGATCTATTTATATAATAAAATCGTAAGTGTTCGAAATCTGTTGTGTAGTGACCGTGGGGTAACATATAGCGTAGTATTTGTTCGATTTATTAATATTGGTTCATAAAGAAAAAATATATATTCGATTAAAAAAAAAAATATCTAAATATTTACTAGAAAAAAATGTTGTCAATTCGATTTGGTTGAATCATTGATGAATGAAAGGTTAATCATAATAGGTTTAATCATAAATCTCATAAAAATAGATAGGATATTAGAATTATTTGTATTGCTTTTGACTGTTATTCGAAAATGATTAAAAAATAAAACTGATTTAATTAAACTTAAAATATTTTTATTTATATTTAGTATTACAAAAAAAAAACATTTAGTGTTAATTTTTTTTTAAATTTTTTTATTTAATTTCACTTGTATGTATAAATGTTATTACATATGTCCTGGAATCTTGGAATAAATATTACACCCACTTTCAGCTGAAAGTTGGCTCACATATTTAATCTCGATGACAATGCACGATTCATGAATTGCTGCTATATTCAATCCAATATGGCGGACGTTACAAAAAAATTTAAATTTATGAATTACGTACAAATGACACTTCTAAATATTCTAGTTCTCTGGTTCACAACAATTACATTTTTTTTGTTACGACTTTACTTTTTTTTATTATTATTAAAATTAGTTCATACATAACTTTAATTCTTATTATAAACAATCGATAAAATTAAACTCTTACGCAATATAAATAGCTTCCGTGTTATTGTTTTCGACTTTCTTTATTCTGTAAAAAATAAATATATGTTAGTAATTACATTTTTATTAATTATAAAATTATGTATTTAAAAAATATGTATCTTAATATGTCATAGTAGTTATAATGAAAAAAAATGCTTCGGGTTCATGGGGATCGAATGTAGTCACTTGATCCCCATGAAAGTCAATTGAGGTTTTCCTTCCTTTGACCAAATACTCTATCATAATTATTAAGAATGGCTCGAAAAATCTGATTATATGCGAACTGATTGCACATTTTTCTAATAGATGTTTTCAATATTCATAATTTATAAAAAAAAAATATGTTTACTAATTAAATACTCTTACCTTTTAATATCGTTCATATGTATGTTCGGCGCTTGATTTATATAAACGTTTTTTAGTTTTCCTCACGCGTTTCACTTTATTTCCCATATTTACACAATTAAAATTTATAACAAATAATATAATAAAAAAACAAATGCCTAATTACTACTACACTATTTTAACTTAATATATTTATTTACAAGAAAGAATAAAATTTATTATAAGAAAACATGAAACAATGAATTTACAATTAAAATTACAAAAAAATATCTCGTAACGTAATGACTGATGCGGCGAAAAGATCGACACGTCTGTTTAGCATCAGGCCTCGGCCGGCATTGTCTGTACACGGCGTTTACGCACACATGCTTACGCATTTTGTTCGAAAATAAGAATATCGGATTTAAAAAAAATCTATTGATTTTACTAAAAAAGTGACACCCAGGTTAAACAGTATTTTGCTTGTAGAATAATCTGACAAAAAACCAGAATTATGGAACGTATATAAGTATAGTTATTATTGATTAAAAGATCTTTTTAGAGGTAACTTTGTGATTTTTTACTATCGTACCAAATTAATTACATCATGTTTTCAAAATAACAAATACTTAGCATGTATCCTGAAGATTATCATATATTTTTTTCATTTGGTTTACTGCATTGGATCATATACTTTTTTGCATTATAAAACTTGCATTTAGCTCATGTAGTCCCCTTAATACGCTTTTTGTTTTATGTGCCCATGTATCTTTACGTTATGCGTAATACCGGATAGATAGTCAATAAATAACAATTTTCTGATAACTTATGTAGTTTAGTAACAATTATGCAAGTATACTTTCATTTTGTCATTGTGTTTATATCAGTGAGCGTATCAAGCAATTTGTGAAGCCTTCCGATAACGGTAAAAGTGAAATAAAAGTACTTATTACTGCAATGATAAACGCTTTGTATAAAATTATATATATTTTTTAATTATAATACATATATTAAAATGCGCAAATGATAGATGCAAACATAGCAATGGCATAAATATTATCCAAGCTGTGTCAATGAAGACATTATAGATTACTCTTGATGTTTTTACTACGGTTTACTTGACATATAAACATAAATAAATCTATGTAGGTACATTATTTAATTTTATAGACGTGACAGAAATGAAACGCGTGTGTAAAATGTAAAGTAAAATCATTTAATTTAAACTTTTTAACATTACAAACAAATTCGATTCGGCATTCAAATAAATTACACTATAAAGAAGTTTCAATTCAAAAATAAATATTTATATATTTTTTTTCAAAGTAACTTTTACATATCCACGACCAAGATATGTTATGTACGATTTATCGCTTGCTAACGTTGACTTGCGGCGACGTACGAATTAACGGACGTCAATAAGTCTATGAAATTATGAGACAAATTTTATATTATAAGCTTGAACATTTTTGTACGCAAGGTGCCGTCGAAAAACTATAAATATTTATAACATTAAATATTTTTTGTGTAAACAATTTATTTCTCTGTAAATATTTAAAAGTTCTGTATGTTCCTGTAACATCATATGTAAGTAAGTCCTTTATACTAGCTTTGTACCTACATACACTAAACTCCCGACTATTCTCGTAATTAGGTGACGAGGAAACCATAATAACCATAAGCGATACCTAAGCGAATTTCGAGCGCTATTTGAAATAAATTGTAAAAGTACAAAAATAAATCCAACAGTATATTTTTTTTTAAATATACATTATTAAAATTTTACAACAAGCAATAATTTTGTTTACTTATGATTTTCTTATAACATGTAATCATCATAATAAAATGTCTTTGATTATTTGTACAATTTTGTATTTTATTCAAGTTTACTGTACTTAGAAAATAAAAAAAAAAAAAAATTAAACGGTTTTCTTTCAATGCCTACCAACCTAGAATATAAATGTTCCTATATTCAGTTTCAATATGAAGATAATGTTTCTTATGAATTTGGATTCAAAATAACACCAGGCTTAAGACCTTTTTACCTTTTATTTTCTCATTCAAAATTGATCTCTCAATTATTTAAAAGGGTTATCACTTCAGCTCTTCTCTTTAATTAAAAAAGGTATACTTAAAAACTTTATGTAATAACTTAATTTATGAATTTGAGATTAAAATATATATAAACGAATAAGGCATTGTAAATAATGTGCAATAATTTAAATTTAATAGCTTAGAAGTTAAGTAATTGTTTACACATTTACTTTGTTAATAACAGTATTTAACTAAGTATGTAATGATTTTAAATTTACGTTATCACACGTAACCTACCTTAATATTGTATGTAAGTATGCAATGTTGTTAAGAAACATTTCAGTGATGTAATACTAACGTAAATCTGTGACGCTAAGCTGTAACTTATTTCAGTCAGCGCATAACTTGTTTGCTTTTATGTATTAATATTTTAAAATAGAATATAATCTAGAGTGTATATATCTATACCTGATTTAACTGATTTACCTTTTTACTTATATTTTATATTATTGAACGTGTCTACATCTTGTTTATATACGTAAATTGTTATTTTCTTCTTAGGTGTGTTGGAAGAAATACCTTCAAGTGATAAGCATATCTTTTATACTAAGGTTTCTTTTGAGAGAATCTATTTAATTTCTAGTAGGTACTTACACAAAACAAAACAACAAACAAATAGGCAAAAGGCAAAAGACTTCCAAAAATTTTTTTAACAGATAACTCGTATGTTATTTACATACGATATACAAATAAATATCAAAATAAATTTCGATTTTCTATTTCAAAACATCTTGTTAGCTTTTAAAAGTTTAAATAAAATTAATATTGTAATCACTGCACGTATCTATTACTAGGAATACGAGCGACTTATTCCGGGTGGTTAACTATACTGTAATGATAAGAATAAACATCAAATGATATTTGTATTACTTTATATGCAGGTGATTTCCTGTGGTCGTATTGTTATTATGTAGCTTAAAAATATCAAGTGATTATAGCATGTTTATAAGAGTGTATAGAATTTCAATTAATTAGATAGGAATAGATTTCCGAGAAACTTCAAGAAAATAGTATCTAACCTTGTGTAAAACGCACAATGTATGTTCGCCAAAATTATGTTACAAAATATTATAATTATATATAATATTAAATTTCCTCGTCTATAAATATAAATAATTTAGTTGTCACAACTTGCCATTCGCTATTTAAATACTAAAGGACAATAATTAATATTTTATCACCTTAAACGTATCAAAGCAAGAACATTTATGTTTTCCTCTTCAAAAATAAAGCATTGAAGCTTTTTGAAATTGGACACGAAGAACGTGCCTGCAATACAATTTTATCATATTCCTGCAATTTAACATTTTATCCACGTTTAAAGAATTATAACGTAGACCAGACGTGGAATTTTAAGTAATATGTCTTGGTATTTATCAGCGATACGAATTTATGTTACTTGTAACAATTTCTTTCCCGTGGTGTATAAGCACGAAACATCATCACACTTCTTTTGTACTCAAATAAGCTATATTAATATTATAAATGAGAAAATAACTGTCTTTTACTTTTTCACCGCCAAAACACTGAACCAAATTTGATGAAATTTGATATGAAGGGAGCTTGAACTCCAAGAATGGACTTAGAATAATGTTTATGCCTTACACCTGATGACCAACCCATGAAACTCGAGCAACAACTACTATTTAATAAAATATATAAAAAGACAATTTATACATTTTGTGAACTTTTGTGTCATCTGAATATTCTATAGTCACAGAAGGTCACGAAAAAAGTACTTTAACTAACATAATTCCATAGCTGTAATAGATTAACAAGAAACCCTTTTTGTAGGTCCTTCTCAGCAATCCACATTCTGAATCAATAGTAGGTTCATTTAATTTTATATTGTAACATTATAATTCAAAGGATAAAGAAGACTTACCTACGTATATTGATTTTGTAAATTTAAAATCGAAATATAAGAAAATTTTGTGAAATAAAACTAAGTCATATCTTTATCGATGTTAGTGTGATACAAAAATAGACTAGATAGTGAGTAATAATCATCTCATTACAATGACTGATAGTACTAAGGCAGAGGTGGTTTGATAATGTTTTATAATCTAATAAAAATTAACGATAATCTGACATTGTTTTCGATCGTAAGTCTATTAATCCAAGATATACGTTATAATTTTCCGTTTAGAAATATTGTCCATGTACTAATTCCTTTTGAATAATGATCTGACAAATCAAATAAAGATAATATAGAAACATTTCATCTAATAGCTCAAACTACTACTAGTAGTATGCATTACCGGCTGGCGTGGTACACAAAACGTAAACTGACCTGATATGACTATCACAATTAAACTGTGCAAAAGGCATAGGTATCGGTCCGGTTGTCATACGAAAATTCTGAACATAATTATGTATATACGAGGAAAATAAGAGTTTTTCTGTGTATGATATCGGTTCTGCGTATTTCTTGGGCAGGCTTCCACGTATTTCAAGGATAAGGATCGGCTTTATTTCACCAGGCTGCTCAACTGCGGTTTGATATATTACATATAGCAAAATGTAAGGGATGTAAGGGGGCGCAAACTACACCTTGGCGCTCCAAGCCAACCTCACCTGCCCGTGGTGCATCCTGCCGATCAGCAAACGAGGCTCTGGCGACCGACTGATGGCGGTATAACCATCAAAAAATAGGCGTAGCTAAATACCACAGGCCGGTAACGGGCAGCAGCGTCACCGGTGCGAGAAGTTGCGTTCTGCGATCGCCAACCCGCCTGCCCAGCGTGGCGATTATGGGCAATACCTCCAAATGGCGAAAACAGGTAAGCCACGGCCCCCAGTTCCCGGCGGTCCCGCTATTCCTCGTCATGGTGGCGACGGTGGTAACGGCGGGACGGGGGGTGCTAAGAATCACCGGGCTACGGGAGGCCACCACAACCGACTGAACCTGGCAACGTACAACGGACGCACGCTACGGCTTGACTCGCATCTAGCGCAACTCGAGGTGGAACTTGGGAAAATTAGGTGGCACATATTAGGGTTATGTGAAGTCCGTAGAGAGGGAAAGGACACCGTAACCCTCGAATCGGGCCACCTAATGTACTTCCGAGAGGGAGACCAACAATCCCAAGGAGGCGTTGGGTTTCTGGTTAATAAGTCCCTAGCTGACAACGTTGTGGAAATCTCCAGTGTGTCGAACAGGGTAGCGTACCTCATTGTAAAGCTTACCGAGAGGTACAGCCTCAAGGTGGTGCAAGCGTACGCACCGACCTCGACTCACTCGGACGATGAAGTGGAGGAAATGTTCGATGATATATCGAGGGCCCTCCACTCCACCACGAAAACCCACTACAACGTTGTCATGGGGGACTTCAACGCTAAAGTGGGAGTACAGAATTGTAGCGAATCAGTAGTAGGACCCCATGGATTTGGAGGCAGAAATCATAGGGGGCAAATGCTTGTCAACTTCCTCGAACGAGAGGGGCTCTTCTTGATGAACTCCTTCTTCAAGAAGCAGGCCCAAAGGAAGTGGACGTGGCGAAGCTCGGGGCTTCGCCACGTCCACTTCCACTATGACCAAAAATGAGATCGATTTCATCATGACGGACAAAAGGCACATATTCAGAGACGTCTCAGTGATCAACAGGTTCAATACCGGTAGTGATCACCGACTTGTCCGAGGCTCTCTGAATATCAATTTTAAGGCTGAGCGCGTCCGTCTGATGAAGTCTACACTCCGACCATCCCTGCTTCAAGCCATTGCGGGATCTGAAACGTTCCAGTCAAACCTGGAGAACCGATTCGCTGCCGTGAAAACCACAACAGACGTAAACCAGAACCTCAAAAATGTAGTGAGAATTCTCAGGGAAGAAGGCACGAGATTTTGTAGCATGCAGCGTAAGGGCAGAAAGTCCAAACTTTCGGAAGAGACTTTAGGGCTAATGAAGAAACGACGTGAAAACCCACCTGTCACTTCGTCCGAGAAACGGCAACTAAACCAAGAGATCAGCAAGCGCGTACGACACGACCTCCGGTGCTCCAATACTCTTACGATTGAAAGAGCCATCGAGCAGAATCGGGGGTCTAAGGTGTTCGTACAATCTCTTGGAAGAAGCCACCTGACGAAGTTGACCACAGCAAGTGGAGAAGTCGTTTCTTCCAAGCCGGCAGTTCTTTCGGAAGTAGAAGACTTCTACGGCCGGTTATACGCATCGCATGCATCTCGACCTGATCCCGAAAATGAGGATCCTAGAGCTACATTAACACGCCATTTCACCGAAGACCTGCCAGAAGTCAGTATTGGCGAAATCGAGATTGCTCTTAAACAGCTTAAAAATGGAAAAGCCCCTGGAGAGGACGGCGTTACAACAGAGCTATTAAAAGCAGGAGGTAAACCCGTACTGAGGGAGCTCCAGAAGCTTTATAACTCTGTCCTCTTCGAAGGGAGAACTCCGGAGGCGTGGAGTAGGAGTGTGGTCGTCCTGTTCTTCAAAAAGGGAGACAACACCCTGCTGAAGAACTATCGACCCATATCCCTAATGAGCCACATCTATAAGCTGTTTTCAAGAGTGATCACGAACCGTCTTGCGCGAAGATTCGACGAATTCCAACCCCCGGAACAGGCCGGATTTCGGAGCGGATACGGCACCATAGACCACATTCACACAGTGCGGCAGATTATACAGAAGTCCCATGAGTATAATCGGCCCCTGTGTCTTGCATTCGTGGACTATGAGAAGGCCTTTGACTCGGTTGAAATCTGGGCTGTTCTGGAGTCCCTGCAGCGTTGCCAAGTTGATTGGCGATACATCCAAGTGATGAGATGCCTCTACAAGGCCGCCACCATGTCCGTCCAAGTACAGAGTCGGCAAACGAATCCCATACCATTGCATCGAGGAGTGAGACAAGGGGACGTTTTTCCCCCAAATTGTTCACTAATGCAATAGAGGACATGTTCAAGACGCTGAACTGGAAAGGGCGTGGCATTAACATCAATGGCGAGTACATCTCTCACTTGAGATTCGCAGACGACATCGTCATCATGGCAGAAACGCTGCAGGACCTACAACAGATGCTGAATGAGCTGGCTGATTCTTCTATGCGCATCGGCCTACGGATGAACTTGGATAAAACCAAGGTCATGTTCAATGAACATGTTCTACCGGAACCGATTGCGATACACGGTACCGTCCTCGAAGTTGTTCAAAAATATGTCTACCTCGGGCAGACATTGCGATTAGGTAGAAACAACTTTAAGGATGAGTTGAATAGAAGAATTCAGCTAGGTTGGGCAGCATTTGGGAAGTTACGACGAATCTTCACATCGTCGATCCCACAGTGCCTTAAGACGAAAGTCTTCAACCAGTGCGTCCTACCCGTCATGACATACGGAGCCGAAACGTGGACACTCACGACAAAGCTGGTCCACCGGGTTAAAGTCGCTCAGCGTGCTATGGAAAGGGCTATGCTCGGAGTATCTCTGAGGGATCGCATCAGAAATGAGGTGATCCGTCAGAGAACCAAGGTCATCGACATAGCCCACCGGATTAGTAAGCTGAAGTGGCAGTGGGCTGGCCATATTTGTCGTAGAACCGATAACCGTTGGGGAAAACGTGTTCTAGAGTGGAGACCGCGTCTCGGCAAACGTAGTGTAGGACGTCCTCAGGCACGGTGGAGTGACGATTTGCGCAAGACGGCTGGCAGGAGCTGGATGCGAGTTGCCGAAGATAGACCACAGTGGCGTGCATTTGGAGAGGCCTATGTCCAGCAGTGGACGAATGCGGGCTGATGTGTGTGTGTGTGTATATAGCAAAATTACATCCAAGACATCCAGACAAAAGATGAATGACATATATATATATATATTATACATAAATTAGAAAATGGAAAATCATAGGAGCTGGTAACTAGTAATCTTCGGTTGAGATCAACTTTTTTAAATTCATTTTTTATTATTCCATTGAGAAGATTGAACATTTACATTAAATCTTTATTCTTCCCTCCCAATCTTGTAAATATACTATCATATATATAATAAATTACAATGCTAGTTTATTATGTGAAATACGCACACGTTTTATTAGTTTAGTATGAAGCAAACTTGAACTTCAAGGAAGGACATAGGCTAATTTTTTGCCTAACACATGACAACCACCCCCCTAAAACGCGAACGAAGCCGCGGGCGACAACTATTTTAATATATAACAAAATTGACCTGACCTGTATTCAATTTAGCGGGGTCTTCTTAGCACACAAAAACATCAACGATAAGTCATTGTCCGCTGTTACGATTGATCAGTTCGGAGTCAATTATTAATTAACAGTTTTAGTAATCATTAAATTAACTGCCAAATAAGCAATTGTTTGAACATTTGAATCCGTGGTGTCGTTGACTTTAATTTTCCGCTTGATATAAATAAATATATTTTATCGTCTCTTCAATGCAGATGTACTTTACAGATAAATTTCAAATGCAAAAAAAATATTTACATTTAAAAATATTGGACAAATATTAAGTAGTCGATTTTTCTCTGCTATATATAAAAGATAAAATTATTTTGACTTAATTGTAAATTTTTAAACAGACTTATACGTAAATATGGACATTATTATTTATTTATCATTCTTACATTCGTTGTACAAAATAAAATCTCTTAGCATTTAATTTGTAAAGTGAACTGACATAATCAAAATATACTTAATTCAAGTAGTTTTACAAGCGCTTTTGAATCGTCATTTAACAGAACGATTTCGAAATGTACATTGTACCGAGAAAAGCCGGCAAGAAAATCAGTAGTTACTCTTTTCCAACATTTGAAATAAAAACTTATGTCAGTTAAGCAAAATTATATTTAACATATCCTGATTGAAAGTCAATAAGTATTAGCTCCACCCTTTTTATCATCTATATAATCTTGTGTTGAATAGTTATTTATTTATGTTTAGACTACATTAATAAAAGGCGGCAATACTATATATATTATTTTTAAATTATTATTAACTAAAAAAGTCTTCAATAAGTACAAGGTTTGTCTTCTGTAAATAAATAAGTTTGCCTCTATTATAGTATAATCCAAATTATCATGTACATACATTCTAGGGTTAAAGTTTCCTATTCTAATTATACATTTTATCTCAGTTTGTCAAATAATTAGATCCTCCACGATAAGAGATTAGATATTAGCGAGATAGATTGCTGGAAATATGTGTACACGTCTATGCATAAAACAAAGATTAGTTTTAATTTATAAGATTTTTTCTACCTACTTAATTATTTTTACTTTGTTAGTGAATTCTATTTATGGAAAAATATTTGTTTCATTAATGAACAAAAAAGCGCTTACGTTACTTTTGATTTCAATTATCAGCATATTTTATAACGGTATTGAGGAAAAATAATTTTCCTTTAAAGAGATAAATTATAAGTCCAAATATATGATTGCGGAATTGTCCACGTAATTTTAGTTTATGAAGGAGGGGTCATTTCGATTTCATTAATGTCCGTTCATTAAAGTGTTCGATGAGTATTTTTACAATATTGGTGTTTATTTAATTAATTATTGTTTGTTTAGGTTTTGCTTTAAAAAGCACAGCTTATTCATAATTTAATCTAGCAATACACATATTCTAACTTGTCTCTCTCTACTAATCTTACATTTTATACCACCAGCCCATACTTCACTTAGACGGAGGATGTTCTGTCTTTGCCAAGATGCCAATTTCACTTAAAAACTCGACGAAATTTTGATGGATGGCAGATATGACGAGCCTTACCTTAACTATAAACTTATTTCTGACTTTTTTATAACTACAAGCTTTATATATAACTCACTCAGCGTATACGTCTTGACTGCATATGTGGACAAAACACAATCACTAATTTACTGAACCAACTACTAATCGACATATCTACTCAATTCATTCATCCAACGATTGTCCCCTTCACCTGTCCACTGGGTCACTGATATACTTATACAACCAATATCCGTTTTCATTCCAACCTATGTAACTATTCACTCGCTAGTACTTGCCAGATTCAAACCGCTATTTTCGACTAAGAGCCATTCGCTGTATCCACTAGGCCATTTCGGCTCTTGTCTATCCATCGGATTATTATTATAAGAAGTGAAGGAAATATGTTATTATTCTTAATAAAAAATATAAAAAACATTTTAGTTTAAAAATTGAGCACAATAATTAAATCTTTAATTTCTTAATAATACAATGCTCATAAGTATGTGCATTGTATTTAAATATAAGAAAAATAACAAAAAACACAGATTTTATTCTAAAAACATAATCATACCTAAGGTATTTTTCAGCCTACTTTAATCAATATTTTTATTCAACAAAGAAGCTTGCTTTGCTAACTTGCTTTTAGATTATAAAATATGTAGCACCGATTTGGAAAGAAATACCTCAGAATTGAGAAAAACCGGCACGAAATACAGTCAGATGTAAATATATTTTCAACAATTTTTCTTTATATAATTTATTTATTATTTGAAACTTTCTTAAAGTTATGTTCACCAATGTTAAGGTTTAACATAACATTAACGGGTCATATTATATTTTCGCTTTATTACCTGAACAGAAAAATACGTAGAAAACTTAGAAATAGATTACGTCAAATTTGCCATTGTAATAATTCTGTTATTATCGTAACGACAGTGAAAGCAGTCTCCTGTCGTTATATCGTTATGATGCAATTTTTACAATGTCCCTCGTTTTACTTTAATCATCGCTTCTTATTATATAAAAATACTTTTTATCATTTTATGAGCGATTTATTGGTGTAACATTTTGTAATTACAAAATCGTATACAGTTAAGAAAATAATCTCAACAGTTGGCCTCGTCTGAGAATATTTAATACAAATAGTGTGTTAAGTAGTGTAAAATTGGTGATTCATCTTTATTTAATTTAATATATAAATCATAGTGATTGATTCCTTTATGAGGTCACTAGAGTACATACATAAACTAATCATGAGTTTCGATTTTTAAATTTATGTAAATAATACATTTATAATGTAAATTAATAAATTGAATATAAATACAGAATCAAAAAACCTACGGAAGCGATAGTGAAATCTCACACGTATATTTGAATTCTTGGTGTAATTATTGCTAATAATGTACATTTATCCGTACCGCGATCTCAATTTGCGGTGCTATCAACGCATAATCTCAACGCACCGCGCTATTTCAGGAAGAGGTCAACGACCACTGTATCGCTCATTTAGCTCTAAACAAAGTTTATCGAACGCACTCACAACAATACAATAGAATAACGACAATAAAAGTAACTATAGTAAACGCAACGCATTTCATTATAAGAGCTCGTGTACACTACTGAAAATATGTTATTATGAGTTACGATTATAAGTAAAGTTAGTGTTAAAATTAGTACTACAACAGCGATAGTCATGATTTATGGTTGCAGCTTCATTCGTTGTGCTATGTTATCGTTTAGTTTTAGTCGCTCATAAACCACAAAAACGAATAAAATAAAATAATAAATAACGAACATAATAATATTTTTTATTCGAACGAATTTTGCATACTTTATTACTACATGAAAAAATTACCTAGCTTCTCCTCAAATTCTTCGTACTTGAGATATTTTGAACACACCCAATTAGCGCTTTATTCGTAAATCATGAAACAAATGCAAATATATAATTCTGAGTATTCTGACACAAGAGTATTAAATTGCGACGTTGATGTGCTCTAAAGTTATATATATGCGAATTAATTTAACATACGCAACACTTTTTAATAACGTCATTTTTAACACAAAATAAAATTATTATTTATGTGAAATATTATTTAATTAACTAGTAAATTAAACTAAATATATCATATAAAAATAAGAATTATATATTAACACTGCAGCTTATGTTTAAAATATCAAAATGAACTATTGTACAAAATCTCAAACTAACCGATTTATGACAACAATGCTAGCTATTTTTCTAGGCGGAAAATGGAGGTCACTAGCGGATATGTTTGAGAAATGTTTTCACACTATTACTTTCGTGTTTCATCTGCAAACTTATTCCAAGAGACTTTTATGCAATTCTACTAGATATTTGCGTTTATTCACTTCATCGGAGTCCTAGGCTTTTAACATTGTTTCCCTGATATGAGTGCGCTACGATAAAGCTCGTTCCCGTTTTTAGGGTACCAGTGTCAGTCCAACAGGTCATTTTCTATCATCACGATTAATTTGAGTTACACCGTAAATATTTTGGGATAATAAGACAAAAAAAATTGGCAGATTGCATAAAATTACAAAATTCTGCTGTCATTCATTATAGGCATACCCCCACCCCCCCCACCGGGTAAGGTGGTTTTAAGATGTTATAGTGCGATAAAAAAAATCTAGTCTTTGGATGTAGGTCGTGCAAAGATTCCAGTATTTTATCATTAAATGGCTGGAATCGCACATTAGCACATTAGGTACATAATCAGAAGCCAAGTGGGATGGAACGGTAGGTAGTTATATAATTAGGCAAATCAAATACACAACCAAAATAATGAGTTGACGACGCAACAGTACATGACCCCTTGATGACACGTCTGTATGGCTGGTCATTGGTAGCTGCCTCTGCTTGGCAATGCCACACATTTCAGTCTGAGCATAAAACTTTATCAGAAAAAAGTAAGTTAAATTGCAGACACTTCCATTGAATTCGATGGTCAGAGTATATTTCATTACTAATATTATATACCTATATGATAAGATTATAATCAATGAACGTACCTACGTACGTATAATGTTTTCAGTATATACCAATATTTTTAACAGATAATATTAGAAGTATTGAAGTTTGCATGATTTCTTCATTATTAAAGGTTTTTGGAAATCAGCGCTGAACAGATCAGGTCAAATTACTTTGTAAATTGACTTTGTATTATATTAATTATTAACAGTGTAAGATAATTCTAGTTTATTCTAATGAGTGTTAATCTTCTCCTTATAAAATCACTATTTTAATGATAGGAAACGATGACATTTTACCGTTTATTAATGAATTAGTACCATTCACAACTATGTTGCTATTTTATATATTTACATTTTGTACATACACATCCTGCTAATCACGGTTTATTAATGTGCTTGAAAGACATTATTTAGTAATGGAATAATAATAAAGTATTCACTACGCAATATATAATATGTTAGTAGACCTTATATTGCAAAGTCATTATCAGATACATTTTACAACGTGTGTAAAACATAGATATACACATATTTTTTAAAGGCTATGAGCAATTATAAAATAGTTACGTCACATCACACAAGGTGCTAGCTAGCCAATGAACAGTTAAAACAAACCTTGTAAAACTTTGTATAATTTTAGGGGGGACTTAAGTAAATAATGAACATAGGAAACATCGAGGTATTAATTCTTAATTTCTATTATTTATATCATTATAAAATAATATTATTTCAAACAGTCACTTAAGGTTTTCACTTTTACGATAACTTAATTTATGTTGTTATGAGACAATGTTTTGATTTCTCCAATAACATCTTTACTTATTAAGTTATAATGCAATGAGTTACAATAATATATGTAGAGCCTTACCTTACCACCATTTCCTTAAAATATTTTCTTGGTATGCGGCGGTTAAGCTAACAAAAAGCAGTTGATTAAATAATCACACATATTTCGTTATACAAATGGTGCATGGTATGTAATGAAATTATTTGATTTGTAGTAGGAACGAACAGGTAAAAAATAGTTCATTTAAACAAAACTTTACAGTACAACACACAATGAAACCACAATGAAAGTTAAGATGAATAACCAATGATGTTTCATCGTTTAATACTTAATCGTAATCCATCAAACAATATAATCTTAGCCTTGTAAAAAACTTAAAGCAACCAAACATACAATGTAAGTAGTTCGGTAAAAATATACTTATTACATAAAACGGATCTAACGCATACTGAAACTAGGGGGAAGGGTGCACCCTATTTAGTAGCATTATATCATATCAAAGGTAACGCTTGAGACGTAAACTTATGTTTGTTAGATAAGTATCAAAAATACCGTTGTGCAGCATTTACCCAACTCCGATCAAAGCAGAAGGGTCGAGCATGTATCATTTTATTCATAAATGGTGATAATGTTAATATTTATTTTAGTTCCCTCTTTGCTCTGTTTGTATGAGTGTGTCTGTTTACATTTTTTCATATGTTCATTTGTGTTTCTATAGACGCGTAATTGTATGTTTTTGATAAAAAATGTTTTTGTATTTTGAAAGAATTCTGTACTTTTATCATACAAATAATATGTTTTGAATCACTATTATTATTATTATTTGTAGTTTTAAGAACGATACGTTAGAGGTAAGATATATTGCTCAACAAGACAATATTTTGTTTGTTATATAACATTACATCGACTCATAGCATCGTATAACTCAACTTTTAATGACTTAAAGTGTGATTAATCAATATATTTTAATTTAAATAGTTCGTTCACGCTCCTTAGGTCTTAAACACTTTTTTTTATAAAAAGTTTGTTTTTAAATGCATGTTACTGCACAAATAATCAAATAGTAGTACTCGTTCTTGAATGGTTTTTCGTAGAAAAATTAACAACATTAATATTTATGTTAACTGCCCACCTAGGGAACTGAGATATTATGTCGCATGTGCCCGTAGTCACACTGGCTTACTCTACAAGCCGGAACGCAACGATACTAAGTATTACTTCTCGGTACAATATATTATGAGTGGGTGGTACCTACATAGACGGGCTTACACAAAGCCCTACTGAGTAAATTTTAGTTTGCGAATATCTTTTGATTGTCTTGATTTAGAACCCTAAATTTTACACCGACAAAAGAAGTTCGACTAAAGACATATTTATCATGAAATTTATATAGTTTGGTACAAACAAAACACAAAGTGATCATATAAAGATTCTATTTTTGTAGATTCAGGTATGGTCAATAAAAAAGGTAAATAAAAAGTTCAGATTATATTTAAACAAGAGTGACACAGGTGTACCGTGTTTGTTTAACACCAAATTGTAGCATACTCGTGCCGTGCCATACTTCACTTTATTATGTCTTTTCATTATGCCTATAAATAATTCATTTAATACTCTTATTTTGTGTATTTCATTATCTTTTCAAACATTTCATTAGTCTATGAATTGCGTATTGAAAAATAGTATAGTTTCTGCTATGATTATTTTTTAGGTATTTTTTTTTTTTATAATTTCCATATTTATTCTTCTCACCCCAAAATGAGAGAATAAGCCATAAGAAATGAAAAACTGTGAGTGAATATCAGATTCAGTCACAGTTTTCTACGAGTTTTCTATATTTCACAATTATAATTCGCTTATAAATATTTATATATAAATTCATTATCAATAGCCAATAAAACAGTTTTTAATTGATGTATCAGATGTCGCTTTGAAACATAAAATATTGCGTTTTCTTATATTTCATTAATTTCGAAGTCTACAAGGGGGTAAAAATAATAATATTAAAGATCATACGTTTAATGCAAGATCTAACTTACGTTGAGATTGCCCATTGTCTAGAACATCAAGAGGTCGCGAGTTCAAAGCTGAGCAAAGCAAAGCTCCTATGTATACCAGAGCCTCATTTAAATTAACAATATTTGAAATAAATAAAGGCATAGTAAGATTACCTGGATATTTCTGACAGCCATTAAAAGCTTAACACAATAAATATTAATAATATAATATCTGGTACTTTGCTAATTGATCTAAATGCACTTAACAATTTGTTAAATTATGCAAATATTGAATATACATTTAATAATGCAAGTTATTTTATTGTTTCTTTGGCCACGCCCCGGGCTAAGGACAATAGAGGCGATAGCTGTTACATGACCCGCCTCGCATGTATACAAAGGTCAAAGTTGACAGGGAAGTAATTTTACCTGTGTCATTAATTTTAAGCACATCCTACATAGTTGAATTTATTAGCATCGAATATTCATTTTATAGAGGTCTTAATATGATACATTGTAGGCCGAATGTTGATAATAAGTTATTTCTAAGTATAGTTTAGGTGTTAAATTATTATGTTACAATTATTCTTATAATTATATAGCTAAGTAAATTCATCTATTTCGGCCTCGGTTTGAACCCAGGAACTCGTATCTACCTACTAGTGTAAATAATTATAATACATGATTAACCATAAATAGTCCTATCGGCCAAAACTGTACAAATGTATTATATTTGTTTGACTTTATATTAATATTATAATTATAAAGATGTAACTTTTGCTTTTTAATTTTTAATTTATCGAATCACCCGAAAGCTATTATATATGATTATTATTATTAGTTACTAACAGTTTTTGAGTTAACTTCACAGATGTATTTTAAAAAATGTTAGGAGATAATAAAGTAAACTCATGAAAAAAATAATCAGCGTTGTACGATGCGCACAGTTATGGCGAATACAACGATTAACGAATGTATAATACATTATTTATATATAACACGGGTGCACGGGATAAAATCATTATTCTACCCATGCGAAGACGGGACGGCCCGCTAATATATTTTATACATGTGACAGAACTTCTTACGACATGTGCAGGTTTTCTCACGAACTTTCCTTCACTGCTTAGCAGATTTTAGATTAATTGTAATAATAAATTTTGCTAATGTTTTGTTCACCATTGATCAGGCTTATACTCGAAGCACATCTATATTTGTATATATCGTTAGTTGCAATAGCAACCAATTAATGTATATACAATAGAATTTATTATCAAATTACGTATCAGTTCAAAGACACTGATAACCTAAAAAGACGATATTGTAGGAGTAGTTTAAGTGTATTAAGATAAGTGTCATATTCATATTATTTAATAATTTCCAAATTTTATTATTTAAGCCAACTTGCCTGCCGCGTCTGGTCACGTCTAGTAGCTAGATATAAGGTTCAGATCCCGAGTTCCTGTATTCAAACTCGTGGTTAAAAAATATATAGCTTTTCATTTAAAAAATATTTTAGTAGCAGCCCGTAGTCTTAAAGTTGGAACTGTTTACACTGTTGTGCCTCGGAAAGCACGTAAAGCCATTGGTTGAACTCTTTCCGGTTTTGTCGGATTTGTCGTCCCATCTGATTATTAGAGTAAAAAAATTGAGAATGCATCTGTATTTGCGCCCACACTTTTCCACTTAAATGTGTTCTGCGTAGTTGGCTAGCCTTTTTTTTAAAGAGTGTAAGCTTAAATAATTATAATAATGTGGGTCAGGACATTATTATTATTATTTAAGCTTACACAGCTTGTGAACATAATCAAATAACCATTATTTAAATAAACATACATAAATTTTACATGATTCGTAGGCTTATTTAAAATATTTTTGAATTTATTCAACTAAACGAACCAAAAAAAAACACAATTTATGAACAAAAGAAATAGATGCACTGAATCATTTCACCTTTGCCTATTTACAATTTATATACAAAATTTTTATTCAAAAATATAACGGTGAATCGAAATGAACGACAATTTGCAGTAAATATACGGCGACGAATATCGATTTATCAACATTTTTTTTTTATTAATTCATTTAAATAATTGGGATTGCCATCGTTTTTATTATTTTATTTTGATACAATTCCGCAATTAAAAACCGTAAACGTCAATCATTTTTAATTCTTTTAACGGTACATATTTCTTATCTGTACATGATCAGCATCTGTAATTGTTTCCAGTAACGGCTAGGGATTACCAGGGACAAAGGGCTGTAAAGGCTTATAAAGATATAGGTAAATAGTTTATATAAAAAAATAATAGGTTTACCTAACACCGGCCCTGCTAGTACTAATTAAAAATTTAATATTATTCTTGTTTTAAATATTGTTATTGAAGTAGGTACACAAAGACATATCTCCTTTTCAGCGCAATACAGCGGAATCCGATATCGCTTTATGTGGGTTACACGATAACCAACCAGACCCGCTAATAATATGAATTCATTTACGCACATCAAAACTATAATGTTACTTTATGGGCACATCAAATAAGCGGCTTTAGCAATAATGACCGTTATTACCAATCTATATGAACCATATTAGCTTATTTCGTTTTAAACGATTTGAATTCATATTTAATAACGAGTTGTGATCGCGACTTTGTTCACATCGATTTTTGTTTGTTTTTCGACTAATTTATGAAATTCTTTAATTTATTTGACTAAAAAGTACATGCTATATTAGTTATAATTACGATTTTCGTGAATATCAATTGTTTAGTTCACGTTTAAAAATGTTATGTACGTTTAAGTGTGTTCTGTTAAAAATAAAGGCCATGTATAAATGATTTTTCTGACACATTTTATAATCAGATGCGACTTCAGCACTGCTTCTTAATAATTTTGTATATATATTTCATAAGTTCAGTTTTAGAATCATGAACGTTCTTGATATAAGTGAAGGTCGTTTAAACTCAATTGGTATTCTCCGATTAACCTCAAATAACCTTATCGAAATAGTATTTCAAATCATTCATTCATATTTTTAAAAATAAGTATAAATAGTAGTAGTGTCATATTTGGCATAAAGAAGGAGGAAAGTATATATATGAGTCAATACATTTTCAATCAAATAAAACATTCGTAATTTACTTTCACTGATTTTGGCAGTCAAGCATAAAGGACAAAAATCCTTCCTATTGCCTCCTGTTTCGTATTTTCATTTTACTACTAAATTATTGCATACATGAAAAATGAAAGGTCATATAATTTTTTTTTTTTTTTAATTTGGCTTTTTAAGAGTATAATGTTATTCACTGTTATTGAAAATATGTATCTTTACGATATCGAGTCCCATTTTTATTAGCTATGAATTACGGTCGAATTTAGACCAATAATCACTCGATCAGTCGATTCAATTGAGAGCGAAATAATTACACTACTACTAAATATAACTGGGAATTCAGTGTAAGACTGAGAACAAACTATTTATTCAGTGTTTTAAAAAAAAATAAACGACACAATTATAAAAAAAAAAGAAAAACAAAAAATAATAATCACTTATTATTGAATTTTATTAATTTAAAAAATGTATTTATAGTGATTTAGTACATAAAAAAGATAAGTAGACTAAATAGTTAATAGCGATATCAAAAAAGATATGTTTGTTGTAAGGTCGTTCAACTCTGCAGTATTCTTAGCTCAGAGTCCAAGAAGTTGAGTCAGTGTGATTAAGCCCTCGAAAGTGCCCATCTTAGCGGTGGTCATCGGGCAAGTACTGAACTGGACCCATTAAACTTTATTTAGTTTAGTTTTTTCGTTTACGATAACTGGATGCGCCAACGGCAATCTCGGAAATGACATTGCTAAAATACATGGAACTTGACTTTTTTATATTAATGTTAATTTAAAATCTTGCCATTAACGTTATTAGAATATTGCTCAATCTTGTTTATTATACTAGATGAACCTGCGGCTCTACCCGCGCGAAATTCCGACCCCAGTTTTACCCCCTTAGAGGTGGAGTTTCCTAAAATCCTATAGGGAACTTGCCTGCGAAATTTCAAGTTTGTAGGTGTTATAGTTTCTGAGATTACCTGATTAATCAGTGAGTGGTATTTCGCTTTTATATATATAGATTAAACACACTTCATCCGAAAGATCGGAACAGAATCGACAAGACAATTTTGCAACATGTAACCAATCCACAGTAGAGCACTGTTGTTAAATATTCTTCAAATCCTGTTTTTTAAAAGAAAAAAGCCAGTAATGGGAAATAAGCGGCTTCTTACTTTACTTTTATTTTATGTCAATTTGTTCTATTAAAATAAGTCAAAGTACTATAAAAATTGTATTTTAAATTCTAAGCTAAAAAGTCAGTAAATAAGGATAAACCTATAATTATTTGCTTTGTTTACTCACTTAAGTAGGTACAGACTGTGATACATGAATATAAATAGCAATAAATATTAATTTTATAAATCATTTATTATTAACCTTTTGCGTACAATTGTCATAGTAGTCCCGTCCCACATCTAGTGTTTATTTATTATTATTATAATATATTTTTAGGGATAATGAGCATAATATGTATAACTTATTTTTTATTGCCTGTCAGGGCAGACGAGCAAGCGGGCATGATGGTGAATGGTCACCGTCGCCGAAGAATCCGTACAGTATCGCTTCGACCTATAATTACCCCCGCTTCCTTGTAACTAGTTTAGATATTTGACGTTACTGGAGATGTTCATATCGACAATCCCAATACTGTCCGAGATTTTCAGATACCCCAAGGAATTGTGACGCAATGTCAAATATGTCTTTCTTAGCAGAGAATGCGGAAACTTGTATCTGTTAAGATTTGAATTAATATAATTTCTAATACTCAATGGTAAATTGCACAACAAACGTAATATATTTTAAAATAATTATACCTTAACATTTATATATGTTATTAAGCTAATCACTAAAATCTGGTACTATTTTTACATGCTTAATATTAGCATCACTTATATACAACTAATTGACAGTATGTAAACAAATCTAAGCAAGTCGATTTTAACCTACTTTTCTCGAATCGCCTTAAAACTTGCAAGTATTTATATTTCAAATAATAAATATTATGGAGCTTATCGAGACAGGAAGTGGATAGTGGAATTCTTTTATGGCTATTAGTAAGTCCCTCGAGTTTTTGGTCATTTGTCCGAAGAGACGAGTCTTTTGCTATGTTTTTTTATCTTTCTTTTTCTCTTTTACTCATTCTGTTAACGTTAAATATAAAAGGTAACTTAAATTATAAGGTTACTTAATATGAATTCATAAATATATTCATTCAATAAAAAATTTAAAATTCTTGAAGACGTTAATAAACGACCATATTTGATTTTGTTGCGGTAAGCGTATCAAAATAAAACTTACCATTGATATTGTTTAGTTATATATTTATTTAGTTCAGTCTTTTAAAATGTTTTACATGTGTGAACAATATATTAAATTATATCACTACGTCATATGAGTTATATTATCCTCAACAAAATGAATGAGATAAGTATAATGTTTTCTATCATGGGACCGCTATATTTTATATTTAAGTCCACGCATCAATGTTATCGTTGTCTATCGCTTTATTCGATACAATTTAATCTATAGTTATCGAAATAATAGTAAATTAAACGATATCATTGTCTGATGAAGAAAGTAGAATTATTGATAAATGTTATAGTTTTCCTACGACTCGTTTATTTAGAACGAAAAATACTTTAGTAAATAGTATTTAAAAAGAAAAATTGAACAACAACTCTTAAATGCTTGACACCTAGAACGTTATTTTATATTAAGCTTATCCAACTACTTTTCTACGGCTTAAAGTTATTTGAAGGTAAGAAACAAATATTTGGCGAATATTCTTCAATAAATATATATAATAAAATATTAGTAATTGTTTTTATTATTTACGCAATATTGTTAATTAGATTTATTTTGTCTTATTTATTTTTAAATATTCCAATAATACCTACTCATAGTAAACACCTAATTAAAAATAAAACATATATTCCTTCCAGAAAATTTGTAGATGTCCGTACGTAAACTGCTCAAAACGGACAATTATTCTTTTAAGTAACACACTGTGGAGTGCTTAAGCATATTTTATCATCTAATTTTTTTATTTTATTTTTAAATGTCTTGATTTTGTCTGAAAGATGCTGGAAGAAGCTGAAATAATTAATATTTCTGTTTCGATAAAATATATATTCACACCATTAACTTCTTTTGAATATTCCGTTTTTCCGTGCAAAAGATTTTCCTATGATATTCGTCAAAATATTGGTCTATGAATTGTTTTTGAACTCTTAAGTTTCTATAAAACGTTTTATATCTTTGGTGCCAAAATGACAATGTATTCTGTGTATATATAAACTATACAAATTTAGCATCTTAATTTGTGGTGCTTTGTTGGACATCAAAAATACGAAACCACTGTCTTACACCAAGCATTTTATCCACTGAGACAAGTTTAACTTTCAAACACTTTATCCTAATTGGTCATAATCAGGTCTTATAGGAAGTGCCTTGCACCGGAAAAATACGTGTCAAGAAACTAGAACTTTATAAGCATCTAGACTATGTTCGATCTAGTTTCCTGCTTAGTTCAGGAAATTATTATTCAATTAGTTTATGCAACCATTATATACGAGTTTTACGTAAATTAAATTACTTCCACTTCTATTTACAAAATAGTTAGAATGTCACCTAAGAGTGTATATAGATAAAGCACGGAACACGACGTTTTAACACTTGTGATATGTAATAATATATATGTACACACATGTATGTGTTTATGTATATATATATATATGGTCTGTGGTTATATAACAATGAATTTAGATGAATCTTACAATTACCTCCACTTTCGGCATTTCAAACAAATTTAAATTTGGCACACATTGTTATAATTCATAAAAATATAACGTAAAAAACCGTTAAATGTTTTATTTATAACCTTCTACGTGATTTTTTATGTTTTTAAGGTCCACGCAACAACTTACGAAACGACATAGAAACTTGTAGCTGTTCCACCGAAACCCTACGGGTTCTTGGTACATAATGTTCAAGAATTTGTTTCTTTAAAATTCTAATGTATAGTAAAATTATATTTTTTATTTACACTTAAAAAAAAATATTATCTACATAAATAGACTTATCGTTTTATATTTTTATCAAACTTAATTAAATTTTGTAGGGCATATTTTTAAGATATACGCTACTATAATTAACGAAATATATTATTTTTTCGCAGCGCAGTGTGCAATGTTAAGTTATTAAGAACTTAAAACAAGTACAAAATTCCCATAATAAGGCTTCACTGGCGAGGTAAACGTGTAAACATACAACGCTTTAAAACATCAAACCAGATAAATGATTAATAAATTACACGAATTATATTTAAAAAAAAACGGCTAAATGTCATTATATTTCAAATTTTCATAAATAAACAATTTGTCAAATAATGACCTTTGAGTCATTCATTTGATACTAGTGATTGAATTATTCTGCAAAATTCAGTTTGTAACACTTAATGATGATTTTTATAATCTATAGGAATGATCAGGTTCGTACATTTTTTGTTGCATTAGCATTAGCAGCCCGTAAATGTCCCTAAATGTCCCACTGCTGGGATAAAGGCCTCCTCTCCCTTTGAGGAGAAGGTTTGGAGCATATTCCACCACGCTGCTCCAATGCGGGTTGGCGGAATACGCATGTGGCAGAATTTCTTTGAAATTAGACACATGCAGGTTTCCTCACGATGTTTTCCTTCACCGCCGAGCACGAGATGAATTATAAACACAAATTAAGCACATGAAATTTCAGTGGTGCCTGCCTGGGTTTGAACCCGAAATCATCGGTTAAGATGCCACGTTCTAGCCACTGGGCCATCTCGGCTATCTCGATCAATATCAAAGTATGTTTAAGAGCTTATATACTATTATTCTACAAATATTAAAAGCTCTAATTGTTAAGTAGGAACTTCGTATTTTATGTGCCTTTAATTTAGTTATAATTATTTGTTTTCATGAAAATAATATTTTTGTTCGAGGGTATTCTATATGCGATGGTGACTAAAAGTGCGTATGTCACAGGCGAGTGCTTGTGTTACGTAAAGCCTACGATACGCTACATATCTTTACGATCCTTTGTCTCGATTGCTGCCAACCGTATTGCTCGAGTACACTTGCCTACAACGCACTACATAAACATACTCATAATTCGACTAACTAACCTTAAAAAGTACCTAAATATATTCGAAAAAACAACATTTTATTACAAAGGGCGTAATTTAAAAAAATATTATGTTTGTCTTTAGTAATAAATGCAGGACGCAGTTATTTTAAAAAGCAAATGCGTCAATGTAAATCGACAACCAATGAACGCGTTTGAAGCTTACACATCATAAGCCGCTATATAATTACTCATGTTATGACGAATGTGATTACAATATTCAAGTTGATACTAATTATGACATTAAATTGCAAACCATATTAATGTTAACACAAGAACATTTAAAGGGTTTTGATATCGCATATTTCTCTCTCTGTCTTTGGACGGTTACGGAGATTCAAAACACGTGTCACGTATGAGTCCACGGAAGTGCTGTGTTTTTGCCTTGTTTATGCGTTACGTCTGTGACAGTACACACGGCAGTAAAAATTATATTGTCGACACCCGGTAGCGGGTCACTCGCCGGCGCTGATACACTCAATACCCTTGCATTTATATAGGATTTATATTCTATAAACTGTACGGTTTTATGGTAGCTAAATAACTGTTAAAGCTATTACACGTGGCTGTTACTGTATATTCAAAATTAAATTATATATTTGTAAGCATTACATCTTAAGAAACACATTCACTTAGAATTAGTTTATGTCGTTACTGTCGCGTGGGACATGTAGCTACTACAAATATAAAATTAAAGTTTTTATTTTATTGCATCAGATTAAAAGCGTAGCAGCGTTGCTATTGAACTATACTAAACGTTATTAATATCTTGTGTTTCTATATGACTAAGAATGACATTTAATTTTTAGTAGAGTATTAAAATATCATACATGTAACTTGTCTATACCTATTTACTTTAATAGTAGGTAACACTCTTTCTTTATTCAGGAAAACAATATAATTTGTAAGCTGCTGATTTTTGAAAATGTATATGTAATTTTGCGTTTTTTGATAACCTGTTTACGTTACGTTGCAGTATTTACGGATATACGTTTGTGCTTAACTCTTTATAAAGAGAAAAAAATCTTGTGCCCTTCGAATTTCAAATAATCCCATAAATAAATACGGAACGACCGGTTTAACTGGTAGGCGAAATGCAAATTTTGTTACTTCCTTTTTCTACGTTTATTTATCCTCGGAAACGTGACTTTTAATATTTAGTTGTGTCAACAATGCGAGTGTAGCTTAAATATACAATCATTTATTTTTCTTAGGTATTTGCGGCTATTGTGGGATAAACTTGTTGGATCAACTAAATTATGGATTATTAAAAGAATTAAACTTTGAAAGTCTGCTTTTTAAATATTTCTTTTCATATAAATGTAAGTTTATTATTTAAGTTTTTTTTTTATCGTGCGTATCGTTTTTAAGGTGGAATTTTCACTGCCTTTTATAAAATTAAATATGTAATACTTGTACAAATAAAATATTAACGTTAGTAACATATAATATATTGTCTATGCAAATTTTCGATATCAAATAAACATTATTTGATTTTAAAAACTGTTAAATTTTTTTTAATTTTATTTCTAAAAAAAAAATCTACAGGTCATGAATTTCGTGTGTCAATTGCAATCAGCAAATAACTTTGGAAAATGACATTCATTCAATCACATTTATATATCTTCTTTTAAATGTAAGAATATTTACATTTAAATATAATAATATTGTCTTGTAATGAAGTCAGTCACAAGATCGTTGACGGAAACTTTGAAGTAAATTTTCGTTTAGGCAGTCCTCTATGAAGCATACTTTTGGATGTAACTAGTTTGGTAACTTGACGTTTACATCTTACTGTGTTATCTAATCGCTTTGAATGTACAAATATTAGATAATGGGTTCCTTATCACCCACCAGCAGCAATTATTATTATCACTGTACTAACACTGCGCCTCGTATTTACTTTTTTAGTCTTGATATGTGATAGATATGACTGTATCTACCGATTAAGACGTCCATCGCAAAGGGCTTATTATTTACCTACATATAAAAATAAAACGATTAAATAAAATGTATTAGTAACTTTACTTAACATGACTATTATAAATAATTATAATCGCGAATAACGAAAGGTTTTTAAAGGCCATTTGTGTTAAGATTGAATCCTCTGTTTGGTTATTTATACGTCACAGCTGTTATTCTCTGTTAAACTTGTATTGAAACTTCGTAAACTTATAGCACTTATGCAAAAAATGTATTTTCATTCGTTACAGTAAAAACTTGTTTCAATTACACTGCATAGGATTGCTTTTGGTAAAAAAATACGGACTTAATAATTTTTGTTTGATAGTTTCTTGTATAATGGAAAAAATAATAATTCCGTAATTGTACAGGTATATACATAAATTTAGAAACACGAGGAGCGTCAAAGGAGATGATTATATTACAAAAAGTCCTTGTATTAAACCTGTAAATTTTATCTAAAGTTGTAGCAGGATTTCTGTTAAGATTTTTTTTTTTATCTAGTTAAAAAATTATGACAATTGCGTTGTGGTCACTGCAGCTGACGGGTTTCCTACTGGGGATCGTTAAGTCGTTATTTAAGTATTTACTGCTGTATAACCAACCACCCACTTCGATATTTATAAATTAAAATATTAACTATCATTCTTTTAATTAAAAAAGAAACAAAATGATTCCACACCACGATAAAATCGATTTATTTACTATTTAGAATTCGATCGTAATCGAAAATTAAACTTCACAGCAGAATTTATAATATTAAGATATTTATATATTAGTGACTTATTATCATTTTTACTATTTATCAAATATTTAAAGGTAATTAGTAGGATTTTTTTTAAATAACTAACGTCTCTTATTTTCAAGCAATTAGTATTGTGTCAAGGATATGAATAATCAGCTTTTAGAGTAAATCTGTTTCAAATTTCAAAACTTTTCAAATATTATTATGTTATTCAATATTTAGTTCAGAGAGTCCCATATTATAACATCCGTTTTATATTTATATGTATAAAGTTGCACCGATAGCGTTATACATTCTGACGGAGTTTTGAACTTAAACAGCATACACATAGGATTATGTTTCTATCAGCTTCGACGATATTTTCAATAGTCATTTTCAAACTGTTGAGTCGTTTTGTCAAGGTCGCCTTATCTCGGTGTTGGGTTACTAGAGTGGCCGACGCAGCTCCAGGAATTGAAATTCGATATCGCACAAAGTCATTTTAGTAAGCATTATAATATAACTAATAATATGATAACTGATTTACTTCGTCGCAATTATAAAAAATATTTTTATTTAACTGTTTTGGCACTGACTATTTAAGGTGGACATTTATTTATTATTACATCTCTCTATTTTATTATATTAAGGAATAATGTCTGTAATTATATTAGTGGTGCAATATTTTCTTTTCTTTTTTATAATCTTTGTTATACTTATATACATATTCATTATAAACGCTTTAAAAGACATGATTGATGATGATGCTTACTTATTTGTAATGAGTTCTTTATAAATATATATTTTTTAAACGTAAACCTGACGTTTTCCGAGTCAAGATCTACTTTCAAATGGTTTTGTAGTCGTAACTTCGATATAAATCATGACTTGATATTCTTTGTTTAAAAAGATATTCAATTAATCATAATTAATAGTGGTGTTGAATTTCACAGGATATATTTTTAAGTAAAGTCGAATTTAGCTCTGAAGGGATTTGCATTATTCCATCTGGTATGTTACACACCACGTCTGCCCCCTATTTGGCTTGTGTCTTTATAGTGAGCTTGCTGTGTTGTAATTAGTATGAATCAGTAGATAAGTAGTTTAGAACAGCATTCCAAACTATAAGATCGCTTACACGTTTCTTGCGTTCTTATATACCTATATATTTCTATTCAATGTTAATTCCAATACCTAGAATTTTTGTATTGATAAATAAGGCGGAAAATTGCCTCTAACTTAAAGACGAATTAAATAGTTCTTCTGCCACATATCGTATAGATTTTTGATTCATAATAATATTGTAGTTTTCATAACTTTTTTTGTTAACTTAAATATTTTTTAATAATTTAAATATATGACGAGCAACGTAAGATCTGCTATTCACCGAGTACCTAGTAATTACGCCTAATATATATCATGAGTAGTGAACATTTTGGGTAAAAAAATATTTTGCATGTTGCAAATTGTTTTAAAAAACCTTTCTAATACTTACGACAGCATAACTGCATCACACCACCATTTTTTTTTAATTTCTTGAGTAGATAGATAGAACTCATGTAAGTTGTGCTCTTATAAAATATTATATTGTGAAACAAGTAACGAGAGATTCCTGGCTCGTTCAAAGATATTAGTGATATTGAGCATTTGGTTTCAATAATACAGCAGTCATACAACTGCCAATTTTAATTTCTTCAAATCACAAATGAAATCAAAAAAATATTGAAGCATACAAAAGTTCGATTTTGATTAACGATGATGTAAGCTGTTTTATGCTTCATACATTGGATGTAAATAAAGTTACAAAGTCATATATACAAATCAAACTTAAAAAAAAAGAATCATAAAGTAAGTGAAGGAAGGATAAGCCAGGATTGATAAAAAAGGGTAGGGTAAACAAAAATAAAAAAAAAATTAACATATTTTGACTATAATTCAATAAAAATGCAGATGGAAATAAGGAAAACTTACAAGAAAAATGTCATAGACAAGCTTTAGCCTTAATTTTTTGTCCGTAACAGAAATAATGTAGTCAATTTTTTGGAAGATTAACTTACAATTGGATTAAATTAAAAAAAAATAATTAAATACTTAATTACAACTGACATAGGTACTAGAGTATCTAAACTAATGCCTGTTATATTAAATGACTGATGATATATTACTAAACATTAAGTTACAAGTAATCGTAGTATTTAAATGATTGTTTAAATACAAAAGAAATTAAATAAATCAGCTTTAATGGTTTATAATTCGTAATGAACTGATAATAAATAATATTCGCGAAACTTTATGAAAAACGCCTATATCTAATCCTTAACGTTAGGTACAAAATTATTATCATTCCGTTTGCACGCTGATCCGTGCAACTCGCCATGAGATTGAGAAAAACTGAAACTAAATACTTGACAAGAACAACACAATAACACTACCAACCTCGGTACTATTTGACAAATTAAAGAAAAACCAACGGTTTAAAGGTGTTTTATTAATACAGTACAAAACGTAGATCTAACATGTATAAAAATATGAACTCGAGGCGCGAGGATACAATTTCTTGGTATTCGAAAGCGTATCTGGCTATTTCTTTCAGAATTTCTCCTAATCACTTAATTGGTCCCTTAATTAAAACATTAAACTTTGTTATATAAATATTATAAAATATCACACTTTAAATTCAAAGAAAAAGCTATTCTACATCGAAACTAATCACTTAGTTCTGTCAAAGTACAAAAGTAATAACCGTGCCAATTTGAATATTATATTCAAAAGGAGACAATAAATAAAAATCAATCTATCTCGATCAACTAAAAATTAAATATTATAATCGATTTATTTTGTTATAAAGTAAAAGGCACTTATCGGAGGGGGTGCGCGGGTGCGGCGTGGAAGCGCGAGGGGAGAGGGCCGCTCCGCAACGCATCCACCTCTATCAACATGCTTTATATACTATTGTCGTCACTATATCTTTATACAATACAGGTATATTGGTATATGGATACTCGGGAGATCGACGGGCTTAAACTTGGATACCTGTCATTTTTTGCATGCGTTCGAGCGCGATGTCTTCGAGCGCTGGAGCGAGAGGGAGTCGAGTGCGGTCGCGAGGACGAAAAAAACAATCACCAAAAGTCTCAAACAGGTTTAGGCTCGCTGCTCGCTCGCTCGACGCAAAAAGGAAAAATTCTCGCAGGCGAGCCGCTGGAGGCGGCGCGCCGCAGGAACGTTCCGATACTTCCCAAATGAGCTGCAGATTATTGATATGATTAACGGAGTTGCTTAGCTCAAGATCGTCGAGATAGCCTGCCACGGCAGCACAATGAAAACAAACAAAGAAAGCAAGGGTATAATTGATCGAATTTCTAAAGTAACAAAAATTAATGATTTAAGCCCATCTCTCTCTCGAGTTCCATTCGGCGTCGACTGATTCCATTCTTAGTCTAAGACAATCGTTACAACGAAGTGTTAAGCGCCGAATCAGTCGAGCTGAGGTCTATATAACGAGCCACGTCCCGTCGACGCATGCCTCGTCCGTATGCGGTGTGGCATCGCAACTGCTAGCTACAAAATAATAATAATTAAAGTTAAAGAGACTCGAAATAAATAATAAATTATTATCTTATATCCTTAAAAATAGATCACGAGCGCCTTCTCGCGGTACGGTACCGAGCGCGGATAGGCAGTACGAAATAAATAAAATGTTACTATAAGCTAACTTTACAAAGACCACCGCTCGGCGGAGGATCGCATCGGGAAGACTTCCGCGAGCTACACAATAAATATCTAATAATATAAGGTGCCATTTACAAGTGCGTGCCGATAATTAAAAATGATGTATATCTAATATATTCACACCGCAAACTTTCGAGACGCCAGTGAACACTTCATTATCTTTACAATATTACAGGGCGAAGTAGTAAGAGCGTCGATAAACTGGAGATCATTCGTTGAGCGGGTGTGGGCGCGAGGCGCGACGAGCGGGACGGCGCTCGGGCGCGGTCTGGAAGACGTCGAATAGGCACTAAGTTGACGGACGATCCTTATACGCTACGCTCGGTTTGTTAACTTAGGACTAGGTGACCGCTTAAACTTAAGCGATCACGATATCGCCAAAAGCGGAAGAGAGGCGGTTGAACACAGGCAGCCGTTCCTCTTCTGGTTCGGGTGACTGCGCACGGCGAAAAGCAAAGGAAGTGGCGTGCGCGGGTGGCGACATTGCTGGTGGCGAATGCGGTGCCATTGGAGACTGTGGAGTTAGCGGCGAGTGGGGTGATCTAGGAGAGCGGGATCCATCACTCATATATGACGCGAGCGAGCCTCCGGAGGACAATGATGCCAGGGATCCACCAGGAGATGTTGGTTCACGGCGTCTCGCTTCTTCGGCGTTGTGGACGAAGTGGCACCGAGGTCCGTATGGACAAAATCCTACGGAGTGGAACGTGCGGCAAAGCTCTGTCTTGTATTTAGGATGACGCTGAAGGTTGCGAAGTTCACGCACTCCATGAGCAAATTGGCATTTATCACCATACTTGCAAACACCCGCTTCTTCAAATGGTCGACAAAGTTCCGTCTTGTATCTGCTAGTAGCAGGTGGTGGGGGTGCTGGGTCACTTGTCGTACGTTCAAGGCGCCGATGGCCCAGACTGGTTAACAAACCAGCTAGAGCACGTTGTGCTGGAACTGACGCAGCTCGTGCAAGTACAGGATGCTGATCCCAGCCATCGGTAGAAGCGTTGTTGGTGCCAACGGGACCGAGCGCGCTGCTCAGTGTAGTATTCATCGTCTGCACTGGGCGAGTTTGGTTCTGAAATAGAAAAAGGAGATCAATTAATATTTTTCATGTATAGTAATATTCTGCTATATACTTTGTTATAAGACATGATAAATTGTTGATTTTTTTCTCGAAAGAGTTGTTTTAAAAAAGGTTTTATAAGATGAAAAAAAACTTTTAATTCGATATTCTCTACCCTAAAAGGGACGACAATCTGACTCGAATGGTCGGATACCTGCTACAGACAACAAAAAAAGGACCCCGTACATTGATTTGCCTTCGTCTACCTGCTTGAGCAGCCCTTAGCTGCAAGGTTAAATGTTTAATATTTCCAATTAACTGAACCTTAACTGGCACTCACAGTCTCAAAGTGAAACGAATTTTTAATAGCTTTACTAAATAGCTGGGCCGTTTCCTCGGGAGTATAATTTAATTTGGTCAATATACCAGACCATTATGCGTTTCCAAATTTCATTGGTTGTTTAAAAATGCTAATGGTTTAAATATCTTTTGTTTGTAAGGTCTAGCTTGGTTTCAAGACATCACCATAACAATAGTGGTGTTCATGCAAGAGGTAGTTGACACTAGCGCTCGGCCGGCACAATCGCAGTGATTGTACACTATTGTTCAGCAAGCGACGCCTCGTGGCGTCGGCGCAATGAGGAATAATTGTCGCCGCGCCAGCTCTCGGCCGAGGGGCAATGGTCGTGTGTCGTGTTAAGTAACAGTACTCTTCACAGTGATCGATCCGTGATCTATAGCTCACTTGACAACCTGTTGTAGAGTATTGTTATGTAATAATATACATTGTCAGATAATAGACATCACACAAAAATATACATTATATTATGTATATATGCAAATAGTTAAGTTTAAAAAAACAGACGGTCAATATTATAAAAAAAGTGCACCGGTTTATGACGCAAATCATAACATACAAGTATTTGATATGAATAGAGTATCAATGCTTGGAGTTATTAGGAGTAATTTTAACAATTTCTTGGTTAACTGAGAGCGATGCGAAGGTCAGCATAACGCGCGACGCGGAACATAGCTTCTATACATTATGTATGATAGATCACATCTTGTATGCGGCGGCCTCAATCGATGTGAATGACATATCATTGTATATTCTGTACGCCTGTACCTCGGCCGTAGATCGTAAACACGCAAACACTTGTGTTTTTGAATACAACGACAAATTATACCGCAACATATGTTAAGCTGATGCCGCAGATGTTGTTGTCGACAGTTTTGATCGAATCCCTTTTATCATTCCCAGTTGAAGTTTATGCACTTAATACGCAGTGAATACGTAAACTGCATAGACATCAATGTAAAAATATTAAATCCAAATTATACAAATTTAACATAAGTTTTACTAAAAGTTTTTACTTTATTCGTCGATCGTCAAGTCAATAATTCAGTTCAAGTTTTAGAAGAGGCGAAAGTGTAGCAGAAAAATTATTGTGTGGCAGACAAAGTTTAGTCGCGGATGAAAAGTCAAGTGAAAAGATCAAGGGTTAAATCTACGAACACCAAGTGACGATGGTAAATAGTAGCGAAGTTGTAATTAGAGAGTTATCAGAGCGGAACATTGGTTAAGCGCTTTCCATCGGACATTGCGTCGCGAACGAACTCCAGGGAAATTTGTAATCACTGTCGATTTCGAGCGACCGCGGTCATTGCGTTCGAAACTAAGGGCAATCAAACGTGAGCGGCCATGGCGTATTTACCACAGTTTATTATAATAACATGTAACTATTAGCCGGACGGCACGTTCACAATTTACACGTTAAAGGGTAAACGTCTAGTAGCATTCATGTTTTGTAAATATTTCTACCCATCGACCTGTAAAGGAAGGTGGTATTAAATTTTCGAAGAACCGGGTACGGATTGCGTCTCTTGTTAAGTGTGTGTTCAGTATATTAGCATGCGATTGTGTCAACGTCGCAAACACGCGCCTTGCTCCAGTGACGTTTATTTAGTTGGTTCTCTTTATTATTCTATTTGGAACGGTTGCATAAAATTAAATAATATTTTATGTGCATGGTTGCAATTTTTAAATAAAACTAGCCATTATAGACGTCTCGTTACTTTGATCTTTATTTCGGGATAGATTTTCGGAGTTTATGGGTTAGAGTACAAATTTGACTAGTAAATAAATATTCTTTATTAATTACATATAAAGATAATTGTCCGAACAGAGGCCAACGACTTAATCTAAGGCCAGATATTTATCGAGAGCTGGTTTTCGTTTCTGGTTTTAAATTGTTTACTTATATAATCTTTTGTATTGAAGATTAGATCACAGTCTTGCAACAACTCGCAACCTGGTGCAATCGAAACTTGCATACAAGATACGTTATGTTGTTAGTATGCATCAGACGTCAAAACTCAGCACGACGTAATCTCATATGTATGGACTCCAGATCTCTTGAAATGTTTACAAGAATATTTATTGATAAACAGTAAAATCAATTAATTACTAGTCAGAAAATGATTCCTTTTTAAATAAAATCTTTGTTACTTTTAACGTTCAATATTGTTTCCAAGGTTAGAAAACGAAAAACTATTTTAGACAGGTTATCGAACTTTCAAACACTCCCATGACAGCACGTATATTTGCTCTCGCAATCAGTAAAATTTACACCTCAATGTTGTCAGTGTTGTATACGTACGAAGTTCTGCTAAATATATCTCTTCAGATAACCTAAGAGGGCAACGGCTCCACACAACAAAGAAAATGAATTGAGGTTTCTGGTTTTCAACAAATTTAAAACGGTTAAACGAACGATTTTAATACGATATTCAAATAAGTAAATCTTAACAAGGATCTTTCAAGAGTTAGAGACTGCTTTGCATGACTAGAATAAAGCGGATAATTCTGCTAGCCTAAATGTTTCATCAGTTCAATCAAACAATAAAAAAGTGACAATGATGCTTCGACATAAAGTGTCATAGAGAATGTTTTGTTTTAAAAATTGACGCGTGAAGTAGTAGTGGGCTGTGGTACTAATAAAACCTTTTTAACTAATTTCTCTTTAGTTATTTTTATTATGGTTAGTACCGTCTTTTATTCATTATTTCCTGTAACGCGATACGAGGAGCATGAACTCAAACCATTACGAAGACTGTCTCGCGACAATTGATCCAGCGACAGAGTCAAACAAGAGAACACTCGTAGCTTAATTGAAGATTAATTGGCTCTAATCAAATGCGTTCTATATTTAAATGAACTTTTAACGACTTAAAACACTCGGTCATAGTGGCGGTATCAAATAGACATGTTTCTATATTAATTAGGTAATAATTATGAGTTTGAGAGTAGAGAGCGTACCGTACACTTATTTTATTCGTTCATGTTGAGTCTTCTTATCTGTTTAATTTAACTTATACGACTTACTATGTTTAATCTTGTTCAAAAACTCATTATTTTAATAAAGATACTTTTTAAAATAAACAGTAGTCTTAAACGGTACTCTTAGTGACCGGCTATCAAAATTGATCCATTTCTCTGAGGATCAAGCAGAGGGTCTTGTCGATTGCTTCCATCAAGTTTATTGAATGATTGCGCGAAAATAACAAGCCGAGATGTTGCGGCCCCCTCACAATGTTACCAACAACCTCCCAATAATGGCAATCATTAACCTTTCAATCTTTCTCGCCCCTTTGTCTCAAGCAAACGTCTTTGTTTATTTTGATTTGCATAAAAGGGTGGATGTCGCGAGCTACGAATAACTCGCTGCGGTAGACTCACGCGCATTGTTTGCCTATTGTTATTCTACGCAGCCATTATGTATTCATATAGTGCTACTGAATGTATTTTTAGCGACAAAATTTTATCAGGCATTAAAATTAAATTATTTGCACTAACTTCATAGTACCTAAGATTACGTTTTAATTTTATTTTAAGATTGCAATATATAGTTTCTCATCACAAACGAATAATCTTTAACAAATGTTAACATGCTAACATATGGATGTTAATTTTTTTTTTCATTTATTTAACTAGTAATGGAATAGACAAAAAAAATATGATTTAGATGGAGTATTACTCCCGCTGAGAATAGAAGACATAAAAAATGAGCTACATTTGTTCATTACATATGCAGAAGAATAATTAAAATTAGATAATGACGACTTGTACCGCAGTGAACCGCAGTAAAAGCGTTTTATTAGGTTTGAAGATTTATCAATATAACAGTGCAATGAAAAAGTACATAATAAGACACAAATCGGGAGGTAAAGGTGTAGTCTTGATAAAGAAATCATAAAGCGAGCGCCTGTTAGATGAGTAACCGGACGCGCGACGACCAGCGCGCATGCAGATGGGCCAGCTCCGTGATCGCCATGCCAGACCGCGACGGGTATGGTAAAAATTCCATCGCTCACCTCTATTTGAATACCTATCAATTGTTTCTTGTTATTATAAGAAACAATGGAAACATGTATTTAAGACTCCCAGGCAAAACGCTGAGCAAACAGGAAATCACGTAGAGGGCGATGTTTCGAGAATTGTTAAATGGTTGTCATTTAACGACTTCATATTGTAACATAGCATTAATGACGATCTCTCATAATGTCCATAAAGTTCGTTGACACATTCAAGAATAAAAAGTAAACGTAGTTGAAGTAGATTTATGATTATTATTGCAGTAGGTAATGATCGTCATTTTCCAAAGACAGATTTAGAATATAGCTTACTGTATAATGTATATATATCACTTAATATTTATATGAAAAATGTTAGATAAAAGACCACAAATGCCTTTAGTGGAATTATGCCTTGACATGGTATAGGTGCACATTGTTATGGACATTCACCTTTGTTGAAACATAAGCGGATAGACGCAAACGCAGGCGTCAGAGTACGAGCGAGTTTATTGCGCACGTCATAAACCTCGCGAGGTAGAACGACCGTAAAGCGAGTGTCAACAAAGGGCCCAGCATTCGAGCGTGTTTACCCCTCGGTCGCTCAAAGCGGAGGAAGCACGTCCCCCGGCCGGGCCGCTTTTAGCACCTCCTTATTTATAGATGCACCAACGCCCGAAGCTGATTTGCAGAACCAAACAAGTAAACAATGTTACTCACGATCTTGGTAACAGTCGAGAAGCATAAGAAAAGAATTAAGAAAAGAAATCATTTATCTTATACTATGTACATTGTACACGTCGTGATAGGTGCTCATGTTTTTTCTATATTAATATATATCTATTATATACTTGTTAAAAAATTTTTTTTCGACCTCAACTTCATAATGTTATCACAGTCTTTATAATATCAAGTACATGTTTAGTTTTTGTTTCTTTTGAAAAATATATTGAATTAACACTTAAGTTAGCACAGATCAGATTTTAATTGTGAACACTGAGCCGATAATCTTATCTGAAATATTTGTATCTTAAGGATCTTTTTATGTCAGAAATTGCTTGCCGCTTCTTGCTCAGTGGCGACCTACACTAGACCTTACGTCAGTTAAGTATCAAGTAGCAGCAATTCCTTTGTCCGTTCAATTTTTATTGTTGCGTCACACTACCGGGCTACGCTTTCCCCGCAAATTGTGCGATGTGACTCACACAGAGATAATATACAAAGGAAAAACGTTTCTATGACTAATACACATTTATTGTTTTCTCGACCAGTTTAAGTACGGTAGGGATCATTATCGTTACTTAGAAAGTTATCAAAAGTCTCGAAACATATAAGTTATTAACACGACATTTAAATGTTTCGAAACGGTTAGTAGTTTTACGATTACGAAGTTGCATCCGTGGTGATTATGTAAAGATTATTTTAGGGTTCCGTATTAAGAGTTTTTGCCAGATATATAATACGTTACTATAAAGCGTGAAGTGATTACTTTTATTTTATGGATAATTTGTAACGTGAGTACTGTAGTATGTTAAGCCAAAGAAAGTACTTCAAATGTTCTATACTAATTATGTATATATCATCTTGAAGACAGCAGACATATATAGAGAAATTAGGTTAAAGCTACTAGAGACCGTTGATATGAAAGTATATATTTTAATTATTCCATAATAATGTTTAATTTTTTTTCATCTATTTAGGTTTCGAATTATATTTTCGTACATTGACCTCAAGCAAAAGTCCAAAGAATATAAACATTTTAATTAGCTACAGAATGTTAACCTTATTAACCTTGATAAAAATAGTTTGCAGCTGTCAACATTTCTTAAAAAATATTGTGGCCATTACATTTTAATACTGGACATATATAATATAACCTTTACTATGCTGATCGGGCAATGCTATGAGTATGTTTTTGTAAGCTAAGCAGTTATTTCACGTAGAAGTAACGGAAACAATACATTGAACTATGTTTCCTAAGGTCGCTGTATGCTATGTCATTATTTTACAAAAAAATATTATTTAACATACTCAATACATTCAACTTACAGAGTTCAATACTCCATCATCAACCAGATAGTCGGGGCTCACCTGTAACAAGAAAATATAAACATTAGAAATGATACATAATAAATACTACACATGTAACTTGCATGGCATTGTATAAATAAGAAAAAATAGAGCGGTTTTTAATTTACAGAACAAATAAAATAAAATCATGCTTTCGTTTAAGTTTATTACATGACATTACGTTACATGTTACTAACTTGTAACATTACATTTACAATCACACAATCCGATGGCTGTCACTGATAGTAGAATGTTAGCCTCACGTAGTTGCGCTCCCAACTAGCCTCAATAAAATGAATAGCCGGCGAGTAGGCTCTCGACCGGTCTCCGTCGAAAGCGATAGCACTTCCTACAAGAAAGTAAAACCGTAGCCAGCTAGCTGGAAAACTCGGAGACGGCAGCCGTAATTAATTTGCACCGACTAAATCTGATGGAGCGTTCTAGGTATCTACTAGAACGAAGTGAAGCTTGAAATTGAGATTTATTGCGAATATAATTCGCTAATCAGCCTATTGCAGAATTGGAGTGTGAGTACTAGGTATTTTATCAACCGAGACGTAAATAAATGGCGGAATTTTACCATAAAGTATACATATATAGTATTGTGGTATAGTAACTTAACCCTTCATACTACTCAAATATGTTATGACCAATACTTGAAAGTATACATTAGTTACAATTCGAATATAAAAATCAAGAAGTAACCCTTCTTCTTATTTATTGTACAAGATTTTGTTTAAATCTATACTATTATATTATAATTGATTTAATGTATTAGTTAAGGTTCGTTTAATGTATAAGTAGATTATTAAACAAATGAAACATTTGTAATTCCTACAAAGAGTAAACTTGTAATTGTTTAAGATCTATTCCTTTTGTATGTAGATGTGACTTGTGAGTAACTTTAAAAGAGTTCAAAATTACTACTTCGATTGTCGACTTTGTAATTCATTTTTTAAATAATACAAAAAACATTAGGTTCTATGGGTACTTTCTGGTTCTGACTAAATCTTCAGTGTCAGATTGAAAAGCTAGCTTTAGGCTTATTGAAAATCAGTATACTGTAGTTATAAGATAGGTTAATTCCACTAAACTTAAAATTTCCAATATATTCATTACTTTAGAAAAACTACGCTTCGTTCATAATTTATCATCTAGTACAGGTACTTAAGTAATAACTGTCTTATGTAACTATGTAATGCGACCGTTGCCGGTCATTACATTTCTAAGAATAGTTCCTACGTCACCAGGGAAATAATATATTGATAATATAATTTATACAAAACGTAATTTATGATGTATCAACGTTGCAACATTTTTTTTATAAATTATCAACTAAAATAAAACAAAAAAAAACTTTTTTATAAGGCGAGTTAAAAGGATATTTTATGTAGTGGGGAAATACGCGTATAAGTTGATCATATAATACGAAAAATATGAAAACACATAGCAATTAAAGCCACTGCATGAACGAGATAAACACGGCACAGCGCTATTAAAAAACTGGTTTTATTTATAAATAATTTATAAGTATTTGATCCGTGTATAGCACAGCACATTTATATGAGTTTATTTATTTTCTTTTTGCAGCATTCAGACAACACACCTTATATACTGATAAAACATTGAAAATACATCACCATGCTTGTGGACATTTATTTTATACGAGTATTTTTAACTGTAATATAACAAGTAAATTCAACATTAGGAAGGGGTCTTTTATTTAACTTATAATTCCTTAGCAAAATCAAAAATTCACACATGTAGTCAACATATGTAATATAAAATTAGTGTCGTCAGTCTCTCGCCGATTGTCGAGCACGATCAACGAAGCAATCGGGGCCACTTGTGCTAATGAAACACTTCAATTGAATTGGGGACATTAATTCAGCGGCCGTATCGCCAATGTTTACATTGCCACTAAATAAAAAATAGTTAACACTGCATATGGAAAACTACTGTTAGCATCGATTCGTTACGTATGAATTTGAATTTTTAACGCTATTTCAAACACCTACCGTAAATAATTTTAGTACTATACTGTACATGCATACTTATCTTTTAATTTCATTTAATAATGTACTTTATTACTCAAATAAACTGACAAGAAAGAATCGTTTCAAGTAAAATTACGTTATAAAATACGTCGACAATATTACTACGACGTGGAAATGTCTTATTATATATATACTATAGTAAACACTTCGTCTTCTATTCTCACTGTATTTTATTGATAAAAACCTTTGAATACAATATTAATATTTGAAACCATGTAAATGTATTAATTTCGCAATTGACCTCGGAGCTATCAGTGATCAATATGACGTTGTGAATTGAAAATGATGGAGCGATTCAATAAAGCCATCTCAGTGGCCCATTATTACTTGTATGAAACAGTATACTTACTATTCTATAAATAGCTATACATATTGAGAGGTAAACATTAATGAGGATAAGGTTTATTTGTTGTTGGTATTTAATAACAGACAAATATCGCTTTGTATTCAAATGTAACATTGCAATATAATGTCTAATTTAAATATGAATCTAATTAATAACGAGTTTACCTCGTATGATTTATTTTAATGTGTTTTATTAAATAACACAAGCTGCGTGAAATGTAAAGTGGCTAACATTCATAATCACATTTTATATTTTTAATGAATATTAATTGAAGTAATTTGGGTAAAATAAAAGAACGAATGCCTAATAAATTTAATAAAATTATTATATATTTTGGTTTGTTATTATTGTTTTTCCTTTAAATATATTTAACAATATTTTAATAAGTTTTAAATCCACAACCTTTTTGTTTTTTTGCTTAGAGACACGCATTAGCAGTGGGTTTAAATAAAATGAAATCTAAACTTACTTATATAATTTAACATGCAAGAAGAACCAACTTCGTGCGTATTAAAATTTCATAAAATAAAATATTAATAACTTCAAGTGGACTTTTTGCATCATCGCGATCATGACATGTACGAATATATAGTAAGTGAACCTCAGAAGCAGTTTTGGCATCTACATTGACAAAAACATATGTGCTATGTATAAATAATAAATGATCCTCTTGATTAGTAGAATAATGAAACGGAATTCACAGAGCTATATAATGTGAACGGTGGTGATAATTAAACTTGAATCAAGAACTAACTTGGAGTATTAATGATTGATTTAGTTTAAGGTTATGCAAAGGTTAGGTACGTTGTGGGTTGCAATTTCTAATTGTCATCGTCTCGTAAACTCGCAGTAGTAATAGATCTGTCATAGAGACATTATGTTTACGGATCTACGGTAAGATTGCTGTGGCATGATACACGCGACAGCGACTGTTGCACACAATGTCGCAACCAACATATTGTCTTTGTCACGCGATTCACCCTACAGTATCGCCTTGAAAGTATCGCCTTGATGCTAAATGTTTCAAGAGGTTGTGGCCGAGAGCTAGAGAACAAACATTGTAGTAAAATATTTAATGTTATACAGATCTCAAAGTTTATCGCTAGAAAAAAAATAATATCTTAATAATCACTTTAAGTTTGTGTTATCTAATTGTTAATAATAAAAAATATCATTTAGTTTGGAGTGATAAGCAATTAAGTAGTGACGTTAGCGTTTACGCAACGAGATTAATAGGAAAGGGCTCGTCGATGACCAACGTCCTACTTAAGGCGGCCGACAACGTGAACGCACCTTAATTGCCGAGAGGTTTATTTATAATCAGGTTTATTTTAAGATGTTTAAGAATAAATGGATCCCGGAAATGGATGCTGAAGGTCGAAGAGCGACGAGACGGCCTTGCCGTTGGCTGTACCACTTTCTCCGCTGCAGTTTAAGCCCACATGCGTTACGTATTACAACGAAACAATGCTCTGTTCTACAAGTTTCAATACGCCAACGCAGTCTTTGGAACAGTATGTGAACTGTTCACCGAATTGAAGGCGTTTCTACTCACGAGCTCGAGGGTATTTTACATTCGCCGCAACAGGACTGTCCAAGTGTCCCCGCTCTGGCGCATTGTTTACATAAGAGCCTTGGTTTCGCACTATGATCACGGGACATTCATACTCTTATAACTACTCATTGTTATAACGTTCCGTAAGTTTGTTTCGAAACACCACATAAATTACTTATCAAGTCACTTACGTAAATAAATCTATTAAGTAAAAAAATATTGAAATATGACGTATCGTCTGTTACAACACTACATAATAACGTTGATGCTATGCAGACATAAAACATTTTGCTTCACAACAAATTGCCACTCGTTTCGACCGCCTGCTAAAACTCTATTATAAGTTTTGATCATATGCTAAATAAATTTATTTTAGATAACAATATTTTATCCCGCATTTATAGCGGTTCGCTATGAGTTAATTTATTTGGAATTGAAAAAGGCTCGTCAACACAATCTTTGACTCGATAATCAGAATGTAGTAGGTAACGATTGCATTTTGAAATTGCTTTATGGGTTGTTTGACTTTTGAATTAGAATAACTATACAAGTTATTATTGAGGTAACTGAAAATTTAGTTGCTCGTATAACAGATTTTATGTAGTTTGACACATCTGTGGCAAGTTTACTACCAAGTGTCAAACTTAAGTAAAATGTGTATTTAAATATTGATACGTAGGTTGAAATTAGTTTTGACGAGCAAATGCTAGTATGTCATAACGAGGGAAATCGAAGGTTGTCTCGAAGCGGGGATAGTAAAGTTGCCGCAGTTGCATCGAGTAACACGCAGAGTTGCGTTTTGCAACAGTGTGGCAACAAGACTGAAATACTGGATTAACAACATTGACTACGCAGTCGACACGCCCACACAGTTATGGATTAATAAAAAAACTCACCATAAATTCAAATACTAATTTGTTACTCATGTTAGATAGGTTACGAAATAATTACTTAAAATTGAAATTCGTCACATAACAACGATGTGGGTATAATTGTATGGATATATTTGTATTTGTATTCTTTATAAAACGGTGAAAGTAACATCCCCCGAAACACCTGACCTCTGACAAAAGTAAAAGTTTCTTATCGCGTGAACCAAGAAAGTGTTATAAATCTCGATTTTTCAAATGAAGAAAACACGCCAATAAAACTGCCTCGACAGTAATAAGAACCAGGATGTATATCTACGTACATTATTTAAGTCATACAATAAGGAAGCATTAAGACTTCGTGAGTAGATAAAGGCGTTTAATGAGCAAGTAAAAAATATACAAGATATAATGCGGTTAATTCATCGAAGCGAGTGGTCGTGAAATTAAATACCACATACATACTTTATACGATCATGACCATTTATTTAATTTGCTGAATTTCGAAACATCCAAGTTCGTACGATTAAAAAACCAGATTAAGGATACACAAATAACGAATGAAGTCAGTCATAATTTAGCGATGAATTCAATATCATTCACAGGGTCAAGAGTCAGAATGGGTGACTTTTGGACAAAGAAACTGTTTATATAATTCGTATCTTTTAAACTTGACATCGACTTCTTGATGTTATGTAAATTAAATTTATATTAGATACTAAGTTTTATGTCCACTCGACTTCGACAAACGAGCTTTTCTAGACCAGTATTTATTTATAAACATATTTGAGTTTTTCTACAGCTCTATGGAGGAATCCGCGGCATAAAATGTTAAATAATGACGTAGTTGTCTTTGTGCGGTCGTCAAGCGAGTCGCGTAGGTGAGCAAGCGAGCGGATGACCTTCGCGGGAGGCGAATGGGCCCATCAACAAATACTCCACGCATTTTATGATCAGCTTTAATTATCATTATTTTTATCATTACCTCACTCTTAATAGCTATACCACATATTATTATTATCAAAATAATGAGCTACTGCGTTTCCTTGCATCACAATACGCTTGTTGTTTTTTCGCATTAATTACGTTACAAAAACCCTCGCGGATCTTTTTCGTAGCTATATTGCGAAGTTATCTTTTATTGGTAGATATATTATCTTTCCAGCCTTATATTTTGTCTTAGCTCGTTCCCTGCAAAGTTGCAGCCAAGTGGCTTGTGTGATCTTATGGCAATTATCAAAAACCTCATAATTTTACACAATTCATTAAAAAATAAACCCTTTTCATCGTAGTTAGTAGGTAGTAGACCTTTTTACTTTAAACAGCAAGATACTACCTTACGGCTCTAAGCTCTTCAAATATATTTTGAAGTATTTACACAAAGATACTGTTACAATATTACTATATTTATGTGATTTTAAATAATTTTATTCATAAAACGTATATCGCAAATTGATACAGACCATTCTTGATAAATAGATACGTTAACGTCAACTAGATAATGCAGTAGAGGACAGTAATTTCTTTAATATAAGTCTGACATGTACGTACACTAAAAAAATTAGGATGCAATTTTTTCATATTTTGGTATTAATCAGTTCATCGAAGTGTTCATAAAGGGTAAGCAGACCTCCGGAAGTCGTTTCAATGTGCGGAACACATTGTGCGAACCCGCGTCTCCAGCGGTCTACACAACGCCATCTTCCTTTGCTAATTACTTGTTATTATGTCTCCAAAGTAACAGATGTGCAACATCCGTTCCTAAACGCACATCCCGCCGTCTTTTTTTAGCGCAAAATTAACGCAAATTGATATGCTTCATCTTTGCGCTGACTGTTATCTTTATACACTTATTAGAAATTACACAAGCAAAACACGCGACATATATTTTAGTAATATATTTATCGAAATCTGAAGAAACATAGAAAATAATAGTGTTTGAATTTGTATCATTTTATCTTATAATAACTTATTTTACATGTTTTTATTGATTTTTCTTTTGTATGACTTTTTGAAATCAAATGACTAATAACTAAACTTATTAACTAAACGATAGATAGATAACTAAACGTAATCGTTATAGGTAACTGATGAAAGAATTAATTTTTTTACTGGTTTTGTTAATAAAAATAATATGTTTTTGATATAAAAAAAATACTAACACAAAAAACGTTTCATTTATTCGACCTACTGACTTACGACCTTAACATATTCTGATAATGTAATTACTAAAAAAAAGGAAAAATTACAAGTTACCGAAATTTATTTTGAACTTGAATTCACATTTCGCATGACATCTATAAATGCTGGTATCAGTACCGTTATACAGATCATTTCCATATGTATAAACTAAATTACATAATAAAGTAACAAGTCAACAACACACGATCATAAGTTTCACTTTCATCCCGAGCGCATGCGGGTCATCGCAGTGCAGTGATACTAAAGCATCTCGCTTGGCCTAGTCTACACAATGGAATATGCGCAAACAATCCTTGTAATATAGTCGTAAGTGTGTATGAAATAACAATGGCTAATTTTGGCGTTACAATAGCATATATTTTGTACTATATCACCCGCGCGCTCAATGAATTTGTAATGTTATCATATTATTTATATATATTTATATTATATATATGAAATGGCTGTAAGCATGTGAAATCGCAACATATGCTATAAAAACCTAATTGAATGCCTCAAGATTATTTGCTGTGAAATGAAATTTTTGTTTGTTCGTTTTATACGAATTTCTGTCGTTTTTAAGTGGATATATAACAGTTTTAAATGTATTGATAGTATAGTGTGTTTTATTTGTAGCACTGAATTAAGACCAGTCAGAATTATAAACATCACCATTATAAAGGTATTCTTTAATAAAATGTCTAATATATCGGGACATTTACCGCGCTCACGCAAAGCCGGGGCAGGTAGTTCGTTATAAATAAACTTGTGACGGAACATAAGTTGAACAAACTGCACCGGATCGTGCGCTCGAGGAAACTATCGAGCTAGGCCTCAGGTCACTGCGATAACTTCTGAACTGAACTAGTTTCGGATAACTTATCAACTTGCGTCACGGGGTAGCCATTTTTTTAGAACATATAATACAGATTATATTTAAAACATCTAATTTTATATTATTTATTGTATTTATCGTACATTTCCCTGTCTATCGCTATTTTATAGAAAAATCCGTTAAAATTTTCCACGGTTATCGTTACAAGGCATCGAAGCATGGCTTTTTACAAGCCATAGACCACCCTACTTGTCACGGTTATGATTCCTCACTCACCGATGTACAAGGGTATACGATCCTCGTAACAGGTAACACGAACGATAAGTACGACATACTATTTACTTTTACTTGGGATTAATAAAATCGCTTCGTCATGTTATTCTCATTGTATAGATTTATATCAAATAATACTACCAAAATAGAACGTGTAGAGATATTATATACTTTTTATTATTGATTTAATATTATTGTTATTATGATGTTAGAAAGTTTGGCTAGGTTTAAGAGAAATTTTAACAAATAAAAACAAAAAAAGAATTGCATGGCAATAATTCATGCATGTTTCATGCATTTCACGGGTCCTTGAATGCGTAGGTCGGTCCACTCGTGCGCATCGATGCACGATGCACTGGACCGCGATTTCAAAACGCATTTATTACAGTTTTTATAAAGACCCACTTATTAAAAAAAAATGAATGTAGACCTTTTGTACAGTAACAGCATACAGCAAGTAAAAATTAAATGAGTTATTCAAATAATGGCTAAATTTAGTTTTGCCGAGAGCGAGACCAAGGATATTAGATACAAAAACATACGTTAGGCGTAATCATGATTAGTATTACATTGATTGATGGTTACTCAGCCATTCAACAAATTAATGTTACATTACGTCTGCATTACGTCCATCACGTATGTTGCATATATACTTAGATAACTTCGGTAATAGAATCGGAGAAGTAACAGGCTAACAGCATTACGTAATAATATTTATAAAGTTATGTTACCCACGTTCTGCGCACAAGCGGTCATTTTTATAAAAGACATCACATAATTTAATTGCAACTAGAAATTAGGATGAAATGATCTCGTAACTAACTTGTTACCACGTACGTAATCAGCACAGGGAAGCGATATCGCGGTTTTGCGAAGAAGGAAGTAGGTAATCGTGAGACTTGTTAGGTTCAACGCCTCGGGTGACGGAGAGAATAACCACGATTTGTTAATTTTTTTTTTTTACATGAGTAATTAAAAACCTTTAATATGAGATATTAACAGGGAAATAAGTTAATAAACTAAATTATTTTAACAATTAAGGAAGCACCTTTGTATCAGGAAGACTTAAGACCTTGCAGAGTTCAACGGCTCTGTCTTATAACAGACCCACGCCTTCTTCCTACACGCTGTCTATGCTTCCGTCATTTGAAGAAAATTGTCCTCTGAGCTTTGGCCCTAGTATAAAATAACAATAGACGTTGCGAAACAAAAAGTTGACCTTTAAACGATTTTTTAAATTATTTAATCAAATGATTTGAATTATGTGAGTGTTATAATATTGAGACATTAATAATTCATGTAAGTGAATAGTGTGCTTCGTAATATAGGAAAACAATTTCATAAAACCACTCGAGATTTGACGTTGTTGAATTAATCGTCTAATGCACATAATAAGTATGAATAAGGCGATCGCAGCGTTGATAATCGTTCAGGTGTCCTACTAAATAGGAAGTGGACGTGCAGATAAATATGTTCCCAATTTGGCACGTCGAGTGTGACAGCGGTTATGCAACGCGACACTGACCTACCGGCCAGCGTGCCACTTTCCTTTCATTATTGACACACTATCTATAAACGGAGAACTATCACTGCGACCATTGCGCTTGCAACAACGTGCTCACTGATCAAAACATTCGCATTAAACGCACATCTCCTTGCATTCATGGTCGTTTCGGGACAATTTTAAAGTTTAGATTAATTAACTTATAAAAGTTGATATTGTAATCTCGAATCGTTTTATTATGCACAATTTTAAAATATGCAATAGCTTGCTTAATGGACGTTGCGGAATATTATATGGCAATTAGTTTGTAGGACGTGACGTAGATCAACAATGAGGATTGTTGCCGATAAGTGTCGTGTACTGTTAAGTGCCTATTGTAATAAACAACGTGATAAACGTAAATGCAACTGCGCCCAATTAATTGACAGCTATCTAAACAATGAGAAACTGCCGGTAATTTAACACGATATAAACACGACTGTAGTAATGCAAAATATTTTAGCGAATAGTGACACAATATACTTACGTTTAAATAATATTATAAAAGTACGCGAAACAAGCATTACTTATAATGAGAAAAAATGTAGACTTGAAAAAGGTGATCATCAAAGTCTTTGCTACAATTACAAAAAAATGGTGTTAAAATGATTTCTGGCATTTAAATTGTATTCACAATGACTAAACGATGTAAAGTCTGAAGAACCCGAATCCATAAATAAACATATGTTAGTTATTTATAATACAATGTATCGGGTTATATGACACATTCAACAGCCGCGAGGTCGTTCTACAGGTGCCCAATTGCGCAGCTTGGTTTGAAATTGGGGTAACTCCCCATTTACATAAACGTACATACAAGGGGCACCTTAATGAGCAACTTGTTCTGTTTAATTATTCACATAACTTCATTTATACACAAGTAGGACGCAAAAAGCAAATTATATCGAAATTATTATTATATTAAAGGCTCAGAGGCCAGAGAAGGCCAGAGAAGGGCTCTTTGGAAGAGTAGGCAGGTAGGGCAATTTCAACAATGGTATTATTTAAATATACAAAAAGTTTATCCTATTACGAGCAGGTAAATATAGGAAGTACAATTCAAGGAAATTTAAGACAAGTTTCTGTTTGAGGTATAATGTATATTATAGCGATTTATTACATTAGAATTTTAAAATAATCAATGAAATGTTGGATTATTCTATGAAAAGGGTTGGAAAGTTTGTTTCCTGCAGCACGCGCGGATTATAATCAGTGTAATAGCTTCATGTTTGTGCAACACTCTTATGCAAACTGCAATCGTGCGAATCGTGCGCAACGTGTGATGCATTCTGCGCTTCCACTGCAAGACTCATCTTGCGTCAACGGATACGTCTCTATTGCAACGCAAATTAATTATCGTTCTGTAAGTATATAAGACAACACTAAGTTGGGTTTCCCTTCGGAGCCATGAAATCCGGTTAAGTCGTTAAAACGTTTTAGGTAATAGTCGATTAAAAAATCAATAAGGCAAAGGTTGTGAAATGGCGCCGGCGCTGATTCTGACGCCGCAGCTCCTCTCCGTTCGGCCGTATCATTACGAAACAAGAAAAGAAAGTTAAAATCGTTTCAGCTGAGAGAATGTCGCTCTACTCGACTACTTGCGGCCTGTGGCAGTGCTGTGCTGTAATTGTAATACATCCAAGCCGCCCTACTAACCGCTCAATTGTGATGTAATCATTTCCTTTAATTTTTTATTTCATGTACAAAATTGACATTAATATTTCGTCAAATATTTTATTGATTATGTTATACATATCGTATCTGCAAAATTTCATTGTACCAATGTTCCTATAAATGACGCGTAGGTACAGAGGGCGAATCGGCAGTACGGCGAACCCTCTTCGAAGCCGAAATCGAATACGAAACGATGTTTCTTATATTGCGCAAGTGAGGTTGATATGTTCTTAAGCAATTATGTAAAGCGATTAATACAGGTAAGGGGAGAGGTTGCGCGGGCGCAGCGGTTATGGTAAAAGTGTTACACGGCGCCGCTTGTGCTCGATTCAATGACGCAACCGCAATGTGTGCCAAAACTGCAGCAAAACTACAACGTCGACTACGACGCTGAACAGGCTACGTGTTACGTCCGAGTTCAACTGTTTATGTAACCCTAATGCCGAATTTCGAATATAATCCTATCGATGATAGGTGATTCGTCAAATGTATGCTTGATAAATGGCAATTACAGAATAATTAAGCGACTTACAGGCTTAATATATACATATGTATCAAATAATAATTCATTTTCAATTATATCATACCTTGTCAATTATTTTTTATTATAATTGCATACTCTTAAAACGTTACAAAAAAGGTTATACTTATGTTTATAAGTGCATCAAAGAAAGTGTAGTAAATAACACATTGTTTCAATAACAACACTAATAATGTTTCCAGACGATAAGATAGAGTAGGTACCCTTTGTTTATGCACTACACTCAACATAAGACCTCAGATAGGCATTATCTACTTAGGTATATATGTATTTAACTGTTTGGTTACTCATACGAAACAACTAATTATATGAATTCTAATCTAAAAGTAAATAAACATTCAAGTATGTAGAGTGGTGAGAGTTTGCTTAAGATAAATAAACCGTTGGATAGTAATAATAGTTGAAAGATGTCAGTTATTATTACATATACGTATATTTAATTTAATATTTACTTATTTATAAATAATTTTTGGTTATTCTCGTATCGATATGCTTTATTTGTATTGTTTCAATATTTGAGACTAGTTTATTTATTACTGATGATAGTGAGTACCCTACGTAATAGCTTAATTCATAATAACGTACCGTTTTTGGAAAGATATATGTTATTGATATGATTTTTTTTTAAATATGTTCGATTAAATCTTGTAAATAAATTGCGATAATAATTGGCAACACGTGACGACTTGTTATCAAGAATGATTTCAATTCATATAAGTACGTTTCACTCTACAATCGAATAAGTTTATAATTTAAACGTCATACAAGTAATTTTAAGACTTATTCAGTATGGTTTAAGGTATAATTTTGATGAACATGAGAAGACGTTTGTTTCGATACCAACGAGTATACCGACGACCGCCTACTCGGCAATGAACCCTAGCATTTGTTCTGCTGAAACAATTAGCAGAGCGTCGCGAATCAAACAAAACTTTTTAATAACACGAACCATTAAATGAATAAAGCAGATACCAATTTCAAGATTTAACACTACTTATATTTGACTATTGAAATTATAACTTTAAGAAAATTTTAAATGTAATAAAAATATGGTTTCGATATTGTGGCATTAGTTAGGCAGAGTCATTTTATTAAATCAAATGAATATTAAAAAAAAAATTGATTAATTCAATGAATATATATTTCTCGCAACATGCTTAATTTAATTTGCTACAGGAAGTTCAACCCAAATGTAATTCAAATAATGTTTATCGTTTATGTAAATAGAATAAACATAATGATATGCGTGTCTAAAGAGAATAAGTTCACGCTAAGAATCAAGGTTTAACCTGCAACTACACTTCAATGTAATTTGTATTTACTTACATTCCTTTAAGTTTTAACTTGGTGGGACAAAAGTAATTAGTTTCAAAATTCTAATAATTTATTCACAATAATACAAATATATTGCTACGATGTAAATGCATTTTCCTAGCGTCAATCATTACCTCGTGGTCATTATGATTAAGTTTATTTATTTTAACCTAGATTTGACATTTTATAGTTATTGTATGTCTTACAGTGATTACCTTACCGTTCGGAACCTCGATTTCTTGATTCATCGCTAAATGGCTAAGTATTGATGCCATCTTTAAATTAAGCAATGCATTCAAGGCAAGCTAGTTATTAAAAAACTAAACAAATGTTCGTGTTAGGAAAGCGTAATGCCTTGACTGCTGTTGACCATAGAGACCTACATATATGTAGGTCGAGTGGTGCTCTCATGCGAGGCCATTACGTTTAAAGGGAATAGAGGGTTGATTCACATCTTGAGACGTGTAAGAAAGATTATGACAAAGATTATGTTTGAATTTCTATAAGTAATCACTCGTGTAAGATTATCTTCCAAGCCATGGCCTGTTTGCCTGATCAGTCATACTATTAACGTAAAACACGCTTGAAGTTTCGAGGCGTTAATCAAGTAATCAAGCAACGTCGAGCGCTCGTAATCGGCTAGAAGTATTTCCACTACAGTGGCTTCATTTCGTAACTAAACAGAGGTGAACGTGATAAAGACAACGTGATAATCGAGTATAGTTTGAAATCAAATACATAATGCATATGTATTTGATAAAAAATTAGCAATTATATTTATATGCAGGAGAAAAACGCATCGAAAATGTGTGAATTTAGCTGAATGGGATACGATCGACATGGAGAATGGCGCCTGAGACTCACGCGGAATCTTATTTCGCTAGCACAGCGTACGAGGAAATAATCTGAGTAGTTATTGTATACAACACTAACTGCTACCTCAGCTCCCACGATCAACACTTATTGTTTGCGTTACACTCGAAGGTTTCTGCAACGTCTAGGTGTTGAGAAACGTAGGCAACTGAGGCCTGAAAAGGCTGTTTGAGAAACCTTTCGAGTTTCGATTGCGAAAAGTTTAGAAAGCTTATATTTACTTGCATGCAGATATTGTCAAGTAACGTGTATGCAAGCACTCGAACATGTTAGCACACGCGTTAGCTAGACTACCCACTGGACATCTTGACTCATAATAACAAAACGGTGAATGGTAATTATTTTCAAGCCTGTAATATATAATTTATTGTGTTTGGAATATTTTTATTAATTAATTTCGGTAGAAGCTAAAGTGATTTCAAAAGTTTATCGAACACACGTGGAGAGTTAATCGCGTCGCGTGACCATCATAGCCGACACCGCCTTCGCAATTAACTCACGGATAATATTATTTATTTACTAAACTCACAGCTCACTTATAAAAACCGGAGGTATTTCCTTTTTCCTCGATGTTCTTCTCACATTGAAATCTTATTCAATTTAAAATTTAAACGTTTAATTCGCGAAACATGCTCGACTGTACGCACTATCAGCTATTAAACATTGCAAAATACAAACTTATCTCGACGAAAACATTGATAATGCGCCTGACTTCCTCCTATTATTTATTTCTAACATGGCTCGAAATAATTATCAAGTACTATAGAGTATGGACGGCTACAATGCGTTTTGCGTGCGAGCATAGTGCGATTGTACGCTCCGACGCCGCACATGATTACACGCCTTACTGACCAACTAACAACAAACGAAACTAACCCTATAACTGCTTGAAATAGTGTCAATATTGTTATATTAAATAAATCCAGTATGTACAACGTTTAAATTTACCTTTAATACCTAAAACCAGTATTAAAAAACAATTTAGAATATTGTTCGGTTTAGACGTATTGTAGCTTATCCCACTAAAACAAATACATACATAATTATATGTTTAGTCGTAATTACTGTATTCAATTAACGATTTTTTGACGTATCTGTTCAAGGACAGAAGTGGGGTATTTTGTGAATATGTCCTTCCTCAGGCAAAAGGACATATTCACAAAATACCCCACTTGCAAACGACTTTCCCCATCCTATAAAAAATTTGGAAACTAACAATACCCTGTTCGAACAAAGGAGAATTGTAGGACAAAAGCCTCTTTATCTTGTGCCAAAAAGAAAAAAAGGTTATAGTGCTGAGCGGTTGTATTTGTAAATAGGCTGCAGGTAGATGATGGTTGTAGGTGTATTTACGAGCCCAACGGTTTAAAAGATTTTTTGTTATTAAAAAGAAAAATAAAAGAATAACGATGCACCTTTCAAAATTCCCACTGCGATTTCTTTGGTAACGTAAGTCATTCTATGTTGCATTTGTGTTCGCATCACAATACCTAATCGATACGAACGCTGATATGGTCTCCAAGCTTACTACGTAATTATGAATAAATCGAATTTCTTCTTGTGTAAAATAAATGACATAAAACATTTTTTTTACTTGTACATATACTCATTTATTTAAAAAAAATACTTTAAAAAATAACTATACTATATACATGAATATATACATATAATATATACTATATACATGAATATATGAATACATAATGATGTTTTTTATTTTAATGTAATTGTCAGTAACTTATTTAGAGACGATAGCGCGAGTACATTTAAAAACTTGTTTACGAATATTAAAAACATGTGCCTATATTTTATACATAAGTTGGCCTGCATCTCTACCCCTTACACTATGTGCTCAACGGAATACAAAACAGGGCAGCCCCGAGCAACAAGTGGCTTATACGCAATATAAAGAAACCACAAAAACCCACGAGCAGGTAGCGTAGAAAAGAGCAAACGATTTATAACCATGTGAATTAGTCATTAGAACCGGTTTTGCTTCGCCACTACGGATAGGGTCGAAAACGAGTTCGCCAAGCGATAGTGATCTTAAATCCAAGAGCATAAGAGCTGTATTGTGGAACATTATATAATATAATGGGAGCCACACCAGTCACACCACTTAACCGCGTCTGCTCTCTACCCCTGCTGAGATTTGAAAAGGATTTGTCAAGCAATAACAACGAGATATGCTAAGACAAAAATAGGAAGATTAATTTATGAACTAAGGACAAAATGATCGTTTTAATACGTTACCTGCGTCTACTTGTAACATAAGCTTTGTTTTATACAATGAATGAATGAATGGTAAAATTAATTAACACGAAAATATGTTACTAACAATGTTTCAAATAGATTATTAATTTATAATTTTCAATATAAAAATATAACTACAATAATTTAAAGAACTACTCAATATTATTTATCTCCAATAGCAACATAAACACACGTGTAATTTACTATAATGATGTATGCAAATTAAAAACAGTTTAATAAAAATATATATTTTTACTTTCTAAGGAAAAATGATTCTTATAAACTGTATATCCAGTTCAATTAGATTCTCAACCGGGCCATTGCATTCATATACGAGATAAGTCGTAACTACAGGAACAGAACACCACGTACTAACAAATCAACAAATTGTCCGTATGTATACTATAATTATGGCGGTAGGAACTACCTTTGCAGTAAAAGGCACGAGCGAAACTTACCTTGTACAGCTTCGCTCATATAATGTTCTTAAATAACTACTTGTCTGTACTGTTAGAGAATGTAATATTTACGAAATACCAATACTTTAAGGACCGAGTTACAGTAGCAACAAATACTTATATATTAACAAAACAAAATAATTTTGAATCACAAATTAACGTTTTTAAAGTTTCATAACACAACTAACAGCTATATGAATATATAGTAATTATGTTTATATAAGCTTGTCTCGCGAAAATACACAAGATTTCATTAAATTGGGATAGTCCCGCTCACGAAAGAACAAAGTAATATTATAAAATCATTAGTAGGTTATGTATAATATTATTGAATATCTCAAGGTCAAACGCAAATTCAACTTTAAATATTCAAATTGTTGAAAATACGCATTAATGCGAAAGGTTTGGTTAAATAAATAAGCATATGATTATTTTGAAATAATTTATAATTAATTCTTAGAAATATTATCTATTTATTTTAATTCAAATAAAATATATTTTACTTTAAACGTTCCTATATTTCATGTTGGTATAAATTGCAGGTAGTATACGTACTTTTACCAGCTCAAATGTCAAAGACTATATATCAACGATTTTTGTGTTTTACATTCTTATTATATAGGTATAGTTGAACAGTGAAAAATTGTATAAATAGAAAAAAGAAAAATGACTTCTTAGACTTTTCTTTAAAAATATTAAACCAAATCTTTAAAAAAATAGTAGTACCTACTTCTAATAAACTTTTTTATACAATACGTTGAATCATATACACAACTTTAAGTTGTAAGTAAGTAATATTTTAATGTCTTGTTGTTTGACATATTATAAATTTGGTAAATAAAATAAATAATTTAACGTTACTGAAGCATATGCTATATATGCAACATTGTTATCGCAAATAAGACTTATTCGCGATAACAATGTTGCATATAGCAGGCAATAATTAATGTGGCAATTAGATGGAAGGCGTGTTTACGTCTTTTATTTAAAATTTACATAAAGTAAATGGATTATAGATGTGTAATTTAAGAGATAGACGATTTTATAATAACCTAAAAAATAAAAGACATTAAATATCGAAGCATGATACATATTATCATGCTTCGATATTTTTGAGATGAATTATAATTTTAACAGTTCAACACGATACGTTAATCAATTAAAATTTCATTTTAGTTTATTTTTCATTTTCGTGAAACAAAAATCCACGAGAGGCATTCAGGGATACATGCATGTCAATAAAGGTTTACTAACCTTAAAATATTTTTAGTCGTAAAATAACGACTAAAATCTCCTATAACTTTTGTGGGTGGTTTGAAAATTAATTAAGTATGCTATGCTTACCTTCAAGAACAGATCACCAAAGTACAGCGCAGACTGATGCATTATGGCAGTAGACATTATGTAGAATCAACTCGACACTAGTTAAGATCCAGGTTTTAAATGCTTGTTTTACGTTTTGTAACGTGCAATTAATTCACTTATGCACGATTTTAGGGCAGACTCACTATAATTTAAGCAAGTTTGAAAAGTTCACGATATTATCAACAAGAATTTTTAGAAAACCGTTGTAAATACTACTGGTGTATTAAATGTTATTAAATCGACGCGTTTTTGTTTTTTCGTTCGGTGACCACAGATTGACTCCGAACTAGTTGGCTGGGGGCGATGTTTTTTTTTATCCACAATTGAGCCAGTTATAAAATTTTTGAACACAATTTCGCAAGCAATGCGAAAATGTACAAAACAGTCCTTTGTTTCGAAATATCTTCACTTTTTTCGCGTCTATACGGAAATTCACAAATATTGGTCAAAACTCTGCGCGAACTGCATCGAAGTAAACTTTAGACAATAAAAACTTTTTATTTGTCCAACTTTATACTCCAAAACGTCTATAATTCTGGCTGCATAAGTCGCAAGTTAAAAATGAATCGCAGTGTCAACGTCCGCGCAAAACGCACCACACGTTCATTCCGTATCACGCTTGCTCGCGCACTGAGCCTGCAATTCGGTTCGCCCGTGACTCGTGAGCCGGCAGCGGGCGGGTGGATTTTGTTTTCAAATCAAACAGCACGATCACGTTTTGAAGCGAGATTCGTTTTCAACTCGGGTACGCTCGGCTGATGTCGGCAATATTCGGTAATCTGTTTTGTTGTTGTCTGCCCGCCATATAATAAAAACTGATAAAAACTCCCTCATCTTGGTCTTCTTTTGGTTGTTATTTTTTTTGTTAATTAAAATGTACATAATCAAGTAAAAGGACATTTTATATACATTTACATAATTATCATGCAAACTAGCAACTTGGCCGCAACTTCGACATTCTTAATGAACTATTAATACCTACTAGTTATCTACTCGTTCAACTTCTCGTAAATATATAGGTATCGATTGCACGCCTAAAGACTATAATATTGTGCATTATATGTACGTACCTACATAGTTTGAATTAACTGTTGCAAATGATAAAAATGTAAAATGTGCTTAAGTGAAGAAATACCTTTATATCTTTTTCTACGCAAATGTATGTAATTAAAGGGATATTAATAACAGAACTTATACCACAAGTTAAACCAGATAGTTTATACCTACTTATATAGATACATTTATACAATTTGGTGAGGAAGTGCTAAAAAATAAACGGCCAGAACGGTGCACAAACGCAAAAACTTGTAATTTTAGAGCTGGTTCGGCCAATCGAGTATCCTCCGCCCGCGCTTGTATAAGGTTATGACTATAAACAAAGATGAAGCGTGTATATAGGCGTATAGACAGAGATATTAGATCCTGTGTCTTTTTGCGACCAATCTACCTTTTAAGATTTATATTATCATTTTAGGTTCCTATAGTACTTTTAACTTAATAGAACTAGAACTAGTAGTTTTAACTTAATTATTATGGAACGTATAGGAATTAGAATAGATTTTAAAATTAAGAGTTAAGTAAATTACTATAACTATAAGTTTAACAAACGCTGAAGAAAAAAAGAAATCAACATTATAAATGTTAACCAACACGAAATATTTTCTATAAATTATCTTAAGCTTATAAATTTACCTATAGTTCTCGAGTAGATTATAAATTATATTACAGGTTAAGTTTGTCTGTTCTATTTAAAGGTAATTAAGTATTCAATATTCCACGTAATTATAAAACTGCCACTTAGTATTTTACAATTCATAATATTTAATTCAGAAAATAAAATAGTTATTTATATGAAACATAAAAATTAGATATCTGAAGTAGATATCTGAAATTATTAAATAATTTTATTCAATCTAATACATACCTATTTTTTAACATAATTGGATTTCATTCATTCATTTCCCGCTTAGTTTATGACTAAGTGCACAGACATCGCTCGCCGCGTCCCTCGAGCAACTTTTTATTATGGCATTCGTTGTTTGCAAACCCGTTTGACGGTTTTAGTGTAATGCGCTATATTGCAGCAAGCTTACGGGAACTAGGTTCTATTCAGGAGTAAGCTGATGGTTCTATCTTTACTCGATCTTTGCCTAAGAATACAAAGGGTTGTTTTATTACAAGCGATATAATATTGCAATCGACCCTCGTTTTGTTACGACAATAACAACAAAACAGTTATGATGTACTATTTTAATACGTAGGATTTTTTTAAATTCATAGACGTCAACGATTTTTTTTAGTCTTCTACCTAAACCTAAAATAGATACGATTTTTTAAATCTTTATTTATTCCTTAATTATGATAACCATAAAATTCAAAACAGCAGACTATAATATATCTGTAACTACATTAAATTATCTATTACGACAAAAAATGCTCAGTTACTAAACCGAATACTTTTTATGCTGCATTATTTCAATCGAATTCTATACAATGTTTAAAATCTAGATTTTATTTTTTTTCTTGTCTAATTTAAATGACAGCATACGAAGAAAATAAAAACATTTTATTTTGCAATATTCTTGAAAACTGTGAACAATTTAAGAATTCAAAAAAACATCTTCATGAAGAGATGTTGAATCATTATTTTTATAGGCATGTCATGGTCTTGTTCAAGAGTTTTTATGGTTTCAAAGTTTCTTAAATTCTTAGCGCACAGTAGTATTGTAAATTTATGTTTAACATATACATGATAATAATACTTACTTATACTTATTTTACGTAATAGAAAATATAGTATTTCTTATTATTTAGCTAAATTGCCAGCGAGTCCGATATCATCTCATGGGAAATATTCTGAAACGCGAGTTGTAATATAAACTGTAGGGAATTTTAGGGATCCTCATTTGTACTAAAATACATGAAAACGATTTTACTGAATTGAATTTGATCGCCCTAAACGGCCCGAAATTACTAAAACTACAAGATTGAATATGAGTGCAACGATTACACAAGTAACGTTTGAGTGAAACGCTTATAACAAATTTGAATAACAAAAAAAAAGAATCATGGTATATAATATTTGACAAACATCGAACGAGAAGTATAAGTATATTATCTACGAACGGATGATATCAAGTTGTTTTTTGTCCCAATGTTACAAAAAGTTATCAGTTTGATTTGCCCTTTGTTAATATTATTTTCGTTGCGTATGAATAAAAAATTAAATCAAATAATGAAGTACCTCCAAGTGGCACACTCAGTCTTCACCATTCTGGTCACCAACTTTCATCAACATCAGACTACAGCCAATTTGCAAGGGGGTTACTAATTGCATTTTGAGAAAATTATTGATTCATTATAAGATTACTCTAATGACAATTACTTAATTTATTCATAGTTTCATATTGATTAATAACTTAGATCAACGTTTACATTAGTTGTACGGGAGCTTAGTATAGTATATACAGTATAGATACATTTGCGAACATGTGACAGAATTTCTCCAAAATGTTTCTTTTCATCTCCGAATGAGATAAATTATGAACACTAGTTCAGATCGAACACAAATCCGTACGTGCCTGGATTTGAGCTCTCTCCTTTGAAGCAGTGTATTTTCAAAGATACATTTGAAATATTTGATAATGACACAATTGTGAAACTCCGAACTCGAATATGTTTTTTAAAATAGATTTAATGAAAAATATCTGGGTTTCTTAACCAACTACTCAGAGATATAAATTCACTATCGAATATATTAGAATTAATAGCAAAAAATATATACAGATAATATATTTAATATGTAAATTAAGATATCTATACTTATGCGGAATCACTTAGATATTTAAAGTTTACGCAACGTTATTTATATCCTAAGCCAGTGTCAAATAACGGTCACGTAGTGCTTACTCCTATATTGACGCTTGGTTATATTACACATTGTGTTCAAAATACTGATTACTAATAAAATAGCGAAATGAAAGGAAGTTTAAAAATAATAATAAATTCAAAGAATACTACAAAAATAATCTGGAATAAAATATTTTGCTCTGACTGCCTAACAATGAACCGTCAAAAAAACAGAAAAAACAAACCAAAAACCTATAAAGCGGAAATTTTAGAACTCAGGTATATTTTATAACGTACCTAAGCATACACTAAGAAACTACATATTTTTGGAAATATCAACTTAAAAGGGGACATGGTAGGAGTAGCTTTTTACGAGCACAGAGTTGGTAAGACTTGGCTTGGCTGTAATATATTAAATATTTAACATTAATGTTAGTCATCATTTATCAAATTGAACAAATGAGAGGTCAAGGAATTTGTTACTTATAATTGCTGATGCACAGGGTCTTGGTGGTAACATTATGGTTCTACATAATAAACCTTTCCTTAGTAGCCATCGTGCGACAGTCTTGGTTAGAAATAAATGGTCACTTAGTTTATTACTATGAGTAATTTTGGTTCCGGGACCAACGCTAGTAAAGGTATAAAATATTGCATTGCATCCAGACAGAGCAAGTCCTTGAGTAATTCAGCCTATTTGACTCGAAAGCCCAAACGTTGAATTTGGTTATTGCAACTCAATTAATATGCCATTCAATTTATATACATATTGACAAAGTTGAAAGTTGATATCGATTTTTATTTTAGGTTATTAGCTATGAAGTCTTGACTTTAGCGAAGTGGTAGTAAGAAAATGTATATATAACACTTATTATAATGACTTTAAATATATTGAACTGGTTGTTTAAATTCATTCATTTATTGTGTTTCTTGCTTTATTTCTTTGTATCTTGTAAATCAGCGAATATCTCATAGAATTCGCTATGATCAATATTTTATAATATCTTAAATGTTTTATTCAAAAAACCCCTAAATCTCTATTACAGTTTATACTACTTTGAAACCTTGAATAGTTAATGGAAGCTTATTAAAATTATCTAGAAACGAAATATGTAAAAATAATAATACTAAGATCGTAAAAATGGTCAGGTAATAGAAAACAGGATCCTTTCTTTGGTTTATTATACGGCTTGAGCTCTTAAGGCACGTAGAGACAATAGCCAGTATTTTTCAAAAGACTATTGACGTTCGAACAAAAGTAAATTATTATTTAAATATATTTTTTTAAATATTATACAGTACCGAGTTTCGAATCTGTTTTTTTATGACTTATTTTTGGAACGTTGTTTACGTTTGAGACCATAAAATATAATAAAATAATAATAAATAACGATGGAAATAAAAACATCCAAAACGATTATTAGTAATAATTATTGTGAGTGTATAAATATGTAGTGTATTGTGTTAAAATATTTAGATTTGACTAATAATCTATTCTGAATAGAGTCTACTGCGTACCCGGATCTAATATATATATTTAAAAAAAATACGTACCTACTTAATAAAGTTATACGTAACATTGTTGCCTTTGATACTTTCAATATTATATGTTGTTTTTAATAACACACATAGAAGGACAACAAAGGTGACATTGGTGCGCACGTTTGCAATAATACGACCTATGTTAATGTGTAGTTAAATTTTATATCCATTTTAAGTGAACATGCCACTACGTAGATTAGTAGTAGTAGTATTTCCGTAGCTTAACTTGTATAAACACTGTATGTAACCATTGTGGAGGGCTCAATTTGGAGAAAATTATTTCGCTTTAAATTTCAAATAGTTTTGATGATAATTTAATTGATTTACTTATTTGACGTCAAATCCTAATTTCCTTGGGAAAGATCTTGCGTCCATCCTGCTCGGAGCTTCGCGGGTCACTTGATTGCATAAGTCGGTGCGAGGACTGTTTAGGACACTCACGCTTTCTTTTTCTTCGAAGATTTCAATTTTAACCTATATAAGGAGTATGGTTTCGATGTCTGGCTTAAGATTATTATAAGATATTTTTTGTTAAAATGGATGAAATTCAATTCTCGTAGATTCTCGTGTTTTGTGACTTGCAAATATATGTAGTCTATTTATGTTTGAAGTATGTACCTAATTCAATAACGCGCTCTCCAACAATATTTTAGTTGTTAAAAATTAGATAGAGTATTTTCAGTAATAGAATTTTACATTACAACCGAATATAATACGAATAGTCATGAAAGTAACAAATAAAAAAGCAATTGGCGTGAAACATTGTAGATGATCTTTTCTTTACAAACATTAAGTTCAAATTCAATAAGAAGATTGACGTATGGTTTCTTTTAAAAAGTTCTCGTACTGATGAATATCGAAAGAATTGGTCATTTTTATAATTAAAAAAGTCTACGGCACTCTTACGCCTATTCCTGTTAAGCTAAAAATACCACGACGGAGACGTCCCGGGATCGCTTGCGCATACTACCGTGACGTCCTGACGGTAGGCCCAACTCTGCGGACCTCCAATTCCTAGGAGGTTCTCTGTGTGAAAAATCGTAAGGTCTCTGAATGTAAAGTAAAATTCTAACAAAACTTTAAATTTCTCAGTTCATTCAAGATGCGTTAAAACATTAACAGGACAAACACTTTATTGCTACATGTTTCCATTTAGTAAATATATAACAAATGATGATTACTATAATATACAAGAAAAAAAAGTAGTTATTGTTTTACCTAATCGATTCGTTAATAATGACTGTTTTTTTAATACAAACAATTTTAGCATAGTGCTATATCTGACAAGTAATGTTTAGGTATTGATCATTTAAGCTAGCTAATATACTATTCAATAATTGAGGTTATGTATTTTAGCATGTTGCTTTCACGGCCTCACAAAAGTTATGTTTATTTCAATCCTTCAATTTTGCATTGTTTTAATTACAATTCACGAGTTAGTTTATTTTTGTAGTAACCAGTAAGTCTGTTTGATAAAATTAGTCTCTCGTTAAAGTCATTAGCCGTGTTGGTGTGAATGCGGGCGCGGACGTTGCTTATCGCGAACGGTTTGCAGAATGTAACTCAATGTGTTACGCGATAAACGATTTTTACTGTTCCAAATACTTATGTAATGAAGCTAAAACAGTCGCGAAGCCGTACAGTTAAAACCCGCTCATAATGTAACTGCCATTCATAAAATATATCGTAAGCCTATTACAGTATTATTTCACGAAAAACGCCTGAATACTGAAGCCTGTACCTACACAAATCGTTGTGAAAGGCTAATAAGTAAATATCATCATTATAATCGCCTAAATGGCTGTACAGATTACCTTTTTGTATGTATTTTCCGTGTACCTAGAAAATACGAAATAAAGATTACTTTATTTGCTACCTATATAGACTAAAGATCTGCCCCGGTTTCGCACGAGTAATTCTGAATAGATATGTATGTATGTTGTGAAATAAGCTTCAGAACATCGTGAAAGAAGATTATGATGATTCATTATTTTCATATAACTCAATTTAAGCAGTCGCGTTATAAAAACAATTATGACAAATTTTATTTTCGCCTTTGTCGTCATGTAGGTCTATAATAACACATATATCTAAAACTTTTGCAGAGGCGATTTTATTATATTCGTATATTTAAATATAAATAATACTCACGTCACTCATGCTCAAACATAAGTGATTATATTTGATAAACGTAATTTGCATTATTTATTATTCAGTGGTTAGGAAGTTTTTTAACGTATAAATGTAAATGGCGAATTTATTTTAATTAAAGTACCGATAGCTATTTATAGGTTTCAAACGTAAAGTAGGACCCTTGAGACTATTATTTAAGGAAGTTGGAGACGATTGCAAAATAGTTTATTTACCTACATAACAGTTTAGCGCTACAAAGTTACAACATTTCATTACGAAGACTACATTTAATAATATAAATTAATTCGGTCATGTTGCGAGATCTCGTGAAATTAGTGTTCCGTACCATGACTGAAATAGAACTAGTATAACAGAGAGCATATTTGGTGGAATTTGCGAATGTTTGCAGTTTAGATCAAATACAAATGCGAAAACTTTTATAGTGTCAAAAAAAAGAAACTGTTTTTATTTTTTTATTGGTTTTAACGGCGCTACAAAAAATATTCATTAATTTTAACGCATTCAGCATTCATAAAAAGCAGTGCATTTAAGTTTATTTTATTTTTGACTTTGTGAAGTAATAGTATTTATTTATTTAGTAAATTTATTCGACGTTGGGCTGCTTTAGTATTTATAAATCTAAAATAAAAACATAACCTAGTCTACGTATTTTAATAAAAATATATTTTTTTAATTATAAGTCTTTATAATTCAGAAAAAAATATGTAGCAACAAGTGGGTCGTAAAAATAACCTCATGGAGTTAATTGATACAAAATCAATTTGATGCCATGTTGGTTAAGTTAAGCCAAAATTGCATAAAGGTCTGCAAAAAATTGCCACTTTTAGACCGGATATTTTATTGTATTCACTCTTTTTGTATTTCAATACAAAAAAAGCTTTATGTTATTTTACGATAATGTTCACGATTTATTATGATAAGTTATAATGCATTTTAAGTTGGAAAAATACCTTCACTGGAATTATATCTAACCGTGTTTTGCGAGCTAAATTATGTTTTTTTACAACAAGAAAAGAAATAATGATTACAGACTTGGTATCATATACTTGCTTGTGATATTTATTGTTTAACATTAACTCGATAAAGGGCACAAAATCAGAAGAACACTTTTAATTCCGCATCGATACCCTTTATGCTGAACAACGATCACCTCGAAACACTGCCGGGTTCTGACAGTAAACACGTGAATGTGAATGACTCTTGTTACATTCATATAGGTACACATTAAAATAGAGGCCGTCTCTCTACATAAATAACAAATCTCTGAAGTACAAATTTACGGGTTCGAATCCCGGCAATTTATCTGATGTTTAGCGGTGAAAGAGTGGTTCATGACTTGACATCGTGAGAAAACTGGCATTTGAAGGATAAATTTCTGGCTCATATTATGTATTTACCAATTGGAGCGCCGCCCGTTGTGGAATAAAATTCCAACCTACTTCATGAGGACAAGAGGCTTTAGACTAAATGTGGAATACGTATAGATTTATTATATTTAAATTACTTTTTGACACAAACTTCTTGTATTTCTATGACGAACAATATCCATAATAATGCGAAAGACACATTTATTAAAAACATAACATAAAATAAAAACAACATGATAATGTTCTTGTTAAGTCCTATTTGCTTATTTTTAAAGCTTTTTTTTTAATTATCATTGTGAACTTTAATTACAATTTCATGCTTTGGAAAACATAATATCGTAACAACTATGTTGGAAATTCTAGGAACAGTAAGTAAACGTGCTAGCATGCAGTAAAACGGTCTAGTATTTTAACTCCGAGGAATATTCTAGTTATTAAGAGACCTTGCCTTAAATGTATTATCCGTGTAAAAAGTAAAAGACATACCAGTTCAATATATATGATGAATTAAATTTAAAAAAGACACTCCCATAACAGTCGTAACCACATTATTTAAAAAAGGTCTTATTTATTATTTTTTTTAATCATATTATGTACAATGAAATAGCTTTCGAAAATTTTCCGTTATTCAAGAAGTAAAAATGAATGTTGATTGAAATGAAGTATCGTAATTTCCATACAAAAAAATAAATTTCGGTGCTACGTTCGTTGAAACAGATACTTGATTATTGACCTGTAAACACATTTTCGACATAGCAATTGTTATCACGTAATAATACAGACAGAATTACGGGTCTAATCAAGTAGTTTAATGGTTCCATACTATATATTAGATATTTAGAATAAAGTGTATTTTAATTATAGATCAGTTATCGTTATGTTTTAAGTATAAGAAAAAAAGACGTGCAAATTATTTCCAATATTGTATCAATATAAAATAGGACATCAATATTTTTTGATATTTTCAGGTTTTTCGACTTATATTTTATGAAGTGATCCCTAAATGTTTTTTATTTTATTATTTTTTGCTAGTAACATAGTCGTAATGCAATAGAGGCGTGATAAGACCAATGTATAAACAAAGGTTCACGTGTCCGAATATAATTACTCGTGCACGCATAGACAGTCGTAATTGTTTCGTCATTACAAAACTAAATCAACGATTTTGTATTTACCTAATTGATTTCATAAAATTGATTTTATTTATAATATATATTTATACATATATATAATTTATTATATAAATTATAATAATGCTTGCATTTTCTATTATCATTTTACTCAGATACCATAATATATATTATATTATTTGTCAATGATATTTTAACTTGGAAGATCGTTAATATATTAAGTATTAAACTTTCAATATTCTATACTTCTTACTTCCCTAAAATATAATACCTGGCGTATAGAAGGTAAGGCTATAAATGTTGAGGCTATAAATCTCTCCGATGGCAACTGACTTTGAAAAAGAGAATGAGGTAACATAAAATTCGCCTATGCCAGTGTAACTACTATAACTCCTGAGTATTTACTTTTCAAATTCACAAGCGCAACTTCTATGATATTATGTCAAAATGTTGAGTGACTCGTTGTTTTAGTCACAGGATATAAGGCTAATCCCGATGTCCTGGGTTCAAATCCCAGGTTGGGCCATTGAATAGTATTATTGGCTTTTAATGTCGAAACATTTTTTCACTAACAACCTGGAGCCTCGAAGTTGAAAACGTGTATGTTTCGGTGCCTAGGAAAGCAGTTAGCGTTAGAGCTATTTCCGGTCTTGACGGATTCGCCGTCCCATCGGATTATGAGAGTGGATCTGTATTCTCATTTATGCACAATAATGTTCTGCGTAGTTGGCTATATTCTGCCTTGCCACCGTGGCCGAACTTGGTCACGAGAATGTCATGTAAGAAGCACTTGTTAACAAGACTTTTGTTCAGTTAATGAATTAAAAATATGAAATAAAACTAACTGTTGTTGTACGCAACTTATGCTTTAATTAAACGTTTTCACTCCCTAACAATTAAAGTTCTATTAAAGAGTCATTCGTCACTGTCATAGCTATCATACTACGGAAGTGACCTTTTAGGTCATACTCAAATCAAGTACGTTAACTTAGTAAGATTTTGTAAAGCGTTTAATTAAAAATATTTTATTTACTTAGTACAAAAATAAATTCGATCTTTTCAGAGTGTATAGTGTCGCTTAAAGACTTATTAAATATATTTAGTTTGCATATAAAAATACTAAGAACTAATAAGCGCCTCCAAAGCGCTTTAAGGAAAAAATACTTAAGAGTATTTTTATTCATTACTTGTTCGCGGTTTTCCTTTGTAAACAAGCGATTAAAGTACTACTCATTAACCTATTTTTCTGCGTTATCGAATCGGATGTAATTAAGAATGTTTCTGGAACGATATCCCAAAAGGAAGTGAATTTGTTAATAACATGTGCGATAAAACTGCGATTAACACCATATCGTTTGTGTTTTTCACTATGTTACTCATTTCAACTATACATAATTATGAAAAGCTGAATATATTTTGTCAAAAGACATGTTACTTATATTATGTGACAAAAATAATTTCTTTGTCTATAAAAAGTAATTCTAAACGGAACAACGAAATGTCAAAAAAATTGTAAATTATTTAAATAAAATAAACAAATTGTGCGTTTTTTTTTAAATTGATGTAAGATCATTTTTAATGAAATTGTAAATATTTCAAAACAAATAATAGTTGAACTATATTGCGTGTATAATTGCCTAAAAATATTCCAAAAAAATATTTTATATGGTGTTCTATATGTTACTTAGCTGTACCTCTACTTTTTCTATCCTACAAAATCTATGTTTTTATAATTAACAGTCTTGAATTAATCATTTACTATATATCAATGTCTATATAGGACTGTATATATTAAATAAAGAGTCTCGTTACATCGAGAGACACCACTTTACCGCATGTTAATTATACTAGAATTTTCCACTTCACGCATCTGTCTATATCGATAATCTGCATATACCGAGTCGATTAGCGTTTGAGACACAGGTTTTAGCTCGATCGTTATATGCATAGCCAGTTAGATTTAGTTGTCCTCTTCTATCTTATAAAAAACTTACGGTGAAGAAGAAGAAAGGAAAATAAAACCTATAGCTCCGTTGTTTACAATAAATAGTATGTTCTCTAATCACTAATAGTTCCAATAACGTTGATCACATGAGGAAACCGGTAACCGGTTTCTTACAACCGACGTCGTGTCGCCAAACGTGCACGCATGTCTGTAATAGCCCCTTCCTACCTACAACGTAGCAATGACGTAATATTATACCTATGTATAATCTAGATGTCATTTAATACATATCATTTACAGCTAAAAGTTACGATCAGGCAATTATTTTATGTGTCTTTGATTGGTGATTAAATGTAATTCCCACGGAGAAAAATATTTATTATACTTATTATTCTTAACACATTTAGGTTTTAAGAAAATGGAAAAAAAACAAATAATTTTTATTCAGATTTTAAGTTATTAAAAATATTATGCAAATTGTGTGTATGAAACGTATACACGACGATGACTGTTGCGTATTAATTAATAATTGTATAAATATATACATGACACATTAATGTCAAGGAAAAAATACCCTATGCCAAAGGTCATTGACCTTAACAGTAAGACAAGTACTACCTAGACTGTGATAAAGTCGAATATGATCTAACTATACAAATATCTCGTACCTACAGGAAACTAGAAGCCAGTTGCAATGACCAACGCATCTTTCAATAGTTTAATAAGTATAATCCTATACTGATATAGACGGCTTAAAATGTTGGTACTTTACAAAAAACTTACGAAACTATATGAATTAAAATGTTGCTATATAACCAAAAGTAAAAGTAGCTCAATGTTAGACTATTTTAAAGATGAATCTTATCGTCGTTATTTTCTTGTTTCAAAACAGAACTCAAACAAAATCTTTAAGCATATCGCATCTTGAGAACGTAACTGGCATAACTTCGAGTCGATTATTAAAACGTTTTTTTTTATCAATTGTTTTAAACAAACAAAGAATTTTACAAATTTAATCCAACGGACTTCGACGTACTAGTAATGTGTGGAATACAAATGTGTAAGGCAGAGGTACATTATAGTCCTATGGTCTATTTGAACGTCTTATCGTATTATATATATGCAAAATAATAAAAAAATTAAAAGTAAGAATTATCATTTATCATCATCAGAATACATGCATTAATTGAATATTTTTAAAGGATCTCAGTTTCTAACCTTATACGTGATGGTAACATTTCATCTGGATCATCATATTATAAAATACATTTTGATGCGAACATTGAAATAATCAGATTCGATTATTTATATTGTAGCAATATATATAATTATACCCGGTAATTAGTAATATTTTTTATCAACCTTATAAATACGCAATTCGTTCTTTTTCTTACTTTTTAGTGAGTTGGTGAGTTGTGCCAAGAGGGTAGATTGTAAAAAACTATTTATTACCTGTGTGGTAGGTTGTAAATAAAACAATTTCGAAACATACGAGTATGTCACTTGATTGTCAATGATATACACATGCGGGTTACGACGTAAATAGTTTACGACTAGGGATGCTGGAACATAAACGAGCTGTTAAACCTTCTATCACGATGGCACATAAAGGTACATGCCGAGATCTAATATATTTTTTCTTATTGTTTAAATATTTTAGTATACATTGACATTGGTTAAAAGTTGTCATAATTACCATTACACAGTTTTAATTTTCAATATGACAAATAAACTTCGTCATCGACCGGAAGAAAAGGTATCAATTACCCAAGCTGTTATTACACATCATAACACATTTTCATATACGTATAAAATAAATATATAAAAGTCGGCGACGTTTTATAAATACTAACCTATAAAAATATATATAGTATTATTTATAACGTAAACTTTTTTCTATGATAGGACCCCGACCCCGTAAAACAAAACAAACTATCAATCATCACTGCTAGTAATTTTTTGTCAAGTCGCCCAAAATGCGAAGTTACATAATTTAAGAACAAAGGGGTCTCTCAAAAAAGTGTGCCCGCAGAATGGTCTTAAAATAAAAAGTCTACAAGTTATGTTCGTAAAGTTAAACCCGTAGTAGGCTATTCAAGCCGTCACATAAATCGCGTGCGGGAGTGGAAACAATAAGCCTTATCGCACACTAATTCTTAGTAAGGAATCGCTTTATAATTTAAAAGTATGGCAAAGTATTTGGCAAAAGCCGGGCTTATACAATTCTAATTCAGTTCTCATGAAAAAATATGATATTTTTATAGCATTGAAGCTAGTGGATGCTCAACCTAGACCAAGCCAAATGTGTTTTTGATTTTTTTTCGCGGAATAGTCGGCCAACGGCTATTGCATAATCGTGAGGCGACCCAAACATTCTATGCAATCTCAGAATCGCAGACGAAACTTTAACAATTGTCTTTAGAAATATCTCTGCAATGCGAATTAATATATTTCTTAGTTACTCAATAAAAGCTGTTTTCTCGTCGGCTTTACTGATAAAGCAGCGATTTATGAGGTAATCTATATTTATAACAATTACATAATTATTTCTTTTGTTTATGAGTATTTCATTATTCACAAAAAGGTTAAGTCAACTATTGTAATGAGATTCATTCGGATTTAGTTTCAAAAGTTCATTCGAAAACTTAGTATATCGTAGTTTTCCAAGAACAATTTATATTAACATACTTCGTGTTATTTATCTTTACTTTCGTAGAGATAAACAATAATACGAGGGATCAATAGAGAGCTGAGCTTATCATCGACACTATTTATTAATTACCCTTATCGCCCAAAAGTAGGTTGCAGTTGTGATAGTGTATTTTTTATTATTTATATTTCCGTCGGCTTAACCCGGATGTGTATCGAATATTATTTCATAAAAAACTACATAATATTAAGTACTGATTGAAGCGCGTCTGTGTGTATAATAAAAATCGTTTGGTTGATTTTCATTCAGGTTTTATTAAATAGTCAGTTTCTAATTCCGTAGCAAATTGGGTGATTTTTACAACAAGAAATATATGCTACAAATGATTTGCGTGAGTGAACTGCGACCTATACAACTATGCGTTGCAAGATAATTCTATGAGTATTATTAACGACTTGTTAACTTCCAATTCTATAAAAGATACATCGAGTTTTTGATTAGATTTGGTTTGATTCGATGGATTTATCTCTAAAATCAAAAGCGGGTTCACAAACTATATATATGATACCTCTTAAAATAAACTTTACCTTTTATTGCATATTCAACTGTCTCCATCAATCCTTTTGATAAGCATATAGCGCATAAAATGAAAAATTACGAAACAAATATAATTTAGGAAAACGAAGGTAATTCGTAGGCGGACGTCGAAGTTACGAAACATTTCTAAAAAGGCAACGCTATGAAAGCGAGAGTGTACTGCAGTATGAGTGTTATGGCACAAAATATATTGCAAATAATTGAAACGCGTCGAGGTCCCGCCGATAGCCCGTTATCACCCTTCGACCCCACATTGTCCGACGATAACATGTAATGGCCTTATGTGCTTAAATTATAACTAGCCGTTGACGATGTCCTCGATTAGAATATATCAGTTTTAATTATTTTTTTTTTATTTCCGAATGAGTGAACAAACTTGTTTTTGTCGAATTATCTGACATAAATATTTGATAAAGCTTTATTTTTTATATAAATATTGTCGCATCTCTAAATAAGCAATCAGAATATTTATATTATTAATAATGTCTAGTGGTAGTTTTAGTGGTAAAACATAAAACCCTTTACTAAGTAAATAATGATATAAAGTATCTAAATTTAATATTAAATTTGTATAAAATAAATCAAAACTGTGTTGTGTGTAGAATTATTTTAACATGTACATATACTATAAACACGATCGCGCTTGTAAGATCAAGCTTGAGGGTTAAGAAGTTAATTAAAACAGTAAGCACGTGCGTGGGTATCTAGTAAATACTAATTAGTATTTCTAGCAACTAAGAAACTAATAAATATAAGATTACTTCAATCCACAGTAATTTAATTTGTGCTAAAATCAGCTTTAAAGCTAAAGTCTATATATTTGCATATATTATGTTGAAATAGTCGAAGGTCTATCTGTATTTATGCATTCCACGTGCGAACGTCTATTTGAAGTCAACGTTAAAATCTCAATTCAATTAAAAATATTACCCGTGTTTATTGATTGCCAGATCTAAAAAAAATGGTTCAATAAAATTCCTCAATTTTTTGAATGGGCTAATTTAATTAAAATACAGTTTGTTTTACTTAATTAGAAATAACGGATAAAAATATCGTAGAGTACTTTTCATGAAAGTAAATTACTTTTTAATCAAGTATACTTATTATTTTACTGTATTTCTTTATTCTTTCTTTACCAGACCGTAACCAAAATTTAAACACAAGTATTTGAAATGTGGTATTTTCAACGAATATGTTAAAATTATTAATAAAAGATAATAATATTTAAATATTGTTCCCAATTGGTTCTATTTTTAATATAGCTTGTGATAAAACCGAATATGTAGGGAAATTAAATAATTATTGTTACAAAAAATATATATATATATCAAAAAAGGATTGATAAGAATTTTCAAGTATCCTAAATGTATCTAATCAGTTACTTAGTTAATTGTTCTAATGCTTATCGGTTATTGTAGAATAGATGAAGAAATATTTAATTTTAGTGATAATTATTGTTGTGTTATATAGATAACATTATCAAATAGCAGTTCGTGAAGTTCGAGAAGGCGTTTTCTACAACAGGGACAAGGAATTCTAAAAATCTATATATAAAACTCGCGTGTATATAATGTCAATAAAACGCTTATAAGATACCTAATATTATATAGGGTATTATTGATTTTTAGATCTGCGCAAAAATAAGATTATATATATATACATATGTACATTGTGATATAGTAATGCTATGATATGTTTTAAATAAGAGAACGTTATCAATAATGACCTTAACCTAAATACATTACCGCACATTTTTTTATTATTAATAAAACTATTTTATCCACATTCCATGGGACTTATTTAATATATTCACAAACATTCCATTATGCAACCAGATTTCTACTAATTTACTACCTAACTTATACTTTATACTACCCAATTGCTCACAATATACATGTAGTGGGTAGGTTGTTTTTGTGTAGGTATTTCATAAAGATCAGTCTAGAGCAAACGATACGCCATTTTTTTTGTTTCAAAGTAAATAATAAAAAAGTAAGTGAATCGGAAATTTTAATTAATACTACTACATTAATTATTTATAAATACATCTATTATTATGAGCCGAGATGGCCCAGTGGTTAGAACGCGTGCATCTTAACCGATGATTTCGGGTTCAAACCCAGGCAGGCACCACTGAAATTTCATGTGCTTAATTTGTGTTTATAATTCATCTCGTGCTCGGCGGTGAAGGAAAACATCGTGAGGAAACCTGTATGTGTCTAATTTCAACGAAATTCGGCCACATGTGTATTCCGCCAACCCGCATTGGAGCAGCGTGGTGGAATATGCTCCAAACCTTCTCCTCAAAGGGAGAGGAGGCCTTTATCCCAGCAGTGGGACATTTACGGGCTGCTTATGTTATGTTATGTACATCTATTATAATTGTTCGTAGAAATACCTTTGTTCATTACCTTAAATTCTCTATTATTTTTTCAATAAAGAAAAATTATTATATTATTCAAATTCTGAATCTTTGCTCAATATTCGACCTAAAAATCATCATCAAATAGTTTAAAAAAGAAGTAAAAAAAACAACACATGGAATTTAACATGTTTAACATTTCTAATGAACATATGTATTGCCAATCAGCTGATCAGACTGACCGAATTTAGGTATTGCAACACAAATTTTAAATATTTAGAAACAAATGTCATATTTGCGTAATTTAAATTAAGAATAAAACTTAATACATATGTACTCCCATGCTTTAATTCAGAAATAAAATTAAAATCTAATTAAAACTTTCGACAGCTATATACGGCATCTTTTATTTCAATTTAAAATATAAAAAAAAGAAAGAAATAAATTTAATTCCAAAATGCAAATTACTATTAGCCGAGGCTTCACGGAAAGAGGACGTATCGCAGCCGCGACGCGTGTTTTATTTTGCTATTGTAGTGCGATTTAGCGATTTTGTACTCAGCAATATTTATTAATTGTCTTTATATATATATATTTTTTATAGTTAAGATACATTTTCAATATTTGAAAATTTAACTTTTATTTGAATTGATTTACATATGGTTTATTTTCGATTTATATCGTTCTTTTTTTAAACAAATGTAATTTTTACACATACATATAATTTATTATTTGCCAGCATTGTTACAAAAATATGCATTTATTATTGTTACACTTTAAATCGTAGACTTCTCAAATTCAAATTAATTCAAATGAATATGCAATCCATTTGAAAATCTTTACATTTTTTTAAATAGAAAATTTATTATTGTTAATATGCGATAAAAATATATAATATTATTTTTATGAGTGATTTTTTAATCACTTGTAAAAATTTAACAATATAATAATACATATATAACAGGATCAAGATATTTTCTATGTATGAAAAACATAAACGCAATTACAAAGGGATATAAAAGCCTAAACTTAAAAAGTGGTGATTTTGATAAACCCTCTTAAATGTATCCTCGTGATTTTTATTTACAAAGTAGATATTTCTTATTAATCATAGAATATTTTGTTCAATTAATATTCATTCCATATTAAAAATCACTGATACTATTACTTAATTCATTCTTGCATTCTTTAGCGTTTACTGTCGAATAATAAACATTCGATTGAATTCGATAAAAGATAGATATCTTAAACATTATTATAATTAAACGATATCCGAGATTACACATCGCAACACTATTAATTTCCTAAGGTTGGCATTTATTTAATTTGATTTCTGTTTTTTTATATGTTCTCGCTTTCATTTTGACAGCTATAATTATAATTAGATATAAATCAATCACAAATCATACGTTAAAAGCACCCGTAATACGTTACATACGACTAATAAAATATATCGTCTATCGTTCCGTCAGTTTGTTTTGATCTTCCGTATTATTGCAATTTAAATGACTTTATGTCGTTACCGGAGTCAATTCTGCTGACAAATTGTTACTTTGTAGCAATCGAATCGAAAAGTTATTGTTGCTGTTTTGCTATTTTACTAACGCAACAATCCATTTGCGGTTTTATCGAAGTTGAATCGGTAACGTATCGTAACTGTTATAAATATAATATAATATACTGTTGAACCTGCGGGATTACCGGCGCGAAATTTATGAAACAAAAACTTCCAACCCTCGTTTTACCCCTTTAGGGTGGAGATTCGTAAAATCTGTTCTTAGCGGAAGAATTTCTATTTTATAGGTGTTTTGGTTTCTGACTTTTCGTGATTAATCAATGAGTGGTATATCACTTTTATATATATACATAATATAATAGTAGGATTTGCTTTCAGACCTATCACAGATATAGGTACATTATCGTATCGTATAAAAGTGATTAAAAATAAATCTAGGAAAGAAAGTAGAAGCTAGTTTTAGCACCATTATCCTATAAATAGTGAACTAAAAATACTTTAGGCCAACGACACGCGCACCACAATAAGTAGAATACACAATTAGCCGCCAATTGACCCTTCTGCCCGGCTTGGCGCCATCCGCCAATGTCACGTGCTCATGTTGCCATAGTGCAAGACCTTGGCTGTTATATAGATTAGTAGCTGCCCGTCCTGAGTTGATACGAGTAAAATTCATACAAAATGCCCTTAATATTTCAAATTTCAGCTTTCAAGACTCAGTTTCTAGAGTCTGAACAAAGATTTTGTAATTATCGCAATGACCAATAAAGACATTGTGGTCAGCCTATATTGGTCATTGCGAACGATAGCTTTCTTAATTGAAATATCAATTTATCGTCATATTTTACGTACAACAATTTGGTGTACTTGTATCAAAGTGGAACCAACGTTTGAATCCAATACTTCGTCCTATACGACTTCCATCAATATTATGAATAGCCCATTTTAACAAACAGTAATTGAAATTGATTGGTCTCTTAATTCGGTCACAGACTCTTCTACATACAATGTTCTTTATTGCGCGAGGTCAGAACGTCGATATCATAAAAAGACGTTAGTTTGCTTTAATACCAATACCAATTACCAGAACCACACTTTGGCGACTTGATGATGTTGAAGTTATCATAATCGATTTCGATCAAGGAGACTATTTTTAACGAAGCATAGCTGACTACGCAGGAGATTTTGTACAGATCGAGTATGTACGCAAACACAGATGCACTCTTTTCCATCAATCATAATCCGATGGGACAGCAAATCAACCCGACCGGAGAGGGTTCAACCGCAAGAACAAGTTTAAGTGCTTTCCGAGGCACGGGAGTGTTAACAACATCTACTTCCAAGCATTGGACTGCTACTGAGATTTTCTTGTCACAAAAACTCGATAATATTTTAGTAGTTGAAAACAGAGTTGGACATTGCTGACGTACACTTAAAAATATTTTAAAAATGATATTTCATTTTTCAAATAATACTTTAATGGAACACCTCGTTCACTTCGAAAACTTCGTTTCAGATTCACGCGTTCTGGAAAGACATTTAAAATAAATATTTTGACCTTTTTTATTTCCTTAATTTCATTTCAAAGAATATTATTTCGAAATGTGTATACACTCATCAAAAATTATTATATGCGGTAACTACGTGTATTTATTACGTGATTGTTCTCGTAGTGGTTATGTAGGTAAACTTTTTATTTCTCAGAGTCAAACTTGAACTTAATTTAACACGCGGTTAACTTGGTATTGCCCTCCTTTGTCAGCCTTTATAAAATATTTTTTACCCGAATCGGTAAAGCATTTTTTCCTAGAGAAATTAGTTGCATGACTCTACTTTTAAAGTTGTACTCTAAAAACAGCTATTAAAATGTTGGTTGTTACTTTTAATGCTTATTTGTTTTTAATCACAGAAGTATCTTAAAAATGTATGAACGTAGTTATTTTCATTAGAGCATTGTTCCACTTACACATTGAGAAAAAAATAAACATGATTACGTTACAAAATGTTGAGTAACGTTGCTATTGATTTCGTTATAAAAAAAAATAACGAGCTGAATTACAACTTTAAACTCACAAGCGTAGCTTTTTGTTACGAACACGGAAGTGCAAAATTGCCTTAACCAACACCGTATAAATATAACTCATTAACTTGGTACTTGCTGTTACACAAATGGTTGGCTTAAGATAAATAAATCTAAAGAAATTTATTTATTTATTTACTTAATATAAGAATTCAAATCGATTTAAAATAAATAATTCATTTCCTAACTTAAATAATATAAAATTTAATTTCGACGGTAATAAAGTCAAACGCATTTTATAGACAAGGAATGGCTATAAAATTATTAATGGCATTTTTATAACAGTTCCACTCGTATCATGAATTGAATGTAATGTACTTTTCTAACCATAAGTTAAACTAATAAATTTCTATGTAACAAATTAAAAGCCTCATGAAACGTAGGAAAAGTATACTCAATAAACATAACTATTTTTAAAGAATGAATACTTTTTATGGGGCACAAGTAAGCTATATTGCTAGTTAAATGACCGGTAGAGTCAGTAAAAGTGCCAGCTAGACTTGTTATTAAATGTTGCAAAACACCAAGTACAATACACTAAGTGACATTCATTTATTTCCAATTTCCAGTTCAACTACTCCAGTTTAAGTGAATTTAATATTCAATTTAAACTATAGTTTACACAATTGAATTTTCGATTTATATCTAACAATTAATCTATTTAAACAAAAATATTGATCGCTAAAACATTATCGTAAAGCGTTTTGAATATTTCAAATAACTTTGTAATAAATACGAGTGTATTTTATAAGGTTGTTTTTTTTTTATTTGTACGACTTTGATACTGGAAATATTTTTGTTAAATCAAGTCGTTTTGCAAGTATACAAAATGTTCGGAAAAGACCAAACTTCATTAGAAACAGCATGATCATAGTGCCTTTCACTGAGCGAACGGCGGAAGCAAAGTTATGTCACACGCCGCAGTGGGCCATCGGCTGACCGAAATGGCCGACACACTTACGACGACCCACCAAAGCAAGAGTTGCGTCAACGACACAATATGACAACATATTGCATAACATTATTTTGGACTTTTCGATGACATTATTTGCATTTCGATTTCGATGTCGATGTTTTAATTTTTTGTATATATTACACATAAATTGATTTTTTAAAACCGTCGATAAAATAACCCGGTTATCGCTTGACCCCACATTTGAAAACTACGTTACTGGTAGCGTGATAAGCTTGTTATCTAAAGTACATTACTGAATCTAAATGAGAGGAAGTACAAATGAAACACGTCCCAATTTAACATAGTTTAAATCAACTTATAGAAATATAAGTAAATCGACAATGCAATGGTTTTTTATGGTCGAGGAATAAATAACAATAGTTCAGCGAGTTAGTATTTTTTTGCTATAACCAAATGAAAATTTTGTTAACTTCCTACTGTTACATTGCAAGCTTATTACGAGGCGCGAAATCACTAAGTTACGTTACGCGTAATATGTTTGAAGATACGCAATGCAAGCTGCAGGTAGGAAAAAATATAATATTAAGATTTTTAGGTAAGATAATTTACATAAAAAATCTTCATGGATCCTATGTTTGTTTTTAATAAATTTAAGTTTTTATTATTAATTAAATGTAATTCAACGACAATAACATTTTTTTTTTAAGCGCTTTATCGAAGGATACTTTTACACACTACTATTTACATATTAACAAAAGTCACACACTTATCACTCATATAGCTGTCTATGTGCCTAGACTATGTGTTATTATATCGGTAATACGCGAAGCAACTAAGCAGTTATATCATCTTTCAAAGTCATGTATGCAATTACAAGCAATAAGCCTTTTAAATTTGCTTGATGCAGCGCGTTTGTGCGACCAACTGTCTATTGCAGTTCGTTACGTAGGTAGGTACTGTTATTTAATACATTTTTTTAAACATGTATTGTAATATTTAAGTAATAATTCTTGCAATGACATTTACGTTTTACATTACAGTTTATACATGAGAACACGTTTTTAATAGATATGTGTATGTATGATGATGATAAGAGCTTGGTAATGAATGTATTAGTAGTTCAGGTAAAACTTGTTACAGCCTTTTCCATAAAACCTTAATTGAATTCAAACAGAAACCAAAAGCAATAATAATAAATAAAGTAAATTAGTGGTCAATTTATTGCTCAATAAATATATATGTATAAAAGATTCTTTGTTGATTCATGCAATATCAACCGAAAATTGACGTATGAGATATTAATTGTGTAACTAATATCAAGTCCCGTATTGGGATAGGTTTAGTTAGTTACCCCAAAAAAGAGTTGACGGGTATATCACGGTATATATTTTAATGACCAATCACAACCACGCAAAAATAAAAAAACACCAATAGATGTAATTAATTTAAGGTATATTTGTCGTCAATGTACATGTAAACATATGTACGAAACCTACTAGAGCTTTGTAATAATGTTCAGCTTAAAATCTCCTTATACCAAGTATCGTCGAAATATTTAAAGCCGTTATAGTTATATATTATGTTCATACTCTATACATATTGTAAGTTATGAAGCGAAAGTTATTTAGGATTGAATAACAAAGCACTGAAAGGTCGGATGAATATGCTAAAACGATAATAACCGCTTCGAGTATTGTGACGTAAGCGACACCAATCTGTTTCCTCGCCTTCGAAAGTAGATTAGCTAATATAAATATTATCCGACTACATGTTCCTATTTGATATTTTGTGATTGAATTTCAAAAATAAATGACTATGTTGTGCTATAATAAGATTTTAATTTAAAATACTTTTAACACAGCATTAATGAAATATTTGTGATATAAATCAGTAAATAAGTTATCAATGTTAGCATATATAAATATATATAATATGCATATGAGACATACCATTCAAAGTTTTTGAATATAATGATTACTAATCATGACTTCATACATCCTATATATAAATTGAGTATCTAAATATATATATTTTATAATATAAGTGTTTAGGTATATATTTCTTTGGAGGCTTTTGATTTATTAAAATAACTGAAATCTAATCATATTTGTCACAGAAGCTTCTAAATTTACAGATAGGTACTTTTTTTAAATTAGGAACTGACAAAAAAAGTACGCTTAACAAAAGGGGATAAAAGATAAATATAATAAAAGTTCAAAATGCTGGAAATAAAAATAATATATAAATGGACTCTTACGAAGACCAAATGTACGATAAACATATATCGTCAGTTTATCTTTGCATAGCGGAAATCAAATCACTAGATTTTATCAAAACTACTTCAACTACGTGTTGTATCGAAACTTCGCGTTGCAATATTAAACGATACTTTTCACCGCGGCATCAAAGGGACAACGACACTCAAAGTTTTGATAGGAACTTTATCTTCAAATTGAATTAACCATTAATATATTTTTTATATAGAGAGTTCGTTAATAAAATTAAATAAACACTGCGTCATTGCTGTTGCATTCATTACGCTTTGTGATTATGTAACATAAGGATTAGGTTTATTTTTCTTGGAAGTGCCATCCTCCCATAACTAAGATATGATCATCGCCCTACACGTGTAACCGTTTTTTACATAAAGTGATTGCAATCTGACCTCTGCAACTGAATATGAATCAGTAATGTAATGGATGGTGCTTTATTTTCGTATATTTTGGACTATTAAGTAATAACAATAATCGATTTTAGACATCGACTTGTACTCGACTTCGGACTGGAAAAATCCATACACAAAGTTCATCCCTCAAATTTCCCTCCTAAAATGAAATTAAAAAAATATATACCTATATTGAAATAAAACTAGTTTTTAACGGATTTAATCGCGTATATTAATTATTTTTAACATCCCGACGTTTCGAGCACTTTGCAGTGTTCGTGGTCACGGGCAGACTATAATTAATATACGCGATTAAATCCGTTAAAAACTAGTTTTATTTCAATGTGTAATAATCGCGAAAATCTAAGACAACATTATATATACCTATATGTTAGCGGATGCTTAGTTTTTAAAATTTACCAGTGGTACAAATTTTCGCTTTCTAGGCTGGGTAGTTTTAGTGTACTTTGACAGACAGTCAGGGCAAACGATTTTATTTATTAGTAAAGATAGATGTATATTGCATATAAATATATCTCTATGTGAACTTATAGAAGACTTCGTTTTGCCATTACAAGAAATATAAAAAAGCATAATCTATGTTTGTTTGTTTAAAAAACAAGGCAACGGAGAGGCAAATATATTAATGTGAAATATAATAATTATATCAAATATATTTCATCCTTGTGAGATAAGAATATAAACGAAATAAGAAAGAAATAACCATCAAGTAATGGTCCTTCAAGTAAAAAGTCAAAGTAATTTAGATCGATGGAGCGTGGCGGTTCGAATCGGTCAGCGCATGCTCCACGCCACTGCGCAGGAGTTTATCGAGTCACATCCCCAACCCATCTCGACCATCGATCCGAAAGATCTAATGCGTCACGCTTTGACTTCACTTATTTTATTATATGATTGTTTGAACACCGCAGTGGATAAAAATAATGATTTAGACTGTGTACTACAACTTCAGTGAAGTACTTAATCTTCTGCGTAATATTATATATTATTATAATTCGTCTATTGAAGAAATCTAACCATGGCATTAATATTAACGACAATTAATGTGATCAGTTTTAATAAATAACACTACGAAACAATAAAAATAATTTGGTAACTCTATTTCCATTGCTTTCTTTCTTTAAGTGCCATTCGTATAATTATATCAAAATATTTGCGTTGTGAACAATTATTCATAATAAATAATCTCTGTGGCAATATATTAATACAAACTGGAACAATTACCGACAACTACACTCATTAACGTCGACAACCACTTACGAAACAAGAAGTAGATTATTCAATAATTTACTGCTTATTGTTAGAAATACAATCTAAATACATTTATATTCAATTTCAGACTATTCTGGTTTGTATTTTGAGGCTATAATAAAAGTAACTTATTCTATATCCAAAGTTTTACTTTGGTCGTAATAAAAAAAATTGTATAAAATAAACTAGTCTCAAAACAAATGAAAAAATTCTTGTTTAATTATACACGTGTTAAATTTGGTCAAATTTACCTTTCAATAATGACGTTTTATATCCGACCGATTCATGTAATAACTTTTAAATTACGGAACAATAATAATATATCTAGTACGCCTGGAACTTCCTAGTCGTTTGGTTGAAAATCAGCATCAGTGAGAGTGGAGTGGTGCGCCCGCGCAAGCCCGGCCGTTACGTCACAGCGCACACACTCACACTTTCACTGTTAGATAATAGCACTCGTACCACGCCACTGCCTTACTTACACACTTACATACACAATAGGAAGTCGTCTAATGATATGTTCTTGCTTATTATATACCTACATTAAGTTTTTTAGAATAGATTCATCGTTTATAAATAATATTGTTTCGCAACAAATGTATGTGTATATTATGTAGATGTTATATTTAAATACTATTGAAAATTACGTCATTTGAGGAATATTGAGCAGAAATTCCAAAATTTAATAGAATATGGTGGAATTAGGTTATTTATGTTATATGCAAAACTTGATAGCTTTAGGATTCTGTAATCACCCACTTTTTCCGAAGGCAATAAGCAACAAATTTATGAAACTGGTACAGTAGACGCAGAATTAGACAGTTTAATGTTAGACGTATAGTTTGAAACTAATTCTTAATTTGAAGGTAAATTTTCGGGCAATTATAAATTTTAGCAAATATATTTATTTTTATATGCCTCAAACAATATGTCCAATGGAAGTTTTCGTTATGAAACATATAAACATATTTCTATATATTTTTAAATAACTTTAAGAATAATAAGTGTGTAAATTAATTACCACTTAGGAAACTAAATGTAAAGGAACGATTATAAATATGTACCAAGATAAAAACTATTGAAAGAAAACATAATATAACCTATATAATTATTTAATACATGCAAAGCGTTAATTTATTTAATGTATTGTAAACAATTTAAAATGAAATTTATTAAGATGACAATAGAGTTCCTATGGAATGCTATTAAATTACGATTTCTATCTCAGTTTTTGTGTAATACGTGCTTACATCTGAGTGACCACAGTTGGGAGATAATGATCTCTTGTCGACTTGATTTAAACCGACCAAATTTATTAAAAATGCTACCAAACTGTAGTTGGCGATGCATAACGAGTTAAAAAATTTGAGTAGATTAAATAATAGATTAACTGATAAAGTTTTTAATTGTTATGATTAGAATTAAACATGATTGCTTCTTTTGGTACTAAATTAATTTATCAGTTGTATGTTTATAAATGAAGGAAGGCAAAACAACGATAATGTTAGTTGTCTTCCCAGTTTAATTTTTCAAGGAGAATCAATTTTTGATAGCAAAAGATAATCATTTTATAATATATACCATATATTTATATAGTACATATACCTTAAAACAGGTTATTTAAGGATGAGATGACATTTCCATGTAAATATTTCGTTCGTAAATACTCATACCATTAATCTAGGTTTTTTTTAATGTTCTTAAATTTCATATAAAATTGTTTTAAGCACATTTAAAAAATCCACACGTAATGTATTTTAATTATTAAGAATGAAAGTATTTTATTTGCGTTTATTTAGTTGTAAAAAATTGTAAATCATTTTGTAACATAGTGATGGTATTGTACCAATAGATAACAAACCGTCATTGTTGTTAATAATATTCATAATTATTCTTATATTTCTATAATGCAATGTGTAAATATATGCCAAGACACTTATGGAAAATATATGTTAATAGAAGTGTAAAAGCGTGATATTAGTGGTGCTGTCGATTTTTTATATAGTTTTATATTTTTTATATGATGAGCAATAAGGCGTACATATATTGCGATAGACACTGAATACGATGTTAGGTTTATTCGTGGGTTGGTAACACAGCAAATGAATATTAAGTTCGGCGTATCCGCATGTAGCAAGCGACCTTGGCTTTTTGCTCGTTCAGTAAGTTAATTCTTTCCGTATCTTGAACATCGAAGTAGAATATATACATACCCGATGTAATAATAGTATTTAATGTACGTGCACCTCATACACATGACATCTCAAATTTAACAAAGAATACGAATTTAATGGGACGAGGTTTAAAGTTGATTAAATCGCCACTAAATTTTGGATATTAAAAATTATTTCCGCCGGTGTTTTCGATGTATATTGCTTTTCTATGGTAACGCCTTATTGATATCCATTTAAGATTTAGCACGCACTTTTTTTAGTGTCTTAAAGACTGGTCACGAACGTCGGTAAAAACTTTTATCTCCGAAAGGCAACCTTGATCTTTGCAAGCGAAAAAATTACGTCGGTATTGTGAACAATTCGTAACATACTTATGAAAAAAATATGTAATTATAGTTGTGTCAATTAAGATTTAGACGTGGTTTATTTTTGTTTATAAAACCTTCTATAAGTTACGTAGTAGTTGACGAGTGTAATTAGTTATTTGAAACAAATGATTAATAAACATTGATATTATTAGAACGTTTGATACTGTGACACAAAGTTGAGGTACAATTATATTATTAATATTGTCTTATATTAAGTAACATATATATACAGATAGAACAGTTTTATCATTAAAGCTGATTTTTGAGCTTATATATCTAAAACTAAAACGATTTTATATGATATTTGATAAATATGTTATACGTTGGATGGATCGTAAATTCATTTTATATTCGGCATTTTTCATTTATTCCTACCAGTTTCGGTTGTCAAATATTTGGCTAATTGAAATATTTTGCCGAACAACTCTTTTTCAATTTGAAATTAATGTGTTAAATTATATTATGTTAAAGGAATTTGACAACTCTTTTCTTTGTCGAAAATTGAATTTTCTACCTGCACACGTGTTCCCCTCCTCTTAGAACCTGGGTGCCTTTAAACGAGGTGTAAAGAGGGATCTTGCAGGCCTGCATGGCAAGGATTGCCAGTGCAATTCATTCTTCCTGACTGTACTGGCCGCGTTCGCGTTTGGACTCTACTATCACTTACCATCAGGAGCGGAGTAAAGTGGAGGCATACACGGAAAATATAAAAAAAAATTATTTTTGCTATAGTAATCTAATGTTATTTAATTCTGTCGATGCAAGTATATTTAGACATTTGACAATTATATATACTCAATGACTGGTGGTTATTGTGAAATAGTGAAAAACCTAGGGAAGTGCAACAGTGGTTTTCGCATTGGTAGCTTGAACATTAAAAAAGCGGAGTGCTTTTCTTCAATTTAGGGCATATACATATAATATTGGTAAAAGATTTTTTATCAATTTTATCGTGAAGTTTGCTATTTAAATTAAATTGATTTTATTGTTTTTGAATATTTTTTGTAGTTGTATCTGTTTCGTACTTTATACTCATATAAACTTAATCGAATTTTTTAGTGTTCGATAAAAGCCATATTTTTCCCATTATATCATTACTTTCTTATTCTAGAAATGAATAAGTTAAGTTTTGTCAGTAATTACAGCAATCTATAAAAAAAACAAAAGCTTTACATTAATAATTAATATAATAAACATTTGACTCAAACACACTCTATATAAAAGCGTATCAACGCTTTTATACCAATTTATTATTTTTATTTTATTAATAAAAAAAAGAATTTGCTAATTTCTTGTATTATATTAAAACATAATACAAGAAATTAGCAAAATTCTTTTTTTTTTCCATCATAATTATTATGATGAGAAAATTTGCCGGAAGGAGAGCTGTTGGGCGCAGAAAAAAGGCTTGGGTGTGCAACATCCGAGAATGGACGGGAATTGCGAGTGCTGTCGATCTCTTTCGCCTCGCGAAGAACAAGAAGGAGTATTCAAAGACCTTCGCTAGTCGGAGTGGCACTCGAAGAAGAAGAAGCAAATTTTTGACAGTTTCAGATTGAGCAATAATAATACGATAAAAAATATTACAAACAATAGGATTCAATGTGCGTTACGATTTCTTAAATATTTATTATTATGTATGTATGTGGTACGTACATATGTACCTATAATAACATATAAGGCTATTGTCACATTATGTAAATCAAGACATATTTTTATTTAGTGTCATCAAGATGTTGATTTCTTATTCTAAAGCCATACGTTATTTGTCACGAAATACCGATGAAGGCAATTTAACTATTTAAGTTCAGACGTACGTGACTGTGATTTTTATGATCAAGTTGAACATCATTATTTAGTATGGAAAGAACCCAACGAAGTTCAGGTAGACGATTCTGATCGCGTCAATCGTTATTTAGTGGTCTTTATTTATTGTTATTTAAAATATAAATTGTTTTGAAAATAATATTAAACTTGTGGCCCAACAGAATTACAATTTTAGACGGTTATATTGTTTATACGGCAACGGAACTTAGTCTAGAGTTCATGGTGGGGGCCGATAACTTATATACTAATCTATGCACTTCTATGCAAAACTCTTAGCGGCAGACAGTTATATTGCTTATACTGCTGCAGATCCAAAGGAACTTAGTCTAGAGTTCGTGGTGGGACCCATTCCATTTTATACTTTTCTATGCAGAAACTCTTACCAGCAGCTCGGAGTTAAAATTGTACCCCCGTCTCTCTCTGACTGTGTTGAATAGTAGGTAATCCCTTTGGTCTAAAAGAGTGAAAGAGACCTGTGATTTCTTAAATACATGTGCATTTTAATACATCTTGTGTTTCGCTCCGGATCGTTTCGAACAGCCGTCGTAGCTGAGATCGATCAAGAAGACATCATCATTTAAATTGTGTGGTGATAACGGCGTTCCTTGTCAAATAGTTTATTAAAATTAGGTTTATTTATAGTATATAGCTATAGCTTCACTTAAGATTTTTTTATTTTAATATATATTTTATTTAATACGCTGTCCTAACACAAGTTCAAGTAACTTTACAATTAAGCTACACCACACGTCGCTTACATTAAGTAAGTACTATTTCAAAATATGTTTAAACGATCACGTGAATAGTATTTTAGATTTTTATATTCAAAACTCGATAAAGATTTAGCAGAGATTGTTAATTTGCAAATCGATAGACGGGAGAAAGTAAAATTATCTACACTTAATTGATATTCATTTTTAATTGTCATATTAATTTATAGGTAACGATAACAGTGACGTAAGATGACTTACAATGTAGGAAATGATAAACAGAAAAATTAACAACCTGTAAATGAGCCACAGTCAGGCTAAGGTCTCCACTTTTTTCTACGATAATACTTGAGGCTTATTCCATCACCAAACAAAGTTGGGATACACAAGTGGTAGGTTTGCATCCGACACATGCCATTCACGTATCCTCACGTTTTTTCTTACCACTAAGTAAGAAATTAAATTAATCGCATGAAATTTGAGCGCTGCTTGCCGTTGTTTGATCCCACAATCATCGGCTATCTGGTCTATTAAGGAAATATTAAAGCAGACATATCTTTAAATCTTTTGTATAATATTTAATTCAGGATACATAAATCAAAACTTTTCCACTAATATTGTTGTAGATGTGTCTACCGTTGTATCGGTTAAAGGACAACGTGTTTATGAGACAGATTAATATTTATCAGTTCTCGGATACAACAATAACAGCGAATCAAGGTATCGATGTGTTAAAGAGCTTATGAATATAAAGCAAAATTTACATACCTACCCACTTCATCTCATACATTCATGTACGACTAAGGCCTCCATGTTTTAATGTTTTACGAAATCGATAGTCAGTTTAATGATCGGCCTCCGGCTGCGGGTCGATGAACGATATAATATATCGTACGTTTATCATGTTAGTGTTATATTGTCATGTTTGTTAATAAACTAAGACAATGTTAGTGTCTAATGACAAACTATTTACTTGTTGAGGTTTTATCTCGAAGCCGAGACGGTGACTCACGACTTCTGAGCACAAAAGACTCGCAGGCAGTTTACGCACCGACCACGGTACACATTAAACATGTTAGTACGTCACATTCGTAAAAGGAACAAAGCATTTAAAAGTAACGAGTGAATGTGAAGGTCTCATCAGTTTTATAACGAAAGGAATGTTTTAAAATACTATATATATATTATAACCACATACTACTGAGCGAAGTGGTATTCACTGTCGTCTAAAGTTTAACCGCGTTTCTGGACTTCGAAACCGCGGCGATATAAAACTTTTATTGGCGTTGTCCCTTTTATTACACCAAAGTGTGTCCAACACCAGTCGTTTGCCAATTGTTCTTTTAAAAAAAAAAACGCACCCTAGCTAGACTGCCATGCGGGTCGCGTGCATCGCGCGTGTCCCCCATACTACGCAAATTTAAAGTATAAAAAGCTTTAACCGGCACTCGAAACACGCATAAACTACGTGATGAGCTATTTAAATAAACGGCAATATGTTTTATTAAATAAAGAAGGGGTGAGCACCGCAATACGAGGGAAGGTGTGAAAGATCAAGGTTCTGCCACGAATATAAACAGATTTACATATTGGATTGGTATGTTTTACGAAGAGTACACCGGTTGATATTTCGAACCGGATCCTATTAGTAACTTCATTTGTCATTAAGAATTCATCGCTTCTTGAAATATATAATTAAAATGACCTAAAAAAAACTTTATAACATAGAATTAAATCTTTTATTTAAGATATAAGTATAAAATTAGCACTCTCATTCTAAAACTTTAATTGCGGTTCAGAAGGAAAATACCTTATAAACCATATATTAAGTACAAAATTCCATTAATTTTAATGAATTTTAATATAAAGTGTTTTTATTGTATTTTTAATTTATATACTTATAAGTTAAAATATATTAAAAAACGAACGTGTTACCGGTAAATCGTTAATGAACGCAACGTCGCATCACTGTCACTGGTTATAGATTCGAAGTATAATTTAACTATAACGGTTTTGATCCAACCCCTAGTTGATAAGTGAATACGTTAACCTTTACCCCGGGGGCGAAAGCGTGACCGTTACAATAAACGTAATGTATACGCCGTCTATACGAAGCTAATTAAGTTACATGTTTCTAAATTTAGTATTCTAATTGATTCTTCTTTTTTTTCTTTCATTAATTCTTTTTTATATTCTATTAGCGTCTATAATGCTGGATTTACAAAAAATAATTTTACACATTTATGCAAATAATGTTCCGACCGATTTAAGGGATACCAGTCAACTATGCATAGTTATATTGTGCAAAAGTGTGCCCTAAACACAGGTGCACCCTCATAATCTGATGGGACGGTATATTCGACACGAGCTGCAAGAGTTCAGGCGCAGGACCTACGTGCTACCTGAGGCACGGGAGTGTAGAAACTTCCATCTTAGAGACTTCGAGCTGTTTCTGTATATTTTTCGACTGAAAAATCCAACCCTTTTTGTCGGTCCAATCTGGGGTTTGAACTCAGGACCTCATGATCTACGGCCTTATATCTAAAAAATATAATAGATATAAAACTTTTATATTAAACGATTAGATTTAGCGATGCTAAAATACCCAGAATTATATCAACTTAAGAAAAATATCACAAAAAATATCTTTGAAACGAGAAATATTTAAAAATAACCTTAAAATTATTATATAATTAGTATAATAGGATGTATGTTAAAAATAATTCTAATTAATTCAAATTAAAATTCACATTCCCATAATATTGGACAAAACATTTGACCTGCCTCTATAAATTTATTTTAATAGTAAAACTAAAGTATTAAAATAAAATTATTCAAAAAGAATAATAATTTTTTGAATATTTTAATTTTTTTCTGAAAATTTGTTTAGCTCCAACACGACTCATAAGTCGAGCTAGTCATAAATTTGAGCGGAATCTATATCATATAACAGTATTACAGAGATTAGTTTATATGATATTCAAATAAAAAACCTCCTTTTTATCATGGAATAAGAGATAGGAGCCTAAAAAGGAGGAGGAGCTAAAAACGTACTCAGCGGCGAAGGAAAACATTGTGAGGCAATCTGCATGTGCCTAATTTCAATGAAACTCTATCACTGTGTATCCATTGACGAGCATTGGAACAGGGCGATGGATTATTTCCAAGCCTTCTACTCAAAGGAAGGCCTTAGCCCAGCAGTGGTGTCTACAAGTCGTTGCTTTAATAGATACATTTATTGGAAAATAGTCTTTTCTTTGGGGTTAACAAAATTTAGAACACGGCCAACACAGTTTACTTTTCGTATGCTTCATTTATATTTGTAATTCAGAATGTCATCGTAAGGATAACTAACGAAATTCTGATACATTTGTATCCACTAACCCACATTGGAGAAGCGTCTATTTATTAGCTCCAAACGTTCTTTTTAAGAGGACAGGATACCAAAGTTTAGAACTAGGCTATTATTTATTTTCTTATTATTTTATTAGAAATTTAAATAAATAAATTCCATTAAATATATATAATTACATGAAATAAAGATATTTTAGTGATTACGTACATTTTTAGTAAATGCACAATGCCAAGTGTCATAATATCTAGTATTCAAATAAAAGTGACAAAATATTATTGATAAATAATTTCTCATTTTTCATTTGTATTACGAAATTGTATTGTATCATTATCGCAGTATCAGTATCATATTTTATAATATAAAATCACAGATTAGAACATTACCAAAGCTATTTGAATATATATTTTACCTTTTTCAAAGTTACATTATATATACTGGTTAAATAATGTGCTACGTAATTATGTAATGTTAACTTTTCCTCTATATGATTTTTATATTAATTTAATACTATTTTGGAATTTTCATGTAACTTATGAAGTTATTCATTATTTCATGTAGGGTGATTTTTATCAGTCGTTCGTGTAGAATACGGAATCCTGTTGAGTTATAAATAAAATAAATCATAAAAAAATATAATTAGTATAATAACAAAAACCGCAATCATTTTTTTCGTCTTCCATCAAACCATTCCTTGATTACTTGTTTTTTCAGAAAGCAATAATAAATTACTAATAATAATTATAAAGCTATCAGAATCCCACGTCACGTTCCCATGGCATCAATCTTCCCTGTTTTGATTTCCCCGTTAATAGCAGATTGCAATTTTTTTCAATTAATCATTTGAAACCTTATTCGAATGGTAGTAGAGTTGGATATGCATTGTTATTGTGATATAGTGTTAAAAATATGTTAAAGCTTAATAGAACCCGCATGAATTTACCCCTCAGATTTCGTTACGCACGGTAACCAGCCCCTAAACCGTAGTCAAGAGCCAAATATAACATATGACAAATTCAGTTAACTATCTTTTATTACTTTAGTACTACACGCCCTCATCACGCCAACTTAAATTCTCACGCTAGTCGTTTTGTTCCTTACAAATATTCACCAATAACATTCCCATTACTTAGAAAAATTGTCTAGATACGTGATTGATATTTTAATTGTGCATACTTACTAGTCAACTATTTGAATATGTCACTCGGTTAGTGAAAACGAAATATATGTAATATTTTTCATAAATTTTTATTTAACTTACAATCTTGCAAGCTGGATTAGAAGCACTTTCGTTTGTCCTACGTAATTACAATTTTATATGTAGGTTCAGTTCCGGTGACAAAACACTTTTATGTTTATCATGACTTGATTCTACGCCACAGATGGACTCCAGACGAAGAAACTCCTTAACAGTCAACGTCATAAACACGAAATATTGTATACTATAAATGCTTGTTTTTTTTTTTTAATGGGTTTTTACTAGGGATGGGCCGAAATTCGTTCGACATTCGTTTTAACCCAATTTCGGCAGCTTGAACCGAACTTCGGCCGAGATTTGGTTCAAATGCCGATCATCTGGTGCAAGAATACAGTACAATAAAATTCCTACTTGCACTATTTTGGCTGAAATTAATGGATAGCATCATTTATTTTCGTAGGAACAAGTAAAACCTAACGTACAATGTGATTAAAATTAAACTATCTTCTTAATTAACTTCTTCATGCAAACTTTAATAGCTGATCTGTTATTTAGTATAGGCAAGTAATTTTATTTTTGGAATACGATATTGGTCCCATACAATGTACCTTTTAATATACAAGGTTATTATAATTTATACTTATAACATATCTGAGAAGAAGAAGATAATTTAATTTTTATCACATTGTAGGTTAAGGTATACTCGTACTTTACGATGTTTCGTTCTCGAGAAAGCGCGGCGAAATTGAACCGTATATTGTACAATATTTCAGCCCATCTCTACTTTTTACTATAAAACGTTTATAAAACATTTTCATTAATCTATAAGAGTATAATAAAGTACACCATATTTTTGAACGCCCAATTCACAGAAAGCGTTAGACCGATATGTAAAAAGAAAATGCCGTACTTTTTATCTAAGAAGGTAGGCAACTTCTAACTAAGACCTACTCCAGTGAAATACGAGTGAGTTCCTAAGGAGACATACTATTAGTACATCCCAATAATACACGCCAGAAGGCAAGGCAAAACTAGCATATTCATTATAATACGTCAAGTAACAATACCGTTATTAAGAAATCAATTAATTGTAAAATATATCTTTAACATAGTTTTTATACACGCACAAAAAATTGCAACGCAGAATGAACGAGATTAAAAGTATGAGTATGTATTTTGTCATTAATAAGTTTGCTTATCAATGTGAAATCACTATATTAATAATGTTGAGCGGGCGACCGCCAACCGTCACTTAATAAAAACAGCGAGGGAAGAGCGGGGAATTTGAACTACCCGCATGAAACTTATGGCGGTGTGCCAATCTAGTTTTCCCCTCGAAGAGCTATTTAAAGCAGAAGGGTGTACTCTAAAATGGATCAACACGATCACAATGTATGACTATTATATGATAATTAAAATGACTATAGCCACTTAAGTTGAAACGTATAGTATCTACGTATTAATAAGTGAAACAATTTAGACCAAATTAAAATATACGCAATATTTTGTTTGCAACATGTGATGCTTGTAATCAATTCATTCAATTGACATTCTAGTTTTAATTAGACGTCACATTATTTTTAATAAAATTTATGTTATCTCCAAAACTAAGTTACTTAATAGATCCCAATTTCTATATTTAAATAAAATCTCATTTAAAGACAAATTTAATGGTCGAAATAACAGAAATAAACTGCATTTAATGTTTACAGTAAACCAAATAATTCAATTTTCTGATAAATTTTTGGTATACCAGTTTATTATGGAACATCAAAATCAATAGTCAAAAACTAAACCAAGAACATTAAATGTCATCGCGTCAAAAGCGAACCTTCAGTTCGGGCGAGTTGAGCCAAATTTAGTTAATTCGCGTGCGTCTAAATCGCGAGTCACGTTTAAAAACAAAAGGCCCGCGGCGACCACCGCCGAGCTTTCTGAGAACTCTTGAGACTACTTTTAGCTCGTCCCTTTGAGCGAAAATAATCTTGCTTCACTGCATTTACTGACTGAATTTCTAGCGTAAATAATAATTATTGTTTGTACAAATTGCCTCACGGTTAAAACAATGCTTATAAAATGTATTTTTATAATGACTGCTCGTTGATTCTGCATCGTTTCATATTAAAGTCAAAGTTTTAATTCGTTTTACCAATATATTCCAGATGCTTAGCTAAGACAAAGGCTTATTATTTCTGCTATCTTAAAGTATTTATGTAATATTTATGTTATTATTAATTTTAGCAAATAAAAAAACATTTTACAGTTTGCGAACATTATTTAGCCTAAAATGTATTTATTCATGTAATGGTTTCAATGTGTATGAAATTGTGTGACGAGGATTTATTAGTGGTACGATGAAGTCGCAACAACAAAGCAGTTTGAAGGGACCGAGTGTGTTTGTATAGGCAAGCGATAACTTCGTCGTGCAACACTTTGTAGAGTTATGATATAGACTTCAGCATTACGGATGCGGTAATTCACAATCATATACATACAATAATTTCGTATATATTTTCTATATAAGAAAAAAAAGGGGCATACAATCTATTCCTACCCTGTTATCTAGGCATTTAATATTTTTGTCACACACAAAAATTCCATCCATCCATGACCCATCGCCCAGAGATAATGGTACTGTTAAAAATGATAATTTTATTCTGTCGGTCGTCAATAAGCTGAAAACTAAAATCTTAAATGTTCACACTCTGTTGCTTGTAGTTGCACTGGATCACTCACTCAAGGCGATAGGATAACGTGTGATGGCAACTTGGTAGACGGAATAGGGTAGACCGACGTAATACAATATTGTAAACTGTGTATAATACATATATACCTATCCGAGCATCAATAAATTTGTTTTTATAACTCTAGTAATATTTATGTTTAAAAATATACAGAAATGTAAAGCAAAATAAAAAAAATATGTACCGAAAGGTACCCATAGTAAAAAAAGTTCTGCTATCAAACTCTCGGTTAACAATATAACTTAATGGCTTATTACCAATTTGTAGAATTCTCATTCGAGATATATACCTGAAATATTTAAATCGATACGAAAATCAGAAGTAAACTAAAATTGAATGAAAAGATTTGTTTCACATTGACTAGTTACGAAGAGTAAGCTTAATATAAATTCCCATGTTGCAGGCAAGACCAATAAAACTACAAAAAATTAAATATTTAATAGTAATCGAAAATGTAAGTAATCCTTACATGGTGATTAAAATCTTTACTTGATTAAGCATAAAATTAACAATATGTCGCCAAAATAACATTGAAGGATAAAAATAGTGTTTATAATTTTATGTTCCGGTATCATGATAAAACTGTTCGTTTTATCATTAAACAAAATACACTTTTGAAATATTTATAGGTAATAAATATTTCCATAAAATATTTTTACGTTATGAGATAAAAATAATAAATTAATTGTGATCGTTTCCGCAATTCAAAGCGGAAATACCGAACACGAAATTCTATCAACGTTAAACATAGGCCAATACTGAATTAATGCAAAGGTCCTCGACTAAATTGATCTTTCCGACTCTTTGTGAGCGACTTGTTTAATTGTAGAGCATAAATTATTAGATTGATTTTAAATCACAGTTGCTAGGGTTGTACCTGAGACAGTTTATAACATGAAGGCGTAGTAAGGCGGGTGTCGCGATAAATTTGCACTTCTGGTTGCCACTCCCAACCAAATACCTAAGCACCGATTACAATACGCAATCAAGGATAAAATGATCGATTTTGATAAGATATTAATATATATAACATAGAAGTCCATATTAAATATATATAACAACTATCGCTGTTTTGTCGCTCTATCTCTTATGAAAAATTGTTTCATGTAAGACAGGTTTTTTATATTTTATTTTGATTAAATTAAGATGATCGAATTAATATGTATATTTGAAAAAAAACTATCAGAATATTCCATTCCTCTTTATAATTTTATCATAGAAATTAATAAATATATTATTTCTTAAACCTTTTAATAAAACCTTACATTACAGTCACATAAAATATTTTATAAAATCGTCTTTCAACGTACATTATCATATCCACTGTTTGAGCTTCCTTGTCGTATGTATCGTTGATATCATATATGTACACATTGCATAAGGGTATATAACTAGCATGGTTTGGATGTTACTTATTGTTATAGGGATAAGGTTCAAAATGCAATCGCAGGCAATTGGTAGCAGGGGAAGAGGTCGAGGCTATCTGACGATAAGGAGTGAACCGTTGGGTTGAAAGCCCAAATGACAAACTCACGATTGTTGATATGAGCCGCGCTAACGTTGTTTGCGGCGGCACACCCGGGTGCTTCTAAGAACCTTATAAAAAATCTAAGGAGTTCTTGTGAGCAAACAACAGAAGCACAAAACGTGTATACTATACCTTGTTTTACTTAACAATATCATAATAATCATAATATTAGTTATATTTAGTAGGTCAATGTGATTTTTAAAATTATATTAACTTGTATAGTCACTGGTTAAAATGTAAGAGGTATGAATGGAGTATAAAAAATCGAGATAATCTTAATTGTAATGATTCATCATGACTTCAACGTTATATGTTATTGCGAATACATTTCCTTCACGCCGCACTCGTGATCGCTATCACGTATTATAAATAAAATACACGATACACATAAAAACCTAATTAATTATACTTTATAAGAAGTGGTCTGCATTAATAAAAAAAATATAATATAATACAATAAATTAATTAAATATTGTAGAGCCGAGAGGGCAAAGAACACGAATCTTCGAACGAATCTTAACCGATTGTGGGTTAAAAATCGAGCTAGCACCAATGAATTTTCATGCCATTAAAAGAAAACTTTGTGTGGTGACCTGGGATGAAATCTTGCCACAAGCGTATCCACTCGTCCGCATTTAGCAACGTGAAACAAAGACAAAATCTTCTTCTCAAAAGGAATGCGAGGCCTTACCCCAGCAATGGCAACATTTACAGGCTGTTACGTCCTTTATCTATTTAGTTTTAAATCGAAATTTAAATTTATTAACCGGCCAAGTTTATATGTACGTTTATGCTAAATATATAAATATTTAATTTTATAATTCAGACGTGTTACTTCAATAGCAAATAATTGCTGATTTTAGGTAGAATACACACACATACAATATCATCATATCATTTCATTCTAACACAATAACTGTCAATGTGTGTGTTCTTCAAACAGTAAACGTAAGGATATGTTATTAGCTATAATTATGAAACTGGTTTCACTTAAGCTAATTCCACAAAAAAATACATATTAAATGGGGTATCGGGTTATAAGAGCTTCGCACGTTCCAAGATCGTATTTCATTATGTAACGAAAGATACAGGTTTTATATAAAAAAAAAATAGATATCTGTGGTTTATAATAAAATTCTCGCTTTTGACAGCTCGAAAAATATAATGATGATATTTTTTCCAATTTCGACCACGATGACTTTTCTTAAGGGAAGTTAGCCAACTCTGCTGAACATATAGTGCATATGCATAACACAAGCGGAATAAAAATCAGGTGCAGTACCAGGATATAGGTGATTTCCTAAGCAAATAAATGTGAATACTGCTATCCAAACTCGGAGTTGCTACTGAATATTTCATGATAGATATAACCTGAGAACTTTTTTAGATCGACTTGCGATGTGAACCCCGGAGACCTCAGGCCCACTAAGCCAATGAGGAATTTATACAACGTTATAAATGTATTAAGTTATCAAGTGTGCTTTTCGTTTAAATCAAGTAGTATTATAGGCACGTTTATATTAGTTTATTAATATACAACTACTATCCGGTTTCCATAAATTATGGTCACAATAATCTATAGTCCGATAAAGGAAATCAAGGTCTTTAAGATTCTAACAAATTTAAAAACAGAAAAACGTTCACTTTTACTTTCAATTCGAACGCTCTGCCCTCACTTCCCAATAAAAAGAGGAAGGATCTACCAAAAGTACACTATCTCCCTTTCCCATGTCATGAATCATATATAACCATCTTCTTCTTGCTCTGTAACATCTTTAGTTAAACAAGTTTTCTTATAACCGCTTAGTCATCTTGGGTCAGTGATAGGAGCTCAAATGTCATTGCAATCGACATGAATAGCGGGCTTAATTTTGATTCACAAATAATATTAATACGAAATATTCCATCAATTCTCAGTTCTAGTATTCCTAAGGGTTTACCTTGACAATAAGTGAAGGTATGAAGCTTGAACCTTCAACAATAAATTAGTTGGAAACCTTAGAATATTTTAATATTTAACAAACAGTTGCATACTCATAGATGCTATTAATAGTTATGTACTTTTATCTAATGATTTGAATATAATTTTTGAATGTATTTGGAAATGTGTTAGATTAATATATATTAATAATAAATAAAATGTATTTTACGAGTTATTTTATAAATCTTTTACAATCTTTTTGACAAGTGATCCATTTTTTAAGTTCAAAGGACAATTATTATCTACTTAAATAATATTGTTATGACGTTTATTTAGATAAGAGTTATTATTATGATACAATTCTAAAAGCAATTGAAAAATATTCGTGAAATAAAAATAAATACAATCGCACATTTGAGAATAAATAAATACATTTTACCCTTTTATGCGGGTTTAGTATGACCGTTATGGTTCTCCTAGCGATGGTAACAAAATGTCGTAACGTTATTGCTTTTAACACATACTATTTGTATTTTTTAAACTTTACTTATTTTTGGTCGTTGCGTGAGTAAGTATTTATATTATGATCCAAAGAGATTGCAATGTGTATTTACACTTATAACTTAAAAATGTTTTTATTTTGTGTTTTTTGTACAACGTGCTTATAATTTATATCAGGTTGCTAAATTAAAACAATATATTTACTGTTTTATGCAGTCTATGACATTTAAATAAAAAATATATTCAGTAGAGTCTTTAAATAAATACAAATCAAAATTAAAAATAGCTCCAGTACAATAATGACCGTGTGGAATGGTGGCAAGAATGTTAGCATTTCGCCGTTGAATCGCAATACCTCTGGGTGAAAAATTACTATATAACCTCAATTACTGGTGGTCGACACACCACTGTTAACAGAACCGAAAGGTTTAAGAACTGAAGTAAAGAAGACGAATAGATAGAGGTTTTATAAATGTAGATATTAAATGAAAAAATAAAAGACGATTAGTGTGAATATTTCGATTGTTCGCTTCAGTAGGGTCTTATATAGACATTTTACTTATCTGTGTTCTCTTGACTGCTGACACAACAAACTGTAATGCATTGAATTGACAATTGACATTATTGTCCATCAAATTTAGGGTTCTGTAATTAGAAATAATTTTCAAAATAAAAAAAATAGAAATAATTTTGAAAAAATATATAATATATAAAGAAGTTATTGTTTTGTTTTTCAACATTTCTTTTGCATGAATATTGATTGAGTGGTATTTATAATTATATAATACATTTCTAATTTACTAGTTAAGGGGACTACATGAGCTAAATGCAAGTTTTATAATGCAAAAAAGTATATGATCCAATGCAGTAAACCAGATGAAAAAAATATATGATAATCTTCAGGATACATGCTAAGTATTTGTTATTTTGAAAACATGATATAATTAATTTGGTACGATAGAAAAAAATCACAAAGTTACCTCTAAAAAGATCTTTTAATCAATAATAACTATACTTATATACGTTCCATAATTCTGGTTTTTTGTCAGATTATTCTACAAGCAATATACTATTTAACCTGGGTGTCACTTTTTTAGTAAAATCAATAGATTTTTTTTAAATCCGATATTCTTATTTTCGAACAAAATGCGTACGCATGTGTGCGTAAACGCCGTGTACAGACAATGCCGGCCGAGGCCTGATGCTATACAGACGTGTCGATCTTTTCGCCGCATCATTCATTACGTTACGAGATATTTTTTTGTAATTTTAATTGTAAATTCATTGTTTCATGTTTTCTTATAATAAATTTTATTCTTTCTTGTAAATAAATATATTAAGTTAAAATAGTGTAGTAGTAATTAGGCATTTGTTTTTTTATTATATTATTTGTTATAAATTTTAATTATGTAAATATGGGAAATAAAGTGAAACGCGTGAGGAAAACTAAAAAACGTTTATATAAATCAAGCGCCGAACATACATATGAACGATATTAAAAGGTAAGAGTATTTAATTAGTAAACATATTTTTTTTTTATAAATTATGAATATTGAAAACATCTATTAGAAAAATGTGCAATCAGTTCGCATATTATCAGATTTTTCGAGCCATTCTTATTAATTACGATAGAGTATTTGGTCAAAGGAAGGAAAACACCAATTGACTTTCATGGGGATCAAGTGACTATATTCGATCCCCATGAACTCGAAGCATTTTTTTTTTCATTATAACTACTATGACATATTAAGATACATATTTTTTAAATACATAATTTTATAATTAATAAAAATGTAATTACTAACATATATTTATTTTTTACAGATTAAAGAAAGTCGAAAACAATAACACGGAAGCTATTTATATTGCGTAAGAGTTTAATTTTATCGATTGTTTATAATAAGAATTAAAGTTATGTATGAACTAATTTTAATAATAATAAAAAAAAGTAAAGTCGTAACAAAAAAAATGTAATTGTTGTGAACCAGAGAACTAGAATATTTAGAAGTGTCATTTGTACGTAATTCATAAATTTAAATTTTTTTGTAACGTCCGCCATATTGGATTGAATATAGCAGCAATTCATGAATCGTGCATTGTCATCGAGATTAAATATGTGAGCCAACTTTCAGCTGAAAGTGGGTGTAATATTTATTCCAAGATTCCAGGACATTTGTAATAACATTAATACATACAAGTGAAATTAAATAAAAAAATTTAGAAAAAAATTAACACTAAATGTTTTTTTTTTTGTAATACTAAATATAAATAAAAATATTTTAAGTTTAATTAAATCAGTTTTATTTTTTAATCATTTTCGAATAACAGTCAAAAGCAATACAAATTATTCTAATATCCTATCTATTTTTATGAGATTTATGATTAACCTTTCATTCATCAATGATTCAACCAAATCGAATTGACAACATTTTTTTCTAGTAAATATTTAGATTTTTTTTTTTAAATTGAATATATATTTTTTCTTTATGAACCAATATTAATAAAACGAACAAATACTACGCTATATGTTACCCCACGGTCACTACACTACAGATTTCGAACACTTTTATTATATAAATAGATCATTAAACTTTTATAAAATGTTAAAAATTGGTATGTTTCAATATTTAGTATAAGAACTAATTGTGGTATAATAATATAAATAATAGAAAAAAAAGGTTAAAACTAACTGTCTATTTTATTGTATACAAAATATAAATAAAAATATTGTAAGTTTAATTGAATCAGTTTTATTTTATAATCATTTGTTAACTAACATCGAAAGAAATAAAAATAATTCTGTTGTCCTATCTATTTTTTATGAGATTTATGATTGATCTTACGTCGCTCGGCTTGACGCCATCTATTAGAATATTTGGGCGTAATCTCGTTACCTCGCTTAACCCTTAGTACACGGGCTTGCCGTTTTTGTCGATTTTGTAAGTGTGTGCGTGCGATTCTCAAGGGCACTTAGCTCTTGTAGTCCTCTTAAGTTAAATAGTTTATTTGCTTATATAATATAATAATGTTTAGCTATACAATGTATATAATTTTTGAAAAGGTTAGAATATAATAGTAACTATATATTTTTCGACGCAAATAAAATATTGGTTTTGGTGTAGGTTTTATATGACTTTACGGTGTAAACATAGCCTGGTAAGAAATATTGATTACCTGAGCCCGCATGCTTATCAACACACAAGGCAAATACTGAACGCTTAATGTGTCGAGTTGACGACGATAACTTGATAAGGCTCACTTTAAAGTTTATTTAAGGACATAGATAAAATCAACACAAATATAAATCGGAAATGCTTCGATACGAAATAGTAGAAATATGATAGATGTTTTGATGACATCTTGAATAAATATGTAAAAATAATATTATTATAAAATATATAATTATCACTCGAACGAAATCATAAAATTGTCTAGTACATATTAATCGCATGAATTATTCAATTTATACGAGAAAACGACAACATATAACATTTATTTATAATTTACCGATATGTATGTATTGCAATACATTAAATAAAATGCTGTTTTTAATTAAGCCCGATGAGTTTTGTCGATACGCGTCTTCCCTTACATGCACTGCTGCAGAACAAGTTGTACTCCGATCATTTAAGATACGACATTACAAAGATAGCCTAAAGCAACAATCGGCACTATTGTGCAGTCTCGTTAGGCCACTAAATTGTATACAATTTTCAAATCAAGCGCAGCGTGTTTTTCTTCACATAAATGATAGCATACGGCTTTCCAAAGTGGCTATCTACGCGTCGATCGTATCGCTGGAAATTTATTCAGTTGCAACAGTATTATGTAAAATGGTAGTAGAGAAATGTATTGCAAAGTAAAATCAGAAATAAAGTGCTGATTACAAAAAAAATATCTTCATTATTAGAAACTACATACACTATAGTATTGGTTTTGAAAGAAGGTTTACCTGTGTAGATCTATTCACTCACACGAAGACACGCCCTACCATATAAAATTACTATCGTCGTGCATTAGTAAGAGTTAGTAACGCTTGTACTTAGTGTGCGTGAGACGACAAGAGTAAAGATTTACGATTGTTGACTTTATTTTATTAAAAATATTAATTTAAAAAAACTCTGCCTATTCTACTGTAAATACATATATCGCAACCGAATAGTCTAAGCGTCATGTTTAAAAGATTATTTTTACTGTAGTAAGTGTAAAGGTGTCGATATTTTTATGGTTCCTCAAACTGAATATGAAAATCAGTATTGACATTTATAAATGACAGTTGAAATTATTCAGCGCCGACGCAACCGTATAAGTCTGTTCTAAATTTCAAATTCGTAACGGCCGTGTTACATTAATTTCATAGTATTCACAGAGTATTGCAAAAATGTGAAGTCACTCCGTTCCACACTACGTGATTTTAAAACAAATATTTGAACTTATACATTACAACCATAGTGTATACAATTCAATATTGAGTTTTTACGAAGTTAGTGGGTCGGGTGTTTATTTATAAAAACAAACCTAAACCTGAAGTTTAACCTTATGTAAGTTAAGTTATAAAAATATAATGTGTCCCATAGTACTCTACTAGTGTTAATATAGGTAAATAGTAATATTCATGTCGAAATATATATAAAATAAATCAAAAGATGGCGACATTGGTCCTCCATTTCATGTAAAAATACCGTTTTATTTAATTTAAAATTACATTATCATAACCATAAGCCTATATAGTAAAGTTTCTAACATTAGTAGATAATATATTGGGTTACTAAAAAATATAAATTATTTCACTAGTATCGTTCTTAGTAACTATCGCTTTTGTAATTTCTCACAATATAAATGTTTTTCTTGCATTATCTGTGATGTAGACACAATAAATTAATAACTAAGGAATGATATATAAGTTTATTTCAGCTCGTTTTGTAATAAATCACAAAATCGTCGCTCTTCATGTCTTATTTTCTGTTATTTATAAGAATTGACAATTATTTTATTTGACTATCTATTAAATTCTAGTAATAGATAACTGTCATCTATTAAAATCATACATTCCATTCGTAACAAAACGGGTCAGATGAGCAAGCAAAACTATTCGGAGCGTCACCAAGTGAGCAAGCGGTACGCAAGCTCACCAAGGTCAGTTACCAGTTGCCCCACACCATCACTTCCTCGTTGGCAACAGGCAGTTGAGTAACCGCCTCTCACCGAATTAGGCACTTGCGACAGCACACATCATTCCGATTCAAATCAGCCCCTGAAATTAGTTCTTACATTTTTAAGTCCAAAAACCTTTTGAAATTCGAATTTTAAAATATCATGCTATTAAAAATACGTTCAGAAATTATGTATATGTATTTGTTTATAAATAAAATATATTATGTATTCAGTTTATTCGTTGTTAACTTATATCATTAATATAGAGTATATTCGGCATAGTTTTGAAATATATTATGACGGATCTGTGTTTATTTACAAACTTAATATAATAATATAATGGAACCTTATTTAAAATAAACAATTAATATAGTAGGTTTCCTATCGGTAGTATTTCTGATGCTAGGGCAGTAGGTACTGTAATGGTAGCATTTGCAAGAGATACTGTTTCGTCTCCTGAAGATACGGAGCGGTTTCCCACAGTTTTTATAGTGCACTCAGTACCTGCAAGTAGCACATAATGTACCACGTACTTCACGTGTTTGAACGCATAAACGCGTTTTTCCAGAGGAAATAAGGGCAGTAGGTACTGCTAGATTGTTTTAAGAAATCTATAAAATCATAATTAATAGTTTTTTAATAAGTATTATTAGATAACTCAATAGATAGGTGAAATTTTAATAACTGATTTAATAACATAATATGTAGCACGAATATTTGTATACCGTGTTGAATATCACAGATTAAAATAACAGATTCTAAAAGAATTTGCAAATGCTACTAACAATTAAGACGACAAAATGATCAGTATATTGACGACAATCACGGAAATTTAAAGGCGGTATTATAGCAGCTTTAAGTTCAATTGCACGACGAGTCAATACACAGTCATGTTTATTAAAAATGTACAATCAGTTTCCTCATTGCATAAGAAATAACTAAAGCAAAGTAGTCTAAGACATTCTTGTCTATTTAACGAGAATTCTCTGTAATCATCTAGGAAAAACACGTCCACTTATAATACATAAGAAGTATACTATGTATATGTATTAAATGAATATTCGCTCTTACAATTGCCAATTAGTTCTTTACTGTAGATATGTTAATCGTATAATGAAATAAATTAACATAAACACAGTACTGGAACTCGAGCCGGGCTTGTTTATCGGCTTCTTGCAATTTAACTTTCAAGGTTGGGACTGAGACTCGAGTAATCTGTACTGTAGACTAACTAGGAATCTACCGAAGTGGTACTGACACACTGTAGACAAAACAGCCTATACCAGCTTTTCTTATTAATCTATTGTGAACCGTAGCGTTGTCTCAAATGTTCGCTAACACTAATGAATTTATCATGAATTAATGAGTAATCATGTCACTTCTCGGTATATTAAAATCAAACAAAGAAAGATTGGGTTATTAAAGGGATATTAACTTTCGAATGATATTCGAACAAAGGATTCGGAATATTTACATATACAATGTATTTAACGAGGTGTGGGGTGTCGGATGTTATTCGTAATAAAGTCAAGTAAAAATAACTTTGACTGAGCTCCTACATTTTCGTTTCGAATTACAATAAGTATACGGTTTTTGTTGTACCTTTTGCTTAGCAACATAACACTGGACTAAATAATAATCTAAATTAAAAACTATTCTAGTAGTTTTTTAATTCATGTATTTTAAATTTTTATATTAAAATAATACATATGTAATACACATTCTTACAAGTGATTTATAGCGACATTATTAAGTAATAGAGCCATACAATGCTTATCTTCCCTTGAGTGAAGCATAGATTATCAATAATAATAGAACTTGCAAAGTTAAACTTAGACTTATATAACGCAAACAAATTAAGTATACGAGATACGATATCTATTCTTAAAATATTCTTAACTATTTCCTTAACAGTAATATTAATTGATGCAGCACTATTGTGTCCAGAAGCTTACATAGATAAACATGCACACATACAAAGAATTACGCATACATGCAGATATACGTCATCCGTTATGTATTTAAGCTAGTTTGAAAAGAGAATGTGCTTGATGACGTCACATTAGCTTCGTTCCCGATACAGAGCAGGAAGTAAAGTTGCAAATTATTATCGAACCACTGCTCTTTGATGACTCGAAAATTCGTACGATAAACAAAAAACAGGTCACGTTCTAGTTGATTGGTTGACAACTTTACAATTTAAATTTGGAATTTATAAAAAATGTTTTTTTTTTTCTTTAAATTAACCAAAACACGAAGTTTCTTCATTGGCTGTTGCGTTTATAATAACTAAATTTTTGTTTCTTAACAATAAAAACTTGAGTTTTATTTCACAAGTCGGTAGCTTGTATTGAGATTAATTCTTCACGTTCCGCTAACTACGTTGACTTTTAAGCTACATAAATAATACATAAAAATTTGACGTATAACATATTCATAATTTACGCATATAAGTAAATTCTTTGAAAAGTAAAAATAATAACATAAAATAAGGCATCTTATATTATATTTTCTGGTATGCCAATGAAACAGGTATTCTTTAAAAATATGACAGGTGACTTATAGCCAGTCACATGCTTACAAATAATGACACAATTAAAAAAAAATGTATTTAATGTTTGTAAACAAAATAAATTCACAACACATTTTTGTATTCAAATAACAACTAATTATCATATTTATGGCAACACTATAAAAAACTACTACTTGACTAGCTTTACCTTAATATATTTTAATAATTACAATTAATTAATCTTCATATAGATAAGTTAAAAATTCAAATGTTTTTGAGACAGTAATAAAATCTTTACGATTCTTAACGTAGATATTATCATCCTATTTTTTATCATCAAGATAGAATTAGGTTTCCGAGTCAATCTCAGTATATATTTTATACTATAAATTGTGTTCGTATTATGAAAGAAATTAACTAATCGTAAATATTTACACGGGTACCTTACTCTTGCGGTTGTTACTGTTCTTAAAGGCTGCTTCTATACAACTCCTTTATTTTCTATACTATACCTATATTTTTCTGAGTGTAAATATGATTTTATGGCTTCGCAGGAGTTACACTTAGTAGATAGTTATATGTTATATAGTAGATATATACTAGTTGTCAACCGCGGCTTCGCTCGCGTTTTAGATGTTGATCGTCAGATGTTAAAACTGAAGTCAGTTCGGTGGTTTGGTGGTGAATGAGCTTACTCATAACAGACAGACAGAGAGATAGATTTACTTTCGCATTTATAATATGAATATAAAGATTATATACTCAGAATACATAAAGTCGCGGATTTATATATACGAATAGAACTGTTTGAGTAGCGTAATTTAAATCTACATTGTTTTCATATAAGCGATAAAGGTAAATTCTCTATTTACAAGCTTTTTCGTTAGCTAAATAATAAATATTGGACAACATCACATACATTACTCTGATCCCAATGTAAGTAGCTATAGCACTTGTGTTATGGAGCACTTAAAGCTAAATTAAAACAAAATCCTCTAATCCCATGGAGATTTTTTTCGTATTGGTTTAGTTGACAATGCAATGACAATGTAATATTATAAGCATGACCATGAGGTAGAATGATCTACACCCAGGATTAGCTCCAGACGAAGGAACTCTTCAACAATCAACAGCATATAAACAAAATAATGTATTTAAAAGCTTAGAATTAGCTATGAATATTCTAAATAATATAATTAAATAACTAGGTATGTATTATTTATCGTGAGTCAGTCTGTCTGTTCATGAAAAACAGAAAGTAAATCCTCAATGAGTTTTCCAATATTAACGCGAACTTAATATATACCGACAGACGCGGCGGGTACCTTCAATATATACATATATTATATATATTTAACAGAAAAATCCGAGTATTCCTTACAACATACTTTAATGGCAATTTTATACCCAAAATCACGTCTGATCTTCATCTGTTATTTTAACTCCACGTAAATTCATATGTAAATTTTAAACATGTTATACTTATAGCAATTTAAAAATATAATAAGGTCTCGCGAGTGAAATACCTTATGAAATGTACCACGTGACTAATGTAACATAAATTTTATAATTATATATTACTAGTTATTTCTCGGCTCAGCAATGCCTTAATAAATTTTATAAGAATTATTCTGTGTTTATGGTACTATGTCAGAAACCTTTACCCAAGTGGCGTCAACACCTGTACAAAGTCACCTCATTCGGGTGTATGGGTTAGGAACGCATACAACACAATAAAACATTTTTTTTCATACTGTTCTAGAAAAACTTTGTAGGCGTCGCCCTGCAAGTGTATACATTAAGAATAGTTGACGGTTTAACTGAATATAAGTTAATATACTGCAATGCCTTCTTCATAAAAAATATAAATATTATGTGTTAACCTCCATGGTGATCGGTCAAACGGTGTTAAAGTCTATTAATGTCAGATATACTCGAATCAACATAGATGTTTACCTAGCTTTACATATGTTATACGTGGATTGCATTAAAGGGAGATAAGGTTTAAGTCCAGCACATCTGACAGCGGGACAATTTTCTTATTACAAGCCTTATCCTTTACAGGCCTAAAAGTTGTTTTCATTGAACTTAAAAACACGTCGGATTTAGCAACTGTTCCTCGTTTAAATTGTCACAAGTTTTAATTAGGGTCTGTCGAGACATACTAATATATCGCGTGTTTTTTGCAATTACAATGAAGTGCATGACATGACTCATGTTTAAATCCATTGTTGTTCTAACGACATATTATTCTCCAGACAATACATTACCAACGTATAATCTCTGTCTGGTTTAGAGAGAAAGTAATGTCATTCAATATTAAAATAAATTAATTATAAGAAAAAATATAAAAGTTAAAAGTTTTGAGCTAAAGAAATGAACATTTTGTAAATATCTAGCTTAGACACACAACTTCTGTTCCTTAAAGTTCTAAAGAGTTCTTAAGAACCAAATATTCGAATAGTTTTATTGTATTAAAAATAACATATAAAACTTAGTTTTGCATAATATATTATTATTATAATTATAAATCTGTCAATTATAGCTCTTCGCTTAAAATTTGAAATAAAATTTATTAAATAATATAAATGCACGATGAACATGAATTAAAATGTTAATAAAACCGTGACGAGAAATCAGTCTATTAAATGACGAGTCACATCCTTGAAGCTTAATCATAACAGATTTATGTATGTATCTAGCTACTTCCTTGTTTCTTGTGCAAAAACGATAGTAGTTTTTTCGTTAAATATGGAAATAAAGTACTCCGCATTCATATAAAAAAAAAATAATTAATTAGTACTTCATTATCCGTAAATAAACGTAAAATACGCAGCTACTACATTACTTGGCAGCGGATTTGCAGACATATTACATTGAACAATCGCAAAAAAAAGTATCACAGAATTGAAAGGCCTAGAAAACAGAATGGATAACACGAGAAAAATCTTATTTCGATTTATCGTTGTAATTTTGTAGATTCTCTTATTTTATTCATTATATATTTGTATAATTAATAGTAAAGGCGTAATTACGTACGATTAATGCACAATGAATTTTGAAATCTACCAGCAGATTGCGGATTAGATTATATCGGCATTTGAATAACTACGATGAGGTCGACATAGGCTTGAAAAGAGTTTAATAATCAACCACATGTAACAGTCACAATTTCTTTAGTAACATGGCGGCTATTGCATGTTGTTCCAGATGAAGTAGTTGAAAAAAATGCTTACTATTCTGTATTAGTCGCCTTGCTCAGTATCCTATCCAACTGGACATTCTATCTCTCTATTAATAAGCAACCAAGTGATAACTTTGTTATATGTGTATATACTTAGACTGCGCATAGTCCAAGCTTAACACATTTTTTTTTAATTTAGAATGTACTTCAACGAAGATATGCGTGTATTTCATTTATATTTTTTTTTACATACGCAATAATTATATTTACAAATGATAATTGTAGTAACTGTCCATAAATACATTCGTATTTGACACTTGTTGTTTCCACATAATATTATCCTACGCTCATATTTCATTTATAATGACATCAATGTTCGTTCGATTCATTGGTGGTAAAGTTCAGTATAGATTATTTATACAGCAATGCGTTGTAATTGCGCCCCGGTAATGAAGGGTGAGTGAACCAGCGCAATTACTAACACAAGGGTTATAACACTTAAATCCAATGGTTGCCGAATAAAAAAATAAGAATAGTATTATAACGTCAATATGTCCGTAGATATCATTAGTAAATACCTAAACTTTATCAAATTAAAAAAAAGTTTTAATAGATTTTATCTGCGTTGTGTTGTCTATTTTTTTTTCAAAGTTTAAAAGCATTCCAAATTTAAAATCAGTTCAGAAAATATTTCAGTATATAAAAGTAACGTACCTACCAAACAAGTGATTATTTAAATGAACGATAGTACCTACACGTGTAATGCTAATTAATTCGATACGCAGGAAAAACTGTGCCTTTATATCAGTTAACTATTAAGGAAGTGTACAAACTGTTAATTAATAAACAATTTGCGATTGTTTGTTTGTGTAGATTTCATTCAGACGATACGTTATGCGCATTGCTGGAATGGATTGAATTGAATTGAATGATACTTGAATTTATTTAATTTATTTAAGATTAATACTTAAATGATTTAATTCATAAATTTTATTTAATTTGTAATATATCATAGTCTGAATATGGATTCTAGCGAAAATAATAGACAAACAAATCTGGTAGTCGAGTGTAAAGACTTTACTCCTTTTGTCAATGTCTTTATATTCCTTAGCATTATTTTTATATTTTAAGCTTCAAACAACTGTTTTTTATAAATTTTCAATATATTTATTCTTGAAATTGAAGCATTATAATGAATCTGTTGAAGTGAAGCAAGACAAAATCCACTCAGACCGGAGCCGCAAGTAAGAGCAAACTTTTAATTTTATGTCTATATTCCTTTTGTCTCCTTTGCCTGTGTTGTTAAATAACACACAAGCATTGAGCCTATTATCATCGTTACTCGGCCAATTAATTTGTCTTTATTAATATTATTTTAATTATAAATATTTCTATAACAACATTAGTTACAAACGTAAAATAATAATTGTATTAAACACATTGTTTATTTATATGCTGAACTTTTAATCAATCATTTATGATGTAAATTAGTTTATAGTATAGATTTGACAACTTTCCATAAAAAGTAAACAAGACGGGAGATTAGAAATAAATAAATAAGCTGTTTTATAGTATGTGTTAGCATACCTTGCTCGCAGTAAGTGTTTCCTTGTGTATCAAGTTTGCAAAGCGAATACCAACGTTGGGATAAGGAAGTCCAAGCAACTTTATGACCGCGTACGATTCTTATAAGCAAATAGGAAACAATAATAATATGAAACCGGCCGAGAGCGTGATGGACATACAGTGTTCCACATCTAGAAGGCTTTTGTTTTCACACCAACATATACTTATTTCAAAACTAATAAATGAGGAAACTTTTTATTACATCGAGATAAGAAGTATCGGGTTTCGGAAAAGGTTTTAGTATATAATGTTATGAACAGTAGCTGCGCTTTAATTATGTATTGAGATCCACTGTAACCAAATATAAATATTGAAATAAACGCTACCGTCCGTCGGTTTGAAATGTCAACTCTACCGAGAAACCTGCTACGGCACTCAGTCACTCTTTAAAAACAACAAAAACAGATAAATGTTGTATATTTTACAGATCATTAATTTCTACATATATGTATGTACTTGTTATTGTGCACACATTTGTGCAAAATAATGTATCTGCGTATTTATTAGACATTGGTAACAGTGGCTGAAATTCAGCTAGAAATAACTTCAATTTATACACAAGAATCTAACTAACTATCTAACTACTTTCATATTATGTAATACATTTTGTCAAATATGACATATTCTGCGTTTAATTTCCCCTGAACTTGAATCATTACAAAGATGAATATTATGAAATTTAAAAAAACTTGCTATTAATAATAGTTGAATACCCAACAATACATTTTTATAGTTCTGCAATACTTTATAATAGCAGTAAATGGTCGTAAGGGCGTAGGGCTTTCGTCGAAACATCACTATGTGTACGGGTTAAATTAAAGTTTATTTGTAGTTGTTGATAAATATTGAATAAGTGGTAGATGAGACTATCAGGCAACAATTATATTTCATGTTTCGTTATTTTTTTCCATACCGCGGTTTAAATTTTAAACTTTTTTTTTTTCGTTAGCATTACAGGTGTTTGATTTTTTTGAATAATATTAGTGGTTAACAAATAATTTATTTCTGTGTTCAGCTTAACCCACTTGGTTCCGTAGCTCTGATCAAAGTGAGGTTTATAAATCCGACTAAATACTGAACGCTCATTGGTCGTCTATAGGCGTCGGCTGCCATTGACCAATTATCAGATTAAAGTCAAATTAGAGTTTTTATTTTTTAATGATAGTTTTAGAGGAGTTAGTAAGTTAAATTTTCATTAAAATAATTAGTATAAAAAATGTAACTATATTGTAAGTTATATGCATTATGTACTAACTTGATCAATCACCTATGAACTGAGAAATAAATCGGTCATGCAATATAATCGCAAAGCATAACTAATACTTCGCACACACCTCGATATTGCATATAAAATTACATATACTTACTTATTACATAATGGCACGCTAGTCACGTTTTTTCTGAACCATGAATTAGCCTTAAAAAAAGATCATACTTAACGTCAGTAATAATTTTCTTAGAAGATGGTCGATTGTATCTTGGAAATACGAATGCATATCTTAGTCATAAATTTTTTAGTGCCCTCCACATTTAAAATTAAAGATTGATATTAATCAGCTGCAATGGATTTAATATCACACTAGTTTTAGAGTCTTTTTAACCTTTGGGGTTAAGTAAAATATTCATAAAACTCTTAAATTTATTTTCGATATTTAAATCTTTGATACTTGTAGAGTTTTTATGAATAAATGGTTCTTAAGTTTAACAAGCAATTTAATTTGAAGATTAAAAAAATACTGCATACAAAAAGTGATAAATGTTTTTATAAGCACATCTTATATTAGAGACGAATGAAAATCGATGTTAATGCTCACGTTTTTAAAATTCTAAACACGCGAACTCATTGCACATCGTAAAAAATAAATTTACGTATAGTATATTGTATATATGTCTTGTATAGCCGTGGTCGAGGCGGCAAAACTTTGCTTATTCTTTACAAAACAGGTTTGCTGTCCGTAAAGCCCGCAAGTCTGCCTCACCCAGTGCCGTAAAAAAGAAAAATCCAACGAAAAAAAAAGTAAATCGATTACGTGCGAACTGACTTTACACTACACGGGTTCTGTAATAATACTGCGTCTAGACAAGATTATTTTTTAATAAACAACTCTCATAACCATTGACGTCTCGAAGCTCATCAATCAAAAATATATATGAAATAAAAGAAGTTTAAAATTCAAGGATGTGTTGTCTTAACGATTCCACTACGGAACCATAGAATAAAGAATCCTTAATTATATTGGGAAAATGTCAACATACTAAAAAATCGAATGGATTAATCTCTTAGAGCTGATATGTAAATATTTTTTTACTCTTATTGTTTTGAATGTAGTTCATATATAGAATAACTTATTATTATGCATCAATGTAGATAATATTTTACGACTTATTTACTTATAGGAAAATCTTACGATAAGAACCGAATGAATAATTCTAAATTTAATGACGTAAAAGAACATAATATACCTACTTTGGTAAGTTTACCTAAGTAGGTATATTATGTATAATATAACAATCTGTGTTTGAATTTTTTATAAGTATAATATATTTTATATGACTTGTGCTAAAAATGAATACGTGATAAAAATAAATGTAATTGAACCTTATTCTTTCAATTTTCAAGATTGAGGATATTCGGTATTTTGTTTATTTTTTCTTCTGTGTCTAATGTCATAATCGTGTCTAATATATATAACGTCATAATGACGTTTTATGTCTATTTAATAAATAATATAATTATTAGCTTATACGCACGAATGTTTGGATCGAGTACGAGATCGAGTAAACAACATATGTATATTGTTCATTCCAAGTATAAATTATATTTTTTTACAAAAATTTAATGGTATTATATAATAATTTAAGATGTGCAAAATAAAATGTTAATGTAACGATACATTTTAACTACACTGGCTCATACGATATTCACGTAACAAATGTGTAAATCAGAAGCCTCCTTCATAAAGTTACTACGTGCCAAAAGAGGGGTATGCTAGTTACTATTAGCTCCATTAGTCACGGAACTCTAATTTTTAGATGGACAAGGCCATTTAATAGGTTATCCATATTATTAAGCTGTCGACTTATATAAACAATATAATCACGAACTAAAATTATCCTATGCAAAGCGAGCTCATGTAAATGATTTATTGAAGCAAGGGCTATCTCGTTTAATGCAAACTGGTCCCTACTTGACTATATTTATCCTTAACAATTACCAACTAAATTGCATTCGCAATAAGCGCAGAAGTTGTATAGCAACATTGTTCGAGCAGACAGAGAATTTTGCAACTCACATTTTGCATAAAGTTATTTAGAACATAATAATAGGTGTTATGATTAATCGTTAAAAATATATTAAAAATTTCATTATTACATACGTATATAGTACTAGATATATGATAATGATGGCGCGCGTTACGTGTCCAGCCAACCTCTGCTCGCCCAAGTCTCATTTCTTCATTTTGCGTCATTCTATTTGAATATACGCAAAGAAAAACGAAAAAGGATATAATTGCTAAAAAAAACAACAACTAAAAAACAACAATTCATTAAAATACTAGAAAATTTATCGATTAATCTATTAGATAAATTTATTAGTATTGTCTTTGAACGATTTCTACTACAAAAACTACTCAAAATATTAAAAATGTACTTCTAATAGTAAAAAAGTTTTTCTATCATTTTTTTTTTAAATCTTCGCGATTTCTCCCTCCTTTTCTTTGTTACTAACTCAATTCTTATTCCAAACCTTAATAATAGCCTCCCGTCCATTGCGGACTACGTGGCATAGATCTTATCTAATAAAGCTACGTAAGCAATGTATTAAAAGTTCCTAATAAAAGAAGCAAATCATTCACTTTAACAATACTCACATTGTGCAAATAATGCATGTCTCACTCGTATTTTATTACGAAATCCTTATGAATAGAATCAAGATTTAAATAAGTACTACTATTAAACAGCGACTTATTTCTTTATTTTAAAGTATACATATTATTTAAATATTATGGAACGTTTTAGAAGGACTAATTCTCTACTTGTTTCCCAACGGTTCATTTCCATAGCAAAGGTCATAAAAATGTTTTAGTACTCATATGAAACAGCCAAACAATGTTACGTATTTACAGTACAAGTAATGAAAGTAGCTTGTAGGTCTTCTGTTCTTGTTAACTTTAAAGCTAAGATTTAATTTATTTATCAAGGCATGTTTCACTATTACAACTCCTGATTACAATATAGGTCCTGTTATTCGAATTTCATTAACTAAGGTTAAATAAAAAAAAACTTTATTCAACTTAATGGCGGCAAATTAATTGGCGCCGATTCTCGCAACGAAATAACGTCTGCGTCAAAACCGGTACGGCCAGAGAGGTGTGGCTTCAAATAAAGTTTTTTTTTTGTTTTAAATAGAATGATGTAACATTTCGGTAACTTTTAATTGAGACAATAGTGTTGAATATAAATCTCACTTAAAATATAGGTATAATACTATAGCTCAGCAAACGCTGAATAAAAAAAAAAACAAGAATAATAACTCCTGATGGAGTTTTTGCAGGTCCACTTGAGTGGGCGGTATTTATTTTAATATGTTCTGATTTAAAAGGTGTCAAAGCAAGTTGTGGTACTGGTACACGACACATTATATTCAAAATCCCAGAGTGGCGGTATAAAATCTGTCTTATACTTCATATATAAAAGGATTACCATCAGATGAACAATTTACTCGTGTTCCTTGCTAAAATATCTTAAAAAAGTAAATACATTCTTGCAACTGATAGTATTTAATTAAATATTTTTTTATTATTAATTTTCACTATTCATATACTAAATCTAATTATTTATATAAAGCACGAAAAAGTAAATAGAAATGTATTCAACTCGGTTCTATAAAAACCTAATCAGTTGAACACAGCGCGTCTTTTATTTACTTAACGTTAACACACAAAGAGCTTTAAATCGAGAAAAAGAGAGGTATCGACAATACAAGAGAACAAATTTATTCTGATAATTGAATTTATACTGAACCAAATAACAAACAACAAAAACCTTCATGTCTGAACCTTTTTTCAAGTACATTCATCGCCTTATTTAGACGTCACTGGTCATGTACCGTGGTCACTTTTTGCTTTCGCTCTTGATTTAGTGGTCGGTAGTATTTTATTAACGCGTTGGTAACGTCGTTACACCATGTAACTGATGTTTATAGCATTCATCTCCTCTTCGACAATCTTGATAGCTATATTGTTTGAAGTAAATTATCTTATATTCATTCTTAAATAAAGTACAAACATTCTTCCATGCAATTCTTGGAATAAAATTTAACAAAAAAAATACAGTTAACTGTTTCAAAAGATACACGTTATAGATTTTATATCGTTTAATTATATATATCACTATTTTCAAATTATATGTATTTTTTTAGATAAATAGTGAAATCCTGTTTTGGTCATAATAAAGTTAAAAATGTATGTATATTTGTGCATAGTTGGGTTACCAAATACACAAATAAAAATAAACATTTCTACACATCTCAAACACTATATAGAGTCTTGAATGTTAACAAAGTGTCATATAATCAATTAATTAGTCAATAGCCTCGTCAAGGTTTCCCCACAGGCCACATGTCTGAGTGAAATTTAGACCTTGACTTTGTCCCCATTTCCTCATGTAAGCATTACATAAGTCACGTAATACCGATGACACGTCGCATCGCCTTACATGTTGAATACGACAACATTGTCGAAGGATGTTGTCATATTCAACACTAACTTTAAACATTTCTGTCAATTAATATCATTTATTCCATCGGTCGAAATTCGAACATATTCATTATAGAAAATTTATAACAGTAAGACTCATCTATAATAGATTTAAACATGATGATGGAACTGAACGGTCTTGTTTCAGCCTATGTATAATAGTTTCAGGGTGTAATCTTCATTGCCCAATACTTAAAATAAAATCCACCGATACTAAATGTAGAATAAAATATGTTGTAAATGACAATTGGCATACATTTTATCAGTTATTAAGTGTAATAATTCTCTCATTGGTGGATTCAAATTAAATACTTGTCAATTAAGAGGTAAGTGAGTACTAAAAACGAATTAAAACATTAATTAATACGTACTTATACATATCGAATATTTACATATACTTATAGGCACAAAAAACATTGTTCCAATTGCGTAACAAAAATAATTAAATATTCGATCAGCCTTATAATATTTTTTTAGTAATATCATTACCCATAAATTATGTAGTACTAGATCAAAATAATCTTGGGTATCTTCAAAGACGTTATTTTTTCTACCTTGAACGTTGAAGATTTCCGCGAATTGACGTCGGCGGTTCTGCATAAATTGTCCAGCTTCAAATTTAGTGTCATTTGCACCACACCCACGTTATCGAATAGCAAAGCATTAAGTTTTAAAAAGAAAATAAAAAAAACCTATAACAAATTTATGAGTCTTCATTTCGCATTTTAATCTGAAATCCGTATAATCAATTTTTTTGAATCAAAAATTAATGTAATTAAATAAAAAAACTGTTTTGTTCAAATAAATATGTTTTATACGTTTTGCAATTTTTTTGTAATGAATATAAAAGAACCAAAATAATGGTATAATTTATGGTGTAACCTATTACGGTATTATTAGATTAATATTGTTCTGTGTTGTATTGTAAGCGGGTTTTGCATTATTCAATAAAAAAACATATATATGCTTCCTATCTGTAATGTATAAAATACGTATATGTTTATTACTTAGGCGCACGCCCCAGCTTCGCATGGATAGAATTAGTGTCCGAATTAATTGTTGGACAATATATTTTTATATTTGAAAGATTTCAAACGTACGCGGAACTAAGACTCACCAATGTTTCATTACAATTGGAATATGGTTTTAGAAAACACATAGGACAAACATACAAATAAATCATTTATTTTTATTTAATAAGGTTCAATTAATAAAATTTCATACTCCATTACGCATAATAGAAGCTACATTTACTCATAATAATCAAGATTAAAAAATTTAAATTAGTGCAGAATGTCAAGTCTCAAGAATGCGCGATATAGTGTCAGTCACCTCAATTGAACCATTGTAGAAATGATTATACTTGTCCATATTAGATAAAGGAAATTTAGGTCTCGTTTATTTTACAAGATTGATAGATAATTTAATATAGAAAATATTATGTTTATCGATAATCGAAAACCCGGATAGTAAGAGATTTATTGATACTTATACATAAGATAAGAATGTAGTTCAAAGATATTACACAAAGGAATAAATGTTTTATAAATATTAATGGTTATAAATGATATAAAAAATGATAGCTTTTAATCTCTGACCCGCGGTCATCAACCACCAAAATTGTATTAAATAAATAAAAATATTTTAAGTAACCAATTAGTAGACGATTATTTCTCAAATAAAAAAGTAAAAAAATAAAGTATCGGCATTTAAATGTGGCAGAATTTGATCAAAATTAGACACATGTTTGAGCCGAGCCCGAAATGATTTATAAACACAAATTAAGCACATGAAAATTCAGTGGTGCTTGCCTGGGTTTGAACTCGAAATCAGTCGGTTAAGATGCACGCCTTCTAGCACTGGGCTATTTCTCAAATAACTAAGCCAATTTGCGTCCGGTCCTCGTGATGCGACTTTCCGAGAACTTCTTCATAGATTTACTAGTTACCTATGAGGAACTACCAGTGGGTTTTGACCTGAAAGTTCAGACCATAATCATAGGCGTGGATATACTTGTTGATTACCCAAGCATTGAACATAGATCATAGAATTAATCTTGGCATTTCATTATTTTTATATATTTTACTGTAATATAAATCTTAACAAATCATATATCATAGCTTAACAGTGCCAGTTGGTACTTTTCTAAGGTGTAATTGCTATGAAACATGTCCATATATGTATTAAATTTCCTATAAGTGTTTCGTAATGAAACTCAATGTTTGAATTATTAAAATTCTAAAAAAGAAAATACAGGAGCCCTTATGTGTACATAGCAACGAGTTTAATAAAACACTATTAATTTTGGTTAATTATATCCTGTGAAAATCTCTTCACTTATATCAGAAATACTTAGTATTGGTGAGTTCCGGTTTAAAGAGTGAGTGGGCCAGCCTCTGTTCCCAAGGTTGGTGGCGCATTGGTTATTTAAGAAATGGTTAATATTTCATACGGCACTAATGTATATGAGGAGTCGTGTACGTCCACATACCGACATGCGATAAAAAAAAAACCATAATTCATTGATTTTATTAACTAGTATTTTACACAAAAAACCAACTAACCAAAAATGATTATGAAATTAATTGTACTAAGTTAATATCAAATTAACGTCAGAAAGATTCTGTTCTCGTTCTTATAGTTTTTATTAGCCATTAAAAAATTTAAAATAATTAAAAAAATCCCTTTAATTAAATACTTATTTGACAAAAATACATAAAACTGTTTCAAGCTTTGATTGTGACAATGTTTTGTATTCGTTCGCGTCTAAAATTTTTGATCAAAAGTCAAATTAATTTAGATATTATAAATACTCACTAATTAAAAAAAAATGAACATCGAATAATATTCGTTGTTGTTTAAAAACTATACAATCTATTAAAAAAAAAAATGTTCGCTCATGATTTTTTATTTATTTTTGTAATTTGCAAATTATATTGTTAAAGTATTTAAAAAATAGGTTTCATATCTTTATCGCAATTCCATATTGCAAGCCAGCTGATGTCCAGTGTTTACGCAAACAACCGTATTTGACTTTCCTGCTTAGCCGCTTATATTATTGCACGGGGACGCATTCAACTCTTATTAAATGAATTATGGTTATTTTATTTTGTTCGTTATATTAAATGAAATTTGAAAAGGTATTTGCTTACAAATTAGTTATTTTTTAAATTAATCTCACCAGCATCAACATACAAAAAATGAATGCCATTTAACCTTTCCGAGTTTATTTATGTATCTACAGATATGTATTTATTTACTGAAAAATATAGATATAAAGACTTTTAAAAATATTTCAGATCTAGAATTATAAAGGTAGACCCGTGTATCTTCCCCGAGCAATTTAAAGAAACGTCAAATCCTTATATATTATCAAGAAATAATATATACCAATAAAACTATGAGTAAGTAATATGATCATTAAAAAGCAAACCATTACATTCAAATTCAGAGGGGCGCTAATATCAAGTATCGGTATACATACACACCTTTCCTGGATTCCTTGAGGGTAGTAAAAAATAATTTTAATTTAGCCTGGCTTTTATAAGTATTAATTTTTAATAATGTGCAATGAAATATTAACAAAATAAAAAATAAAAATTGCTTTTTTAAATAAAATCCATGCTTTAGGTATAATGACACACGTTATTACGCGTTTTATATTCCCCTTTATACTCGTTTTGCATACATGTTGTTGGTAACAAAGCTAATACATAAATACATTTTGGAAGTTGATTTTAAAATATATATTTTCAACTCTACACTGACATACTTTGTAATTAAAATCTTGGATAACAGGAACTACTGAGTTTTTGTCGGTTCTTCTCGGAAGAATATATTTTCCGAGCCAGTGAAAGCATTACGTTTTATTCAACAATGTTACGCGACGAAACAAATGTCCTTTTATCAGACTACTTGAATAAAGAATATTTTTAATTTTTATTTTAACAGTCATACTTGCTTTATAGTTTTGACAAGCACAAAGTATCATTTAAGTAAGTGTTTTAGTTACTACCTCGTACTGGTGAGCATGAATATAAAAAAACCTAATATGTCATAATAAGTATTAATGTTGAATAAATAAATAAACAAAACATACGTTTGCATAATAACATTACTTTATTATCTACCACATTATATTGCAAATACATTCTTATATAAACGTCATTAAATTTAAATAAGGCAACTGCAACTTTTATTTAAAAGCGCCTGCTAATGAATACAAAGAAATTAAAATCCTACCATCGCCATCAAGTGATAAAATGTATTGAATTGGTTTACGCATATTGTAATTAATATAACTTATAAAATTTACAATTCCGGGCCTGTTCACAGTCCGGCACCTGGGGACCGGTCGCACTCGTTCTGCGAGCCCACGCAACTGCCTTTACCCTCTACCACGACACTTGACACCACTGCACTCCAACATCGCACACAACAGTGAATAATCGACGAATATTTAATCCATTGAATGCTACATATCAAACACACCAATCAGGTATGTGATAAAAACGGCAATGTATATTCATTACTGAAATTAAATCTGTACAGAAATTATGCTAAGCCATAAAAGCGCAGTTCAAGAGTGGACACCTAATAACCACAAGTTAGTTACCAAACTATTTGCATCGTTAAGTATTTTTCCACGATATTATGACCTCCTGCATTTGAAACTTTGCGTATAAGAAACTTGATGAATAAATTAGTAGTAGGTTAGCAACAACATTTTACGAGTATTTACATAGCGTTAATGCAGTACAATATTATATAGCTCGTTCAAAAATTAAAATGTATTATGTATATTAAATTATACTTCTTTTTACTAACTTTTATTGCATTTTGAAAGACAAGTTATCTCTATAATCTATATATAAATTATATATTTTGATTTCTTTGCCAAATTCTAAGGATTTTTAAAGTTTTATGCGACATTTGAATCGAACGGATATGAGTAGAAGTGTTTCGTAAAGTTGACTGTGTGTAAAGTTTGACCAAAAATTAAACACATTTCATGTTGAATTACCAATAGTCCCTTCTCTTCCGACTGCATAATCGAGATTGAGGGCAATAGGAAGTATTGCTGGCTTCCGTCACCATAACTTGTAAGTTCTAGTTGAATAACACACTCATTAATTATTTAATGAACTGAAACATAGACCTACAAATGATAAGTATATAAAATAAAAATGATATATTATCTTACACATTTTATAACGAAATTAAAATGGAGTCGATAAAGTCAGGGTACACAGTCGAGTAAGGCAGATAAAGAATAAAATTCAATAATTTCGGACGCTACTGGCAAAACATTTATCAATAGTCGTAGAATCTAGTTAAGGCAAGCACAGGAGAATTGACGCAGCTCATTCCCAGTTCTATGAATGAAGACAGATTGATGATGGTTTTGTATATACATATATGTCAAAGTTTGCCAAAAGGTAGATCTCTAAAAGTTTTAGTGAAAGTCGTCTACATCGCCACCATAAAAGAATGAAATTTAAAATAAACTTTTTCTATATTTTTTATACATATGTGACTTATACGAGTTTGATTGAAAATATTAAAATAATTTTTTAAGATAGTAAAGGTAAAAACCGTAAGGTTTGCAGTTAAGGATATAGGTAATTAGTACCTAGTTGACATATAATTAAAATATATATATTTATATTTAAAGAAAAAAAAAATTTTTTAGTATATTTTAAAAAATATGTATGTATAACAGAAGCGGGCAGGTATTCATATAATTTACACTTTATAAGATTTCTTTACATACTACCCACCTATACCCAAACATTATAACTTTGTAATCTTATAATTCGACTTCCAGGTATAGTAAGCCACTGTAATTACACAAATAAAGGAAACACTCGCAGCATTTTTGAACCAACGGTGGGTGATACATTGATTGTGCAAGGAACGGCTAATGTACGATCGGATGGCCCAAAAGATGGAAGATCTATTTATCGGATATAAAAATCTAATGAAGAAGAACATTGAGGAGTTGGGTGTAGTTGAGGCTTAAACACTAACGACCACTAACTTTCCTGTTGCCTTTCTAGAACCATACCATACTATAACACTGTACAAAAACGAATCTTGGTATAGAAATCACAGCCTAGTAGATCTTTAGACACGTGAATCTCAAAAGAAGGTCATAGGTTCAAATCCGGTCAAACCTTGAGTTATCCAAGTAGTTTTGTGTCTACAGTTAATCACATGCTGGCAATTCAGGAAATATCATAAGGAAATCAGCACTTTTTGTTGCTCATTCTGATCGATTTATGCGTAATTGACCTCCCTCAGTGGAATATCGTGATGGACTAAATTCTTTATACTTCTACGGGCTAAGAAGATTAGACAGACATTTGAGCTGGTATTTTTTTAAACCATAGATTAAGCAAACATTTACGCAGTATCAGAAAATTTATTGTTTTTAATGAAAAATATTTTCTTTCAATACAATAATTAGTATAATCGATGCAATATTTTAACATTTTTGAAAAAATAGAATGACAAGTACTGTATTACCATTTTATTATACATATTATCTCTTCGGTATCTTATCACAAGACAAAACCGTTTTTATCTTACAATCATTGAAAAAAAACACGCGAAAGTTGAATACACCTTAATCAGTGCTTTGTGATAAGCGACGGCGGCCGGTTTGCGGAAATGACGCGCCCCGTCACTGACTTCCGCTCGGAAGCAGTAGCTTCCTGTAAGGCTCAGACGAGGCCGTATTGGTGTTCCGGCTCACACGTACGGCACTATAATCGATTGTCACATTTTTGACAAGTATATTGATTGTAAAAAAATATAACTTTAAAAATATACATATAACTTTATAAATACTTTATTATATTTTAGTCATATATACCTATTAGTCTATATACGTAGCCCATTTTACAGGAGTTATTATTTACTAACAACAAGAGCAAAACATTTTTTGTCAAATATATTCTTTAAATCTATAATTAATGAAGCTAATTATGCAACTGGCTATAGTAGCCATGTTTCTGTATGTTTTTCATACATCTAAATGGACCAGGGTCTCCTTCCCTAATGTGATGTTTATTTCACCCTGACATAGCGTAATTTTTTTCGATACGTAATGTACTTTTACTCGCTAAGTTTTGATTCGTCTTCAAATACATGATTTATTATGCGTTTATACACAAATTAAAATTGGTCGTGACTTTTTTTTTTATGTATGTTTATATTCTGTGATCAGAAATGTGGATTGATTTGGATCTTAATCAACTCGAATGCTACTCCCGAAGATGTGAGTAGAATGTATTCAAAATATTTAACGGTTTTTAATAATGAGTTGTCAATGAATCATGAAAAAGTCTTAGTTTTATTTGTGTTGAAATTTTGATGTGTAAGCTGGTAATCGTTTTACCTTAGTCAGTTATACAAAATTGATATGATGAATGAATAATGGTCTGGTAAATACTGCTTTAATGATGAGTCAATCTTGAAAACTAAAATCGGGAAAAATAATACGTAAATTTAAGGGAACATTTTGAATAAATTTAGTCATTTCCTCCAACATTTTATTAAATCATTTCACTGGGCATAGGAAAATCCAGAATATTATTATAGTATATTTAAGTGCGATAAATCTATTACTATTCACGTAGAACTGTTACATATTAATTGCTCCATTTAGGAATTTTGAATATCATAAAAATATATAGAAATAGACATATTTATCAAGTCCCGACTTCGCACGGGATCAAAGTACTGGTTCGTGATAGTTTAGTTTTAATATAATATAAACAAATATTAAAATACAGTCAGTATCGAGCCCAACTATCTATCAGCCTGCACTGTGCTAATTGATCACCACGCCTTGCGTCTTCTTTTCTTAAACTAAATATTGTACTGCTGAGATGATGCCTGCTGAAAAAATACAAATCAGGTTCGATACTCATGCACCAGAACTTAAACCGACACATGCAGATTTTCTTAGGTTTTCTTTCCACGCCTATAATAATATTTTGTAATTATAATTCATCTTGTGATAGTGATAGTGATAATACACAGGGCGTATTTTTTTTCATCTTGGCTCTTTATTCTGATGAACATATTCTAAATATCTCTTTAGCTACTAGTTCAAATAATAAGTTTAAATTTTAAAAAATATTTTTTATTTACAGAAAACGACGAAATTAAATATAAAATAAATAATAAAAATAATTTTGATTGTGACAAATAAATTGAACAATTTTTACATGAATATATATGTAAAGACTTTTATCCATCAGACAACTTAATAATAGAACTAATTTTATCCGTATCATGATAACAATTTTTATTCTATACAGTTATTTTACAAGACTGTTAAAAATCTCTTTATATGTAGCTTCAGGTTTCCATGTACTTGGCCTCGAGTAAAATGCGTTTTTGGATATTTTTTTAAGAAAAAAACACCTAAGTTTTGTACCTAAACTCCGACCGCAGGGGTCGTGTCTAATAGTCTCACATATTTGTTTACTACATAACATCTGTTGCTAAATCTGGTCAGGAATGCATTGTTTTAATTATTTCATAATATATAACTTAGTAAGTTGTATTTTATATTTAATCCCGAGCGACACATCCGATAGCTTTACACAACTCGGTCTTTATACTTACAATTGCGAATGAGTCAGAAATGAGATGAGTAAAGGACTGTTACAAGTTTTCGCTGGATTGGAATGACTTTCGTAGTAATCAACACAGAGACCCAACTTCGAGGAAAAGGATCTAAACTGTGCAAGAAATCCATAACAAAATCGTTGACACATTATTGTTAATGTTATTATTTATATGATTGAAGCGAAAACCTTGCCTTTCTGTCAGTCTGTGCATACGTAATGCGAATTATCCTTGGATGGATTGTAATTAAAACTCACAACAGTGACAGCATATCATTTCTATGATTATAAAGGATAAAACGAAATTGTACGTTGTATCCCTTTATTATTTTATCTTAAAATTATTATGTAAGGAGTTAGAAATAAATAGACAACTTTTTTATTCTTTAAGTTATGCATGAGACTGATTCACAGAAATTCGCAATGCCGCAACATGCAGGACACATGTTGATCCTATGCATGAGTTACTGCCATTATAGCGGAAGTAAAGCGAATAATTTTATTGTCAGCATGACTCACAGGGAACTCATAAGTACACTTACCATCATTTGCTATGTATATCGAAAATGTATGACGAAAAAGAGATAAATTAAAATGATCTCGATTAATCACTAATTATTTCTCGCCCCTATTATAACACTAAAAACTATATACATATTTGTTTCACATTTGGTTTTTTGAGAAGAATTGAATAAAAAAATATTATATTTAATTATTAATTAGAGCGCAAGCCAATTAAAGAATTTCAAAAGATTTCGAAACGAATCAACGATCGAATCATATAAAAACGTAACTTATTTTAAAGAATGACTCTTATTTTAGTTAACTAAATTTTAATAGCGTGTTATAATGATGCAATCTATAAAATGTGGTCAAATATTTGTTGAATACAAATCGCGACAGTCACGCTATGACCACGTTACATAAGAGACGTATTTAAGACCTATGAGTAACTATGCCACGCAAACGTCTTACCATTACGAAGTTACTTGCGTAACAAAATCTTTAAAGGTTATATTTAACTTATAAAGTCATAACATATAGCGTCAATACGATTGGGAAAGATATGTTTCAAGATTACTTGCAGCTTATCATTTTTTAACCTAATTAGAGCTATTTGCTTAAGTTATAACTTTCGCTCGACTTTCATATTAGTATACAAGCTATAAACTGAGCTATAAATAAATTATTGAGATGTTTTTATGTGATAAATATATGATAAATAAGATCAATATTGTTTAAGAGCTTAGATTGTGCCACTGTGCACACTGTGCCAAAGAAAAATAACTTAGACTTTTTTTATTTCGTTTAGATTATAACAAACCAACAGCTATAAGTATAATGTTATATTTATAAATATACATTCATTTGTAACAATAATGCATTTTTCATTTTTTTTTCCTTATTTAACTTAAATTGCGTAATATTTGATACATGTTATATACTTATAAAAAGAAATACAATTATCGTTGTGTTAATATATTTGTGTTAGTATCTTTGTTATTGTCCTATTGTCATTTTTGCTGGTGATCCTAAGAATAAATAAATAAATATATAATATACACATCTGTTATCAGTATAATCGTAAAAAATCAAACCGATCCCAATTTTGTATTACAGATCAAAACATGTGAACTATTTTGCGACTATTATACAAATATTTATCTGATACTTCTGGCGACCGGTAGGCATTTAACGAATAAAAACATATGATGGGTTCGTTAAACTCTGTAAACAAACTTTATTACTGAATTCAGTGTCTGATATATACTATTGGTATTTTAATTTTAGGTCATTATAACTAAACTCATATTAATAAATATGTACTTTGTAATTATAAGATTGATTTAATTTATTCATATTTAAAAATATACACTTATATACATAATATTGCACTTAATATGAATCTTCTTCGGCAACATTATTACCATTTCAAGGCTCAATACAAACGATCAAATACACTATTGCGACCATGCCCTAATTGTATCTGATTAAAAAACCGAAAGTATAACACTATTTAATTTCATCAAACTATTATAGCAAGCTTCGTATGTGTTCTATTAATTTTAATGAATTATTTTAAGTCTTTAATATGATAAACGTCTGAATATATTCTAAGTTCATTTAAATATTAGATACTTAATTATTACAACTTACGAATTTAATGATAAAGCATTTATTTAGGCATATTAAGTGTAATAAAGTTGTTACGTTCAATATTGAAGATGTCGTCCTTGCCGATTTCGTTCACGGCGGACGTATTCAATGGAAAACAGCCAACAAGACGGGTAGGTGCTATATAGTGCTTGAGTGTGTGCGCAAACACATGTACACTCTCTATATCATCACTCTCATAAGACGATGAAAATAATTCAGACCAATGGTTTGACGTGCTTTCTGAATCTCGGACTTTAAACCCTCGAGATCTGCAGTCTCACAAGCTAGCCACTGAACCAAAACCAAAATCTTTAAAAATAATAGATCGATAAGTGCCGCTTATCCATTAACATTACCTGTTAATATTTATAATTTCATCGAACGTGAACAGTTAGCCAATTTTACTCCTTATTACAACAATGTTGCATAGCAAATATAAAAAGCCCTGTCAATTAACGCGGTTTGCATATAATTTGGTCGATTAGTCCTCTAGGGAATCGTAAAAATATCTGCTCGACAGCTCGCCTTAGGCGCTATTATTTAAATTAAAGGCATATTAAAAACTGGTTTTCGCTTGCGGCTTTCTTTGATACGTCTTGGAGAAAAAATGCGAGAATTGCAGGTACTTAAGACTATAAACATTTATATTTACAATTTGCCACATCCTTGAAAATGTTCGGTATAGTTCTATTTTATTCGTCTTTTTTATTATTATTTTATATGGTTTGTCGAGGTAACAGATGAAGACTTTGGACGAATATTTTTTAATTGGATTCTATAAGCTTATATTTATAGGTGCTCTCGTGCAGAAAAACTATAAGAATATACAAAATTTTATAATCTTTTGTTCTAAAATTTTTAAAATTTCTCAATTACACGTACTTTTAACTCGTTGGAAAATAAACACTAATGCTATCTTTTGTAGGGTAACAAATAAGTACATAAAGTTTATATAAATAATAATTCAAACATATTGTAGTTTTATTCGCCACAAATGCCTTGAATTCTCCTAAACAGAATAGTAGTGAAGCACTATTTCTTAAAATCTTTTTTTATCTGTGTACGTTATAAAGGAAAAAAAAACTCGTCTTATTTGGAATATGCGACTTAATTTATCTGATTTACGAAAATAGCCAAGACGTGCCAAATTTTCGCTAAAAACAAAGACCCGCTGTTCCGACATCCCGCTCCTAAAGTTAATTGGTGCCTTGAGATTCCACGAACCAACTTATAAGTAGACACAAAGGACTTTTTCATAATTAATTGACTCAAATGTTATTACTTACACATTAACATGGTAAAATACGAAACACTTGTCTCGTCCCAGTTCCTTGTTTATTGTCTTGTACCTAAATTATAAACTATAGCATGCTCACCGTGTATACACAGCTGCACGTAATATATAAAAGATGTACTACAAAATGTTATTATTAATTTTACATTCAATCGAACAGCACTACCATTTCCTCGAATAGAACATTAATTCCATTAAGATCACTTTAGTCGAGGAACAAAATGTGTAGGATGGGTACAATGCCGTCTCCACATCTAGGCAGCTCTACACGAGCACTCTTCCTAAATTGAAAACCATATACGTCTTTATGCACAAGAGCCCGTACTTTGATGTACGAAACACACAAAGAGGCCTTGTGAAGCACTGAAGGCCGACCGGCTTGCGACAACGAGTCTCTCGTACATGCAGCAGAGTACATCTACTCGCACACTCGTACCACAGTTCACGGCTACTCTTATTTTTAAGTCAGATAAACTCGGATGAAGAAGGTCAAGGACTCTGTTTTTGGCGGATGTGAGTACAGCGGCTGCCAACAAACTGATTTTAATATGCTTTCTTTGTTTGAGTTAAGTCAGGTGTTATAAAAATATAGTACCCGTTCCGTGAATGAATTAAACTTTATTTTCCATACACCTATAGAATATTTGCCCAGCGTATATATTTATAATAATTTCATGTAACGAAACATACATAGATATACGATACGGTAGTTTTTTTTAGTTCGCACAAGGTATTCACCGTGGCGCATGAATTAGCATTTGGCTGCTGATTTGCCGCCGCCTGTCCTTGGAATAAGGATGTGTCGAATGGGTGCCGCTCTTATCTGTCTGTCGACTTTACAATATAACACGCTTAACTAGTGTAATAGTAACAATGAAGATTTCATCTCTTGTTTTATTACATGAGAACTTCTAGTACGTAACATAAAACATACTTATAAAAAAAATAACCACTCGTGTTCGCATAAAACTGAGCAAATAGTTTTATGCGAACACATAAAAACAAATAGTCTCACTACAATATATGTATGCATATTCATTCATATATATATATATATATATGTATATCCGCCCATTATTATAAGTAATATTTTAGTTGCTTAAACTTCTTAATTTTGAACGTTAATAGACAAATAAATGTTTCCAAGCAAACTATAATCATATTTAATAATAATTATAGTTATGGTTGAAGTGTTTGTTTGTAAATGTCACGGATGATTCTAATACATTTTTTTTAATATCCGAAAATTATTTACTAAGTGGGATTTATGTGTGCAAATTAATAAATTATTTAATACTAGCGACCCGCTCCGTTTTCGCATGGGAGCAATGCTGATAAACATTCACAGTTTTTCAGTCATTAGACAAAACAAACCACTAACACAGGGAGTTTTAAATCTGTAATATTTTCGAAAATTATTATATAAAATAACTTGATGTAAATGGCCATATTGATCTATATTAAATACACAATGTATTCAAGGTACTTAATTGGATAAGGATTAATGCTGTATTGCTTAAAATCGCTTCGAAAATAAGCCTTAAAATAATTTCTCGCAAAAAGTAAAGGATAAAAAATGGTCGTTGTGGGCTATCCCTAAGAGATAGTCATAATATACCATCGCAGACTTTTTGAAGACCTTTTCAAGGTGTACAATACTGTACATTATTTTGATCTATGTATTAAGTTTCAGCTAGAGTTTGCAATGTACCTTGTAACCTTTAAAATGATTAGTGTTTCTCTACTATATTGTGCCTGTTTTATACATTTAAACCTTCCTCTTGAATTTGAATTGAATCTATCTATTAAAAAAACCGCATCAAAATCCGTTGAATAATTTTAAAGATCCAAGCATACATAGGGACAGACAGATAAGCGACTTTGTTTTGTACTATGTAATGATTTAAAATTTATGCCCGGTTTATAAGCCTAAAGACGACAACGAAGAATAGCAAGTCTTGAGCAGTTTTCATAGTATTCCCATTTAAGTTAACCTTACAATATCCCCTGTGTATTTCTGTGAAAAGCAAAGATACTTCCTTCATTCAAGATTGTATTTTCCAATACTTTACAGTAGGCTTTTACACGGACTTTTGAGACTTTATTTTACTAGATTTAATGATATATAGCATTATTAGTTATCTGTATTTTAAATATCAAGTAATCTTATATTATTCAATGTGAATAACTAACTAAATCTATTAAACACTGTACATGCCTCGGATACTGCGTCCGTATATACAAATGAAAATTATAAACAGCTACAAACCACAACAATCACATTCGTGGCAAGAAATTTACTAGGCATTATCGACTAAATATTAAAAATATAATATTTATTTTTTATAAATAAAAAAATAATCTATTGTTTTTATATAATTTACGGATTGAGATTTCGTTTTTATTATAATTGAGACAGAACAAATATATTTCCACCAACAAACAGAATTACATTTAATATTATAGTACAAAAATATTACCTTACAAGCAAGAAACTACTAATGTTAATCAAGTAATTAAATCAAATTAAAATCATACAATCTTGTTTCAAGACGATTTGTACCAGATACATAACATTAAAATCACTTATGACCTTTTGATAATTAATATTTTCTCACGGATATATACAATTTAAGACCAATGAGAAATAACGCTCGATTTAAATACAACTTAATGGCTATATATAATAATAAATGTAATCATCTCTAATTTTAAATGACGTAACCCGGAAGAACCGTGACCTCGTATCTAAACGCATGAGGAAGGTAAAATTACCTTTAAATAAGTCCGCTCCATAGTTTTCTTTGTTATCATTAACTAGCTTTATCGCACAACGTCTTTCGCTTTACTTCCTTGGTTTGATCTTAATTAACAGATTTTTTAATTAATTCGTATTTTTATTAAAATAACATGCTATCTCAACAATGAGGGTATGGTTAAAAACAGACAACGACATGACCAAATCTGTACAAATATTTAAAAACAAGTAGTTACCATTCATTTATTACTTATGAGAATTCTATGAGTCCGTAAGGCCAAAGAATTCTTACATGATGTTCTGTGAATATAAATCCTCTAATTGTTTTGAATATATTGAATGTATTCTTGGTTCTCCAATGACAGATCAAGAAATACGGGACTCCGAACCCAGTAACAGCGTGATGTATAGTCTGATTACTAAATATATTTTATAGTTCAAACGCGCACGGAGTCGCGAGCACAGCTAGTTTTATTTCTAATTATAGCACTTAAATCTTATATTTGGGACGACTTGAAAATTGTCGAACCTTCTTAAACTGACAGTAGAGTTTAGAGTGATCACAAGAAATGTAATATTTTAAATGCCATTGTTTAAGGCACATTGAAGGCTTTTGTTTATATTTCTTATATTACTAACTAAGATGAATACTAGATTTTTAGCATTAGATAGCGAGTCTTCCTTCACAAAATATTTAAAAATATACATTATCTAAACAGAAAAGTTTGTAGTTTAGAATTAACTTATAACCTTTATAGAATATAATAGTACGCGAGTTTATACAAACATTACTCATTTATTTATTTTTAATTTTATGAACAAACACTTCAACTGTTTAATATAATATATATATATATAGTTAAAGACTGTATCGATAAAAAATATTATTTATGATGATTTAATATATTGCACGGATTCTTTTTTTGAAACATCATTCAAACATTTACAATTTATTATTAATAAAAAATTGTTAATCAGATGAAAAATTATATAATAATAAATAAATTCGTAATATTCAAAGTTAGGAGCTAAATTACTATAACAAATGATAAAAAATATTTTATAGATTAACTACGCAACATCCGGGTCTAATTAATCGTAAACGCATCATGTTAAAACTAGTCAATGATTAATATTAAAATATATTTAGACAAAGATTGCCATTACCGTTTCAAACATATTTTTTAGTGAAAAAGTAGATATTACTAAATACTCTGCTATTTTAAACAATAAATGTGCTACCAAAAAGTCGCTATCACAACGATATTTAAAAAGGCTTTATTAAATGATTTTTGTGTCTTTAATAAGTTTAATTAAAAATTAATAAATTTTAATAAGTTAGAAAAAAAATGAATTTTTCCTCCTCCTCCTATTGAATTTTGTAAATGTCTAATTGATTGAAAATAAAAAACAATAAAAAAAATAATTGATCAATATTATTCTTATTTAAGTAATGCGTGTTCTTAGTCGTTAAAGCTCTTCAAAAGAAAGCTTCAAGCCTTAAACACTAAGCGCTCTCGAGACAATGCTACAAGAGGCATTTAGGGAAGTGCGTGACCAGCTTACAACTTGCGGTTGCAGAGTCGTCTGTCTGTCCTAATTTATTCATACATCGATATAGAAACATCGATTTAACAAGTAAATTTATCGATAAAAATCGTAACATAACATAGCTTTATTATTCGCTAATTCTTTGATACAACAGTATTGTTCTGCTATATTATTTACTTTACATATTAAAATTACATTACTGATACAAAATATATCAAGTATGCTCAATTGTATATCATATATATGTAATTATGTAGCTTATATTTTTTCTTACACCTAACTTTTGTCAATTTTCACATAGTAGGTATATTTTTATACCGGTTTTATCAATATGATCTATATCAACCTAAGCAAACCTGTCAATCAACATAATTTCGATAACAAACGTCAATTATTATTTATATCTAATAAGAAATCTAATTATGAATATGATATGGGTACTTCTCATTATTTGAATTATGCATATCATAAAATATAAAAACTTAATCACAAAATTAAAGCATATTTAGACATGTCATCATAGTCGCCCTCAGTTCAGTCAAAAAATAAAGAATTTGTGCTCATTTCTAATTTTATGGTATATCTTATTGGTTTTATTAATTACATTATAGTTAAAAAAATGTAATTAAATTTTTGTATATGTTTAATTTATATTTTTAATACATATTGTGCTATATTATAGTGCATGGTGAGACTACCTGTAAGTAGTAGAACTTTTGCCTAGATAATATTGAAATGTATTTTTTTTTTAATTTTGATGTAATATTGTATCTATTGTTGGTTGTTCTAATGAAAATAAATAAATAAATAACAATTGTAAATAATCTAATATTTATCGAGCATTTCACTTCACTTTTGCCGTGAGTCCGAAGCGTCTGTCGAACTATAAAAGTGCATTGTACACCTCCTGGAAAACGTACGTCATACATTTACATACACGTTGAGTTGGCTATAGTCGTATGTTTATTATAAAACGTGCGCCGCCTCTTAATGTGTATTTATGCAGATGTGTTTGTACATCATACAGAAAATCATAAGATACACATGTTGCTGAGACACCGCGTTACCCCAGCTTAGGTGCCCGTCGAAAATAAACATTTGACACAAATAATAGTGAGAGAAGACACCGATAGAATGTAATAAGTTTACAAAGAATCGGAGACAATGAATAGCGAACATTTGTTTTCGGTAAGCGCGATGGTTTTGTCTTTACAAAAACGCGCCAGCGCCCATTTCACATGCCAGACTCGACCTCTGACGCTTCTACGAAATAAAACAAAGGAATACTCGCTGTTTGCTCGTTCTAACAAATGTAATATAACTAAGAATTTTCTTTAAATATGTAATACATTCAATCACTCTTACATACTACAAAGAAACACTTCGATGTAAAGATCTTAAAATATATTTATTCTATGTACACAAATGACACTACAATTGGTGTATATGTGGACTGCTTGCCGACAAAAACTAGTACGCACTCATCACGAGTGTGGTGCTATCTATTTTTTTCTTCTACATACGTAGAAGTACTACATACTCATTATTATATGAAAGTTCTATCAATCAATACTTCAAGTGGTTATTCGTAAAAAAACAGTAATGACGTTACTCACCATTTATGTTGTGTTTCTCAAAAATAATTATTAAATTTATCGAGTAAAATTAATACTGCTTCAATAATTACTTGCTTAAACATGTTTTCGACGTCTTTATTCTTAGGATTCTAAGGCTGTACACGACTAACTGCACTAAACAGAGGACCTGTTTGGTGTAGTCAGTCGTATATGTTTAGTATGTGGATCAAGAAACCATAAATTGCCATAAATTTTATTTACGTTACTGATCTTAAATGTAAATTAATTTGCATTAAATTAAAACATGAACAAAATATGTGCACTTCAACGAGAGACAAATCGTTGTAAAATATTTTAATACGACGGTTTAACATATTATGGATGTAAAGCTAACGACATCCGTAACTTCAGGTAGATTTACAGAATTTCCATATCCGTTAAAATATTTTATTGTCATTGCATCACACGTAGAACGTTGCCAAAGCACTTTATGTTCGTACAATTCATTTGATTCCGATTCGCGCAGAAAGCCAGCCCACGTACTGGTATAATCAAAGAGATCCGCTTGCAAATACGTGATCGCATTTCACAAAATAAAGATTTTATTTACTGTCGTTCTTACGAAATATGTCTTGATTGGTCGTATTATATCAAAATGCTTTAGTAGAGATTTTTATTATTTAAAAATAAACGAAAACATTTTTTTGAATTTATTTTTTTTACATTTCAATATACGTGTAAAATATTCTTCATGAGAGAACTTCATTTATAATAATTTACGTTATGAATGCTTCTTAGAAATTAATATCCTCAGTCGATCTTTCAATAAGGAAAATCATATCCTTTCATTACGATCAGATACAGTAAAAAACAATGTAGTAATAAATTTCTATTTTTCCTCTTAACTATGATTGAAATATTATGCATACGACTAGTTAACCCCAAAAGGTTTACGCAAGTCAGATAACTAATAAGGTTCAACATGGGTTAAAATAAATTAACAGACAATAGTTTACTCCAAGGAAAGTTTTAATATGTAAAAATTGTGTGGCGTGAACTGAAAATTTTATGTATATTATATTTGTATAAAGTGTTTTGAGATGTACTTTTATATGTAGTATACTATTATAAATGCAAGGCTACCTGTACCTCTTCACACTGCAATCACTGAACCGATTTAGATGAAATTTGGTGAGGATATAGTTTGAATCCCGAGGAAGACATAGGCTACTTTTTCTTATTCATCCATCGAGGGTAACGGTCTATGTGGTATTGGTAAAGTTTTATAAATTCATGCGGGAAAAGTCGCAGGTTCAGATAGTTTGAAATATGTAGGCGGACCTACTTTCGCCGGTTCTTCTAATATCGGAGGTGTTTCTTCCCGGACCGGAAATAGATTTTATTCTTAGCAATCAATAAGTAAGTGTAATGTTCTATATTGAATATAGATTTTTTAAATTTGACTTTAAATGTGCCTACCACCTACCATCATGAACACTCCAGTAAATTTGAAAACTAAGACATTACATCCCTTTAGCCTGTAGGTATACTGGCTTACTTACCCTTCAAATCACACAATAGTAAGTATAGGTCAGCAGTAGACCGTAGAATATATGCTGAGGGGGTGGTACCTAGTTGGTGGTGCATTAAAATAACCAAAAATAGACACACTCTTAGCAACGTAAAAAAAGAGAACGATGTAGAATTAAGTAGAATAAAACATCCTTTTCTCTATATTTTCAAGCCTTTTTTAAGTTTTCTAAGTATGTGTGGGTTAAGGCAATTGAATTAAAACCATTACTGAAATATTGCACACACTTTTGGTACTGGCAATAAAACAATCTAATTAGTATAACAAATTAGATTTGTTTTAGTACCTACCTACAGAGATGGAATGTAAGTTTGTTTTTTTTTTTTGTTATATTAACAACGGACAACCACATCGCTATGTTTTTGAATTACTTTATAAGATTTTAGAAATAATTATTGTATAAAAATTACGATACACGTTTATTTTCTTCAAAATATTATTTAACTATTATTATTGGTGATTGTTGAATCTTTCAATAATAAGACGCGTTTTGATGGTATATATTAAATTCAAAGTTTTAAAACGCTAATTAAATTCTCGAATGAAACAAAAAATAAAACCCCATTACGAAAATATAATAACCGCAAATAAAGTTTAATCATTAAGTTTCACAGTCATAGGAAATCACTTTTTGCGTAACAAAGACGAAATGGCCTTAGCAATTTTAACTGTCAATCTGTTATTTATAGTTGGAATCTACGCAAGGTTGTTTATGGCCCATTAAGAGGTTCTTCAAAGGGCGAGAAATTCAATAACGTAAAAATCTGTTCATAAGGACCTCTAAATTTTTCCGTTGTCACCATGGCCAGGCACACATTTTTTGTGCGACCCGTCAACCCCACTCACTTAAGAAACAAAGCAACTTAGTGATGCGAATGGGTAGTTTTTTGAATCGATAATACTTTATTAAATATTACCGATTTCCTTTCATTTTTCGTTTTAATTTAAGCAGCGGAAATAATGTTTTCATCTTTTTATATCTATTAGAGTCAAAGCATATAAATATACACGAATGTATTTTAATGGAGTTTGCCATAATTTCTTTTTAAAGATATATAATAGTAGAAAATTAGTAATTAATAGTATTTTTGATTGTTTTAAATAAAATGCCTAAGGATGAATGAATATATCATTAGTTTGTTTGTTTCCAAAAAAAATTATTAATAAATAAATAAGATATATATCACATAACTGCAAAGTTAAATCAAATTTCCATAAGTCACACTAGCTATTTTGATGCTTATAAAATGTTATAGCAAATAAGTACCTTAATTCGATTATACCATCCTATTATACGCATACACCTTGCAATTTGTAGTGGAGTTTTTAGAGATATTACAAGATATATAATTTAACGCGTGTAAGGCGTGTGGTAAGATGGCATGTTGATTACAGTATAAGCGGATAAAGCGCTGGAATCAATCGTGTACTATATTTTTTATTCAAATCTCATCTCATTGTTTACCAGATATCAGGAGGTATAAGCTTCACGTTGTTCAAGTCGGAGTTGGGTAATTCGTCAAAAATAAACTTGTGATCCACAAAAAGTTATAAAAATATTATCGCCAATACAATCTTGCAGCACAACACTAAAACAGAATCATAACAACACAAGTGCAAGTTGGGTTAGGTCAGGTGTCACACTTCACTGCACATGTACACTATTTCGGGACCGACTGTACCGAATACAGTCGCACAAACAAAGCAAACGTTCAACCTGTGTCATTTTTTTGCTACCAATATTGGATCTAGTTACTGTGTCATAAAATGACATACGTTAAAATAATGTATTAGATACACAAACTACTATAATCAAGTTTAAAATATTTTTAAATCATTCGAATATTATCGAATCGCAAGCAGCTAATCTAAGTGAATTTTAATGAGGCATTAACTTTATTGCTGGTTGTTAATAATTAACTACTATACTGTTTTACTACGCACACATTAAAATAAACTTGTTGATTGCTCTATCGTGACAATGATTCATGATAAAAGTAACTTAAGGTTTTTTAAAAAACCTGATTCCAAGTTGGCGAAGCCATGATCACTCGATCAGAATAAAAGTTTCTTTGTAGGTATTTTAGGTAAAGGAATTTTCATTGTCTTTAAAGGGGATAACTATTTCGACATTATTATATTTTAATAAAAACGTGAACACTAAGGAAATTAAATGTAATCTTGAACCTTATTTAATTGTATTACCAATTTACCAAAAAATCACATTATCTTGTGTTTTATTATAACAATTAGGTTCTTATTTAACTACTAGTTTCACTATATACTAACTATTTTTATAGAGTCCTTCAGCGTAGACCCTACGTAAACAAAGCCTGGTGTACTGTCGAATTCTATAGATATGTACTAACCAAGCAAAGACAATGAGATCTAGACAATTTTGAATTTTTATTTTTAATACATAACTTTTATGAGGTCATAAACCAGCAAACTGATTTCAACTCGTTCTCAGAGCTATAAGTTCTAATCAAACAATTAGATAGCTAGAACCAAGATTATTTTCAGTCTTCACAATTAATAAATAAGTACATATTTTATTTTAACAAGTTCATAATATACGAGAAATTATAAATGTATATATTCGACATGCCTTTTAGTTTTATTTTCGCAACAATCATATAACTGGAGTATTCTTAAAATCTTTTATTTTAAAATACATTCATAAAAAAAATAAACAAAAAGCCATCGGGCGTGTTTTTTTTTATAACTGCACTAAAAACTGCGAAAAATGACACGGAACACGAACAGGTAGCGTGCTTAAATCTGATCGAAGCCGTACATTACAGTACATTGGGTACCTACGAACTTTTTTGTAGATTCACGTCTGCCATCTGCAAAATCTTCACCCAACGGAGGGATATATGGTTCAATTGTTCGGGAATTTACATTCCATGGGAGTTCAGTGTACGAAAAACAAACAAGGGTTTATCTTTTCTTATAGTTATCATACATGTGCAGAGTGTAATCTGTCAACGCCATATTGAATCTCGTGTTACACATTTATGGAATACTTTCGCATACGTTTTCATCAGCCCTATATTGTGTTGACTGCTTTACTGATAACTCGCATCGCTCCACAGTAATGCATTGTAAGTTTTAATAATTCATTAATCAATTATCCATCTATCAATTAGTGTCAAGCCATCACTCCTGAAGCCCTAGGCGTTAAATGCAATATGAAGACCCGGGAGGTAAAAATGGACCAGAATAAACAGAGCTTCATCGCTCATCGCGTGCAGCTATTATTCTATAACAGGCCATATTGTCGGAGCGTAGAATAGGTCTGTATTTAGTGGTCGATGCCACATGGTATTCGCGGGGGTGGGGGGCGAGGCATCGTGGGAACGGCTCAGGAGCACATATGGAGCGCAGCTTTATCTTACACCATGCATATTACGCGACGCTTAATAATAATAACATTTAGTTAACACAATCTACACCGTCTCAGTAACGACGAACTCGCTCATTTAGATAATATTATAAAGTTTATGTTAGTGTCTGCGATGTATGTTTACATATACCTACTTCTATCTGATAGGTCTCGCCTTGAGTGTCTGCTTTTGTGATCGTGTACTATAGACGATATGAAAGAACATAACTTGTTATTCGTGTTGAATAAATTAATTTCAATAAGTGTTATTAAAATTTCAATACAATATATTACATTCCATACAATATCTTGCAATGCGGTATTAACATATTTATCATAAATTATTTATTTATGTTCGTGTAGGTACCAACTTGGAAGGTATAAATAATAGAAAAAAACAAAAACGTTATAATAAATAAAGTTTTTAAATGTCTCATCGTGATGATTCATTTGGAAAATTCTACGAAATTCACGCACAATCGTCTAGTCAGCTTTTCATAATGTGACTACTGACTGTGAATCGAAGAGGGAGACGCACGTCACCCCGCGGTGAAACAAAATCAAGTCCAAGGCAGAGTATTTTGAAAGATCACCTGGCGATCGTCCAACACAATTCAAATATTCAACGTTATACTACGTGTTACTTTTTTACGAATTGTCAATTGGATTAAAAAGTTTACACGAAAAATACAAAATATAAAACCTATGCTGTGTTTTACTGGCAAACTTGGTAAATTTTCTTCATATTCTTAAGAATTAACCTCTTTTATGCCATCGCTATAAACAAAGTATTTAATTAAAATCTCTTAAATATTATTTGATTTTAGTAGTTTACACTACGACCTACACGCCAGCAACATGACCTCCACCATTCTTTAAAGATGAACAGAACAACATTAATTATGGTGTCCAGATGTTACGCCTGATCATTATCAAAAGTTCATATCAATACAAACCGATTGTTTTACCTTTTTTTGCTTGTGTTACTGACGCCTTATTTCGACGTGGTAGGGAAAATATTGCATCGAAAGCGAAACTTAATAACATTTTTACATAAAAATATTGAATATAACCCCCACATCGCCGCAGAAGAGTCTTTACCATTTTGACACGGAACTATTTATTTGTACTAGATACTAAAGATAAACGTGTGCACTTGTGAGATACACGCACAAGTGCAGCGCACTGTGGACGCAGTGTACACACGTGTGCGGTTCAACGGCCTGAGCCTATGCCAATGCCAACAATCCCTCAATTAATTACCCATTATAGCTCAGTGGGTAATGAATTGGAAACTGCCGTTTGAAGTGATTCCTCTGATTCGTTGAACAAACGGAATCATAGTGGCCTATCAATTCGTTTTGTTTATTATGAGATTGTACTAGTAGGTATCGTAACTAGATTAAGTTTGCGTAAATTTGTTGATCGATAGTTTGTGTTTATAAACCGTCTTTGTCGGAAATACAGCGTCGTAATTTTAATATAGGACTTTGGTAACTTAAACACTGCATTTATTGAAAGACAAAATATCCCATAATATCTCAATTATATATTTTAATAATAATATTTTTTACCAATACACTGCCACCGATTAATTTATTAATCAAATAGTAAAGTCAAAAATAACTGTATGATAGTTGTAAAAAGATAATTTGCGGAACGATGCGGAAGGTTCAGAGTGCTGGCTGGATGCCCAGGCGCAGATATGTGGTGGCATTGGGCCAGACAGGGTCAGGAGCGGACGATGCACCCTCGCCGTCACAGTCGATCACACGCCAATTATAAATAACATCTACGACTTGAAAACAATGGAACACATCTTAAAAGTCATTGACGATCAACGTCAAAACTGAAGTGTCAACGCGTCGGCTTACGACCGCGTAATATTCTCACTTGACATTTATATATAAAGTAACCAATAAACATAATTATATGAACCGGATGTCTGACACACACAGCTTTAAAAAAAGGTACCTTGTACTGTCTCATTAAAGAAGGAAGACGTGGTAGTGATGTAAATTATTTTCATATCAACCATACTTATTAGGCTTTATTTACACCTCACCGAAAATAAATATCACGGTTACAAATTGACTTTACTTTGCGTTAATAATGCCATATTTGAAAATAAAATTATTACAAGTACAATCTTTATTTGGAATACTTAAATAAATAAAGAAAGCGTACAAACATACTCGTAGAATTAAAATGTGCCTTCATTATCTAAGGCCAAGACTTCTCGGATAAGATAAGTACTTATCTAAACCCCTAGTGGCGTTGATATTTAGAAACACATGATAAAAATCGAGCATAAAAACTTTCTCGTTGCTTACAGAGCCGAGTAGATAGAACTTTGATTGTTCAGTAAATGGATGAGGAAATATTACTTTGAGCACAATTTGAGTTCGGCATCGATTGTTTCAACAAATGTAGAATTATTTGAGCAGATCTCGCTAATATTAGTGACCAAACATATGTATGTGCGTGAAAATGTTTATTTAGGCAAACTCGTTAGTGTCGACGGGATGTGTTCTGAACCCTCAAGGTTGCTGAGGTTATTTTAAACGAACTATGATTTTTGCCAAATAGCATGATTTCGCTAGAAAATGTTAAGTATTATTAACACATATAGAAATCAGATATAAAAAACTGTACTTTTATTATATGCACACATATCTATGAATTTTAACTTTAACTCATAGCTTTGAATAATAGTTAACAATAAAATTCATAACGAAAATTGATGCGAATAAATGTGTTACAATCCATATTTATTCGTTAGATAAACGTAAAGTGTATTTGATTATAATACTAACAATAAGTGTATAATTCCGTTATTGATGTCCAAGACGTAAAAAAATACAAACAAACCATTAATTCTCATAAAGATGTAACTCCATTATGTAACTTCAAATCTCATTTTTTACATATGATTTAAGTTCGTTTTTTTAAAGGGTATAGTTATCTGACAGGAAAATTATCAAGAGTAGACATTAGATAACGAGGGTTAAGAATATCTATTCGTCTTTTACGACCCTCATAAGCTTACTATCATAAGTTTTTTTTTTTATGTAAATATTTTGAGATGCGCGCAAAAACTCCTATTCATATTTAGGTTAAACTTATCTTGTGACAATATCTTAATAAAAGTATCGTATTCAATGTAGAAATATATATTACCGAAAAGTAATAATCACTTTTATTTTTACTTTGTACTTGTAGGGCTTTGTTCAAGCTCAGCTGGGTAGGTTCCCACTCATCAGATATTCTGCCGCCAAACAGCATTACGCTTAATATTATCGTTTCTACTTTGAAGGATGAGTGAGTCAGTGTAACTGCAGGCACATAATAAAACATCTTGGCTCCCAAGTATGGTGGCGTGATGTGAGGAATGGTTAATATTTCTTATAGCGCCAATGTCTGCTGGTGGTGACCATCTACCATCAGGTGGTCTATATGGCTATCAGCCAACTAATGACATATAAATAAAACGTACCAAAGAAGCACTAAGTTGAAGGTACTTATGTATTTATTTGCTATTCGTTTCGCTCAAACTGGAACAAATAATAATATACGAGAACATCAAATGCGTTACAGCGACACCTATTGGGTCCAGATTTTTCTGATAGATGTGATTCTTCGACTCTAAATTGTCATATATATATGAATATGATTCACTTTGAAACTAATATACAAAAATACATACCGCGCTTTGATCCTGTCGATCCTATATACACATGAACCATCGCCTTCGCAAAAAAAATATATTAGGTGAATATTTCCAGACGCAACAACGTTTACATATACAAAAATGACCTACATTTTATTCTACTCCAATAAATCTTTATAGTTGAGGAATTATTAGTGTATTCTCATTACTATTAAATCAAATTCATCGCATAGAGGATTAGCTAGTTCATTATAAAAAAAGAGTTTACTTGGTTGCACTGCTTTGTCTGGGTAGGTTCCACCCATTCAACAGATATTCTACCGCCAAACACCAATACTCGGTATTGATATATTCCGGTTTGAAGGTTGAGTGAGCCAGCTTAACTACAGTCACAAGTTGCTGCCAAGGTTGATGGTACATTGGCGATGTAAGGAACGGTTTATATTTCTTACAGCGCCTTTGTTTATGGGCGGTGGTGACCACTTACCATTAGTGGCATATTTGCTCGTCCACCTATATCATAAAAAAGGGAAATTAAACGTACGTAATTCAAAAGTTAGTTCTATATAATTTTAAAAATAAAAAGTGGCTTTCATCCACACTTAATACAATGAAGGTAACAAAATCTAATTATACTTCATGCTATTGCTATATTACATAATTATATTCGCGGAAAGATTTTAGTAGAAATTAAAATACACATTGCTTTAAATTATAAAAAAATAAATAAAAGTAATACTATCCTTATTATTAAATATTACATTACATAAAGTAATGAAAATATCGCACTTTAAGGCCTCCTCTAGACAGATTTTATCCCCTACATGCAGTTCGCCCTCGCCACCGAAGGCCACCTCGGCACATGAAAATTCAATGATGCTTGCCCGGGTTTAAACTCGGAATCATCATACAAGATTCACGGCTCTCATTATTACCTATCAGAACCCAATCATTTTATTAGTAACGTTAACGACCAAAAATATTTGACCATTCATTTTGTGTGAATCTATTAATGAAGTTTATTAATAACTTTATATATGTGATCCAAATAAATTATACATAAGTACGCAGTCCGCAATAAGGAAACATCATATTAATTTACGCAATAATAAATGTTACGATCATCAATGTGTTCTATGCCGTGAAGAGATTATTAAAATAATAATTAACTCTACATCGTTAATAGGAGTTTAAATTAGTAGAATTATTATTTTAATTTATATTTTAGTATGAATATAAAGTTAAAATAAGTTATATTATATATCCTATTAAGTTTTAAAAGTTCTAAACCTTGATATAAATTATACTTATTTAATGTCTACATCGTTACTACCTATAAGTATAAGCCCACATAACCCCAGGTTCTGAGTTAAAGCTCCAGGTCAGGATGATAAGTATTTATTGGGTTTACAAAATTCTCAGTAACCAAATGGGTAGGCGTTTGGTCCTGCACTTGAACCCTTTCCCGTGGCTTCGGATTCCGCGTCTCATTGGATAATGAGTTTATTTTTCATAATTTTAGTCCTCATCGCCTTATAGAGTTGGGATTTAGCAAGAAAATTAATTGAATCGTCAATTATATTTGATAAAAAAATAATTTTATAGAATTAATGAAACTCTTTTAATACCAAATTCATCATAATCAAACAGGCCATTGCCTAAGTTTTAAAAATAAATATTAAATAATAGTCAAAAAGAAATCCATATCAATGAGCAGAGGGATTTGAATGTTGTCTAATCTTGCATCATAGTTATCGTAGTTTCGATGTTGCTACTTAAAAAACACAGTGCGTTAGTCGTATGCGTTTATTTACGCGACGCCCCGCAACGTTGGCTGTGTTCCAGAAACACACTAAAATAGCAGCTTTGTCCATGTCATTGTACTAAACTAAATCTTTCTTGAAGAAATGCCGCTTTATACTAATCAATAACATGAGAACAATATAAAAAAAATTAAGTATCCGTATCCGAGCTGGATCGCTGAGGTATAAATATCGTCTATATTTATACATTTTTCAAGATTCTACGTTAATAAAATCAAAATCAAAACATACGTTATTCCAGCAGGCTTTAACAACCACTTTTGAGTCGTTATTTTACAAAGTTAAATTTATTGTAAGCTACCACCTACCACCGGTTCAGAGCGTACATTGTAATAGTATTATAGATTCTACCGAGAATAACTGGTTATAAATTATGTAGTTATTTTTATCAATCAAAAAAATATACATTAAAAATCATATAGAATAAAACGTAGATTGTATCATATATGAAAATCAACGAATACTAATTCCAAGCTTTTTTATCACGAATATAATTTTAAGTATAGTTAAGATGAATTAGATTACAATTTAAAATGTTGGCTCCAACTCTAAGCCTCTCAGCAGTTGACAAGTTCAATATCAACGGTCTCGGGACTATCATCCGTGTCGAATAAACGTTTTTTCTTTCACTCGTTCAATCTAAGAATCTTTGTAAGGATGCGGAACAAACGGGCCCCTTTATCTAACCCGTCGCTTCATCAAAGTAGAAAAGGATGGTCGACCAACAAAAAGTGGGACGATTCGTCCGCCCAACCCTTTTATTTTGTTTCGCTCCACTCTTTTTACTTTTATTCTAAAAATATCGCATTCACGGACCCATTTCGAAAGGAAACGTGACTCTGTTCAAGGTCAAGTGAATTAGTATTCGTATGGTGTGTTCGCAGTTTGACCGGACGCAAAAACTCGTTAATATGCTGCTTGTGGATTTTTTTTAACAATGATTAGAATTGCCCGCGGCAAAGTTCTGTCTCCTTGTAATGTTTTATAAGTTATGTAATTAAATTGAATTGAAGATCGCAAAAAAAATGACAAAAAAACATCCTTTCAACATTACACTTATTAAGCTCAACAATTGATTAATTGTATATGAATACAGTTGGAAACGATTTAATAATGAAGATTAATGTTATTGCTTGTAATTTAACATGTGCCACTTTATAAATTTAAAACTTATCAATAAAGTCAATATGCTTGATATTTAAAGTAATTTTCAAATGAAAACTGAGGTAGTATTCTCAAATTTTAAAACAAAAGGCCGACTGAGCCTACCCGGTAGTGCGAAACGACGCGTCTTTTTGTGAATACGTCAAAAGTGCTGTAATTTTTATTGTTTATTTATGACGTATTAACAAATTATTTATTGCTTCATACGCTAACGGGAATTTGGTAATGACTTTGTATTCGCTTTTGTTGCTTCACTATCACGTTTCGGGCGCTGTATGTACCATTTGTTTATAATAATGTGAGGAGGTAATATATCAACATAAATTTAAAAAACTAAAATAAAACATATACATTTTAATAACTACCCGAAACAAATAAGTAACTTACTAACAGTAATACTTATATTGTATGTAAACAAGGACTGCTAAATCGTAACCTTCCTATTTGCTTCGTTTGTCGGGTGATAAATTTACAGAAATGAGCTCAAAACAGGGAGTTGCATGCCGGTTCATCTCGACATTCCGGACTGGTAGTAGCTTTACGTTTGAATGGCGTGATAGAAAAAGACGACACACAAAATGCTAGTATAATTATTTTTTTTATTTACGAAAAAATTAGTAAAATTTCATGTAAACATGCCTATAATACAGTGGTATAGGTTAATAGAGCCTCGGTACCTTGGTATCCCAGTGTTTTAGGTAGTTCTATAAATACTTTGACAAACAGGAATCCTTTCAAGGTCAAATATTTTAAATTTGTAAATTTTACTAAAGTATAAAACATTAGCAAAACTTATAAATATGCTTTTTGTATCTTTAGCTATAATATATATTTATACGATGTGAAAAAGCGACCTAGTATCGTTTACAAATAAAAAGGCAATAGTTATAAGATATAAAATTAAAATTAATAGGTACGGGCGTAATTTATTTGTCATGAAATATTCAGGTTGTAAATATAACACTTATACGCACAATGTTGATTTTTTTGTAATCTTGAAATTTCATAAAATAAAATATCTGATGTGTTTCATCAGCTCAATTATCAAACACAAATTGTTCAAATTAATCAGACACCATAAAAATAAGAAGGTATAGAATTGCGGGAAACCTGACTCATAGCAAGAAGCCTTAAGATGCTACGAGTGAATCATAGTCGTAAACTATTTGCCTTTTAAAATAAAATATGTGCTAATTTCAACAAGATTCCAGACACATATTTTATATTAAACTCCTTGAATAGTCACTCGAGCTTACTTTCTTTAAAATGTGAAAAATATTAAAATTAAAGTTATAAAATCAAGAAACAACACTCTATAGCTCGTATAGTTATTTTGTTTCATAGAAATTAAAAGTATTAACGCGCCCATATTCAAAACCAGTTACACTAGTTTTTTTTAAATTAAGACACTATATTTTTTGTCATTTCGAGAAATATTAAACAAATTCCCACAACGTCGACTAAGTTACAAAATTACGCGTACTCTTACTACGATTATGCCATGAGACAGGTATTGTATTAAATAATTTATCAATAGAAATAATTTTATAATGAGCTACTGCTATTTATACTTTTCTTTTAACGCAATCTAAATTGCCCGAGGACAGTAGACATAATACTGTCACGTCGCTAATGAGACGAATCGTCTCTCATGTTATTGTTATTGTCGTGAGTGCTATGTAGAATTTATGGCAGCCGGCATCCAAGTCATAACCTCAAAGCTGAGGCCGTTGAGCCGTCGACAGCGGAAAGACAGAAGGGGAACGCGCAGTCGCTCAATGTTGTCGCGCATGCGTCCCGCACTTGAAAAAAGGAGAGAACCACCAACGCTGCACAAAGTACGAAGAGATCCCGTGACTAGGACTGACCGGCCACAACATTAATGAATCGCGTTACCCGGATACGTTTCCCAAACGGTGTTTTTTCACATTAGTTACAAAACGAGTATGTGATTAGATTACGCGTAAAATAAATATTTTTCGTAGTGTTTCTTTTTGTGACTTACAAACATGTACAAGACGGTGAGACACGGTGAGAACAGTCTTCAATATACTATATTGCCTCAAACTGAAGAAATACTCAATAACAGTGGATTGAAAGGCAAAGGCCGTGATTATAGTCCCTCTATTCATATAAGACGTTCAAGAAGAAAGTCTGCCTTAAAATATATTCTGTTAATAATAGTCGGAATAATAATCGCACTAGCTTTTGCATCTGTTCCACTTTATGTTCTGAATGGTGCACTATATGCTCGAAGACTTCACCATGACCACCACGAAATTATGACTTCAGCGCCATTAACACCGGCGGGGCGAGAGATCGTAAAATCACGAAAAAAGGAATTAAAAATTGCAGCTGAAATCTTATCAACCATAACGCCAAAATTAGAAACGAGTGTAGCACCGTCGACATCAACTACTACGACTTCATCTACAACTATCCCAACTACGATTATTAGTGAAAGAGCTACTACACCACCTTGGACTATGCCTGCTCTAAGATCTTGGAAATTTTCATCTTCTTCTACAACGATACAACCAATACCAACAGAGGATAATGATGAAATTCCTTTAGTAGGAACACCATCTGGTAGTGTACGCTTATTAGACCATTACATGTCAATGTCGATGAAGCCGTGGGAAAAAGATATAATTATAAAACCTACGATAACACCCGAACCTATCACAATCCAGAATGTTTTTAAATATTATTCCCGTTCCTTCAAGCCGTCGGAAGAATCAATGACTATGCACCCAAAGTTATTTGATGACGTTTTAATTACTACAAAATCAACGACCACCCAGACACCTATGACTACAGAGTTAGCAAAAACAACAGAAAAGTCAATCATGAAGGACCTGAAAGATACACTTTTATCAGTAGATGACGATGAAGAATTTAAGGAATCATTGGAAGAAGATGAAGTTTTTTCTCTACCGCCATTGAAGCCGGACTCTGTGGCGCCGGGAACAGATTCAGACGAAGTAACAGTTTCGAAAGCGACTGACAGCGGCTGGTACGGTGCGAAGTGGCCATTCGTCGATACGTCATCGTACTTCCAATGGACGGTAAGCACGATTACGAGTTAGCTAACTTATGTAATGTTTATATTTACGTGAGCGTGAATTGCGTGATCGATAAACTCGTAACCAATTCTAAAGACAAGAACCGGGTAATACAAATTATATTTCATAATGCGAAATTACTTCACTATATTTAGACTATAATTGTTTTCATTTATCTAACGGTTAATAAACGTGTGTTAAATTACGTAGAAAACGAAAGGAGAGCTTCCTGAATTTATGATTCTTTTCAATTCTCATAAATAATCAAATAACATAAATATTAAAATTAGCACGATGTTAATTTATCCCTTTTTATATTCAACAAAATTAAAACCATATTGCGTAATATCGAAGTACATAATACGAAATATGTAAAAAAAAACCCAAGTAATTATATAAACTGCCTTTTGGTTACTTAACATCCGTCACGCTTTTCCTTCCATATGATATCAACAATGGTTTAATATTTAATGTGCATATTATTAAGATCCTTATTTCATCGACTTTTTTCTTACAAAATAAAAATCCTCGTCGTCATTGATTGATGTACAAAACCAATATCACTAATCAGGCAACCGTCGATTCCATGAGCATCTATCTATCATCATATAAATAATAATTAAAACAGTTTATCATAGAATCTAACACATTTTTTTGATTCTTTAAATATCCACGATGGAAAACACGTAGAATTTAATATCTACGTTTCGCCTTATTCGTTTAGATTCTCATTAAGATTCCGCTAATGAGACCAAGCTTAGAGTGTAAAGATAACATTTATTATACTAAAATATTTAACTTAAAACCATTCGAACAGTTAAATAAAAATAACTTTAGAACTTCTTCGTTTTCCGTATTCAAGTGTATAAATATAATCATTTTATAAAGAACATAATGAAAAAGGGATTTTTAATAAAGATTATTGGTTTTTTTGTTTTAATTTACTTAATGTATTTTTTTTGGACTGCCTGGTTCTAGAAATTTATTTTTATTTCTGTTATCTCTTCTTAAATAGATCTGTTTTTCGAAAAATTATCATAAGATACTTATATCAATTTATAATATTTATATTGTACTTATGGTGTCAAATTAAAAAGATACATGTATATTTCTAAGTAAGTATTCATGGTTCGTTGGACTTTGCGTTGATAGAAAAGATACTTATTCAATATATTTTTTTATTAATATACATATAATATAAATATTTGTAATATTTTATAATATACGTCTTAAGGTTACATCTCAGTAAACAGATATATCTGTACTTAATACCTATTTGTCATTTTCAAAGTCCTATACACAAAATAATAATTGTTAATTTATTGTTTATTATGAATCAGAATACAAAATTAAAATATTCTTTATAAAGTTTAAGTAACACTTTTGAATTGGTTCGATATTTAGATTCTACCGAGAAAAACGCACAAATAATTCAATAGTTGTTTTTTTAACAAACATGTATATTATGTATGTATGTATGTATAAAATTATATGTTATTATATTTGATGCATTGAACACCCTAAAAAAATATAATCTTTATTTATAAAATATTTTTTAATATAAATTTAATTTAATGGTAAATGTAAAATTGTCTGTGAGATTTTGTAATAGAATCGAATAATCTATCAAAGGGATGTATTGACTTTGCCAGGTCAAAAATTTGGTGTTACAAGTTTATCTTTACTTCTCGTGTTTAAACAATGATTGTCACTGCGTTTATCAAAATTATCGTTGCTTTTTTTATTTACTCATGCGTAATTATAATATTGACAGAGAGCTTATGTAATCCTACAAATGTTCACAAAATCACTATTATAATTCTGTAATAATTATTTAATGTGTATTATAATAATCATCTCTTTTTTCTATATAGGGCTACTCGCCTGGAGATAATCTGCTTTTACCGTTACTGGTTGCGGCATTATCGTCAGTCGTTTTAGTGCTGCTTCTGGCGCTCGCTGTGAGGCGCCGCAAGAGGACTACCACAGCATCAGCACAGATTGGGGTAAGATGTTTGCTAACTTTGTACACAAATATTTAAATTTTCTATTTGAATGCAGTAAAACGGAGGGAATTATTGTTGTTTAAGCGTGTTTTCAAACTTTATATATGAACGAACTCTAAATATCTTATATCTAATTAGATACATATATTATTTGTGCATGTTATATATCAGGTACTGTACATTATTTTTAATATATTATTATTTCACTGTAAAGCATTTATATATTATGTTTATATCTACTTTGTACACCCCTACCTCTTTCTATATCAACAGATATAGAAAGAGGTAGGGGTATGTTTCAGCGTGACATTATTCATCAAAATGTATTTTTCAATATCGTTTTAAAATAGACATAAGACTGATGTAGGATTGCGTTACTCAGTAACATCTTTCCTCTACCTTAAGGTTGCCTGGAAGAGATCGCTGTTTTAGCAATAAAGCCGCCTCTTGTAAAGACATAGTGCATCTTTCTTAAACGTGACTACGTTTAAGAAAGATGCACTATGTCTTTACTGATGTACAATAAAGAGTATTTTGATTTTTGATTTATCGAGGAAATTTAAGACCCATATAAAATTATGAGCTGGACTGAGTGTACGATTTCGTTTTTTGACTACAATAAAAGATTTTTTCTATCGAATGATTCAATTTGAGTTTTCATCAAAAACGGCCCTGAATTAAAATAAAATTGTTAAAAACACTACCAAGTTTCTGATTTCGTCATCCACGCGCATTTATACTATTATTATTTTTTATAAAAAGTAATAATATAATTAACATTAAGAAAAACACAGAAAATGAAAAACATCTCAAGATTATTATATTTACACATTATTTATAATTTTCCAAGTACAAATTACTATCTAAAAACTTTGAAATAATTAAAATAAAGTTTTAGTACTATACAAAGAGCATCATCAATGTTTAAATAGATATATAATCAAAGACCCTTGTTTCAGAAGTTAACCTCCGACCTACAAGCAGATGACAACACTAACTTATTGACAGCAGAGAATCCAGAAGAGATCGAAGAGTGAGGTCAATAAGTACTATGTTGATTGTTTCCAACAGATTGCCTCGTGTATTTACAGAAAGAATGGCCGAATAGAACGGCTTGAAGGTTACTTTTATAGAGATTGGCTTTGAATTTTCGTGCACACATTATGATATTAAAATCTTTGTCAATAATTGTATACTCATCATATCATATCACTAAATGCATTCTCGCTTATGTTTGATATTAAAAAATATAAAATCTATATATTAAATTATGAAAAAAAAAATCTAAGTTGCGTTTTGTATTTTGGCGCCTTATTTATTATAATAATGTAAGGCAATCAACTTAATCAACCGTCTGTGCTATAAATAACGTTAAATAAAGGAATTGAAAGGAAGGATTAATTGTTTTCAAGAAGCTTTCATTTGCATAGCTTGCCTTTAACCTCGATACATAAGGCATTTGAAGCACCTTGTAATGATTTAGCCGCCATACCGTAGTTTCTCGACAATTAAGCAGACCTCACCTTAAGATCTTACATACCCACCATATTTTTGACTTTCAGTGCCTATTGTTTGTATATAATGGAAGGTTAGCTCGGCTTTGTTCCCGAAAGCCAACATTGCAAGTTCAGAGATAGGATATAATATTGTGTGTTTTGAATGTTTTGTAACCATTACATTTTTTAATGTAAGTTATCTGAAAAAAATACTGCATAATTATTTACTATATTGCAATCGAAAATATTTTTTCTTTAAAACTATTCACTTTGAAAAATAAAAAATAAAATCCTAAAAAAATTAACAATCATTAAAAACCGATTTAATTTTTTTATAAAAATCTAACTAAACTACAAATAAAAAAAATACCAATGATATATTTGTGCTACGGTTTCTCCCTGATTAAGCTAGTGATAACTTAAGTAGAATTATTGTACTATTTAACCATCGACGTCGGTTCAAAATCTCTAAATTTACATAACAAGTTGTTCAATGATATTTAGAACATATATTATTTCATATCTCTGAAGATTTCAAGTGTGACTCGTCAGTATTAACGAATCCCTGTGGTATATCAAAGTAAGCGTATTTAGTTTATGTAGTCAAATAGGTTAAGAGTGAAATTTAATATCGATCTTGGTGTTTCAATTTCAGTGTGACATTATTCATCAAAATGTATTTTTCAATATCGTTTTAAAATAGACATAAGACTGATGTAGGATTGCGTTACTCAGTAATTAGTGAAATGATTGTTTTCAACCTATTTTTGTAACGGCACTATTCATTTCAAAATTATTATTGTGTGTTATAAGTATATAAATGTAGTTAGTATGGTCTTGGAATGTGTGCGTATGAAGTTGGCTATGGCTAGTTAGAAAATGATATTATGGAACCGTTTTGAAATTTTTGAACCGTACAAGGGCGCTAGATAGCTTAAAGTCAGCTAATAAAAAGATTGATACGGCCAATTTTAATAGTATTTATGCTACAAAGGCATTGTTATACTACAATAATTTATACATTCTTGGCCTGCACTGACATTTGAAAGAGCGACATCTAGCGGATTTCTAGCTTTGCCCTCATAAATTGCGAAGGTGATAGGAAATAATCAGTCTTAAGCGCCTGATGTGCATACAAAACACTATTAAGTCATTATCACGCTAGTAATATTTTATAAGATACAAATGTATATCGCACACTATATACTGATAGATGTTAAGTTAGTTAGCTTTTGTGTCAGAATAGTTTTTGGAGCAATGTGATTATTTTTTAAGCTGGAACACACACCATGTACATAAATAATAAAATAAATTATGTTTTCCCACCGACATCTGTGCTTTTTATTCATATCAATCATTCATTATATTAGCGTGCCTAAAATTAATAGTATTAATTAGTTATTAATCAACATATATCAATGACTGGTTTTTAAGAAGTATGTGTAGGTACCATCTTTGTCTGTAGTTTTAATAAGAAATTAAAAAAATATCAAATCAAAAGTGAATGGTAGTTTCAGTATAATTAGGCGCGCTCCATCCGATTTTTATTTTATAGCCTGAGCATCCTACGATACAAATATATCATTTGGGTATACCTATAATCATGTGATTGTGTGATTTTTATTTTTAATTGTACTTTTTAAAAGATAATAACAATAATAATACGTAATAGATTTTGTGTCCAGACACATCTATTTGTATATAGTATTTATTTATATATTATCAATTATTTTTAATAACCACGAATCTTCTTCTTCTCATTTAATAATCCCAGCTATTGCCATGGTTTGCCTTCAGACTAAGTCTCCACTTGGCACGGTCTTTAGCGTCATTCTGTGTAAGTCCATTTGCCTCTCATATCCTAGGCCCTATCTCAGGAGGCCTAGTTCCAGGTACAAAGATATCAAGGCACTTTTTCCCAGCATAGTTCTTTGGTCTACACACGGTATGGTCATACCATCTCAGACGACGCTTTAGAAGCTTATCCGCTACGTCACGGAACCCGAGACAACCTCGGATGTACCTACGAGTTGCGTATGCGGGCAGCCCGCGTTACGCCGCACATCCACCTCAGCATTTTCATCTCCGTGACGTGACGTGTGACATTATATCTATCTTTGCATTTTTGGAAAAAACAGAAACACAGATGTGATTAAAGAACTAACAGAATGTAGATCTTAACACCAAAATTGCTTTTAATTGACATAATATATCTTTATGATAATGCTACTCGATAAGAATTGTATTAACAAGTCCAGTCGAAGGATTTGATCGTACGTACATGAGTTCTATTAAGTACGTTCTACTACATCATACAAGTGATCAGTCGATAATTATTGTTCTTAAATTATATGTTATACTTGGTGGTAGGAGTTTGTGCATGCCCATCTGCGTAGCACCCTTTCATTATTCACCGCCAAACAACAATACTTAGTAGTATTGTGTTCCGTAGTTTTTCTTATTTGCCAAGGTTGGTGGCGGATTGGCGGTGTAAGGTATGAAGTGGTTTATGATATATTGATATTTAAAATTAAATATAACATTTATAGCAAAATATTAATAATAAAAAAATAAATGATTGAAATAAAAACAAAATTATTTGTTCATCTTAATTGACTTATATTGAAGTAAAAATCCCAGATATTGCAACCAATTCATTACATTAATGTTAACTAACTTACACTAATAATTACAACCAAAACTTACATTATTTTACAATAAATAAAAAATATATTTAATCCTTTCATTAGTATAAACTAAGATTATAAAATACATTTACACCACCATATATCGTCAAAATATACAAGTAATGATTTGTTAGAAATTATTGAAGTTAAATATCATAAAATATTTCCATAGTGTGGCTAACTTCACACAATTCACTTAGAATTTTGACACTAACACTTCTTTACACGAACTTTTTAAAATAATGCAAGATTCTTACGGAATAAAAACAAATTGTAATTCTTTGCGTCTTTTCGAAGAAGCATATAATATATAAATAAATGTATTTTAAAAATTACAAGAACGCTATACGGTACGAGTCCAAATTAAATATTTGAGATTACGTTCATATTGTATTGTTACGTCTTATGATCGCGAACTACAGATGTGAAAATATCGATTTTTCTCAACTCCAAATAAGCCATCCGATCAAATGGCAATTTCAATTTCAGTATATAAGCAATTTTTTTTCTTTGTCTAATTCTGAAATAGATATTTCTAAGATGACATTAACAAGAGAACAAAAAGTTTAAACTTCTTATACGTCTGTATAATATTGAGTTTGAAACAAAAAAAATGTCAACAACTAAGTGAGCAATCTCTTAACTAAACTAATTTGACTGGTTTGAAAATATCGCTTTCCATATCTAGTATATACCGATAGCAGAAGAAATAAAGATAAACAAATCTGCTAAATGCAACTACAAACAGTTCTCGACACATTAATGCATAATACAACACTATTCAACTTGACTACTTATATCCTCTTTATCTTCCAAAGTTCTCACAATAATTTCGCCAGCATCCAAAACGCCATAATGATCCAGAGATTATGTAGATTTCGACCAATGACGTTGCATCAATTCAAGGTCAAACTTGTTTATTTATCTTTATTCCCGTTTTCATCGGAATTGACTATATAAAAACAAATGCAAGTTTCCCAAATCCTGTCAAATTCGTTTAGGTCAGAGAGTGTTCTCATTAATTTGTGTATATTATATAAACAAGGTTGCACAATTTTTTAAAATGCGATTAAAAAATACTTATATGTGTTAAAATGAACTTCACACGAGTGCGTTTAAATAACTATTCAAATTAACCTAATGCAATTAAATTTAAATAATAATTGTTAATAAATGTGTTATTGCTTTTTTTTATAAGATATATTCAGATTAAAATAAATGTGTATTGTTATTTAAAACTGTATTAAAAATACGTGTGAACTAAACGTTATACTCAGTTTCGAACATTTGAGTAACAAAATGTTAGTTGTAATATGTTAAATACATTAATAATTTATATAAAAACAAATAAACTGTTTAATTTATATTATTGTAGAGAAAAAAAAAATGTAACGCTAACCAAGATAACTATGGTCATAATATTTCCATTAAGAATTAAATGAAAAAATAGTAGGCCAAACAAAAAATAATTTGAATTAAAATTTAAAAACTATTAAACAACTATTTTTTATTTTTAGTTTTATTATAACAAATCATTTATAAAAAAAATATATATATTGAGATGTTACAAAATTTAATGTAACTTTAATCATTCCAAAAAAAAAGTTACCTTTTTTCTCAACTAATGTCAAATTTAAATACGTAAAACACTGTCAGATAATTTAGTTTCAAACATCATTAATCAACATTTATTGAATGAACGATATTTTCACCGATGGTATAATAAATCAAAATAAAGGTTATACACATGAATGTGTTACAGATAAATGTCATCACATAAAGCCATAGATAATAATCTCATTCTTCATTCTTCTGTTTATACCAACGAGGCCAACTAGGAAATATTACCAACATTCTAAAGGAAAGTAAAAACTTGATTTAAAGAAAATTTTGCTGTCCATTTCGTTCGTTTGTTTCTTTTATAAATTTCAACACAAATTACAAAAACATTGTGTATTCCTAGGGAGGCGGATGAGAGGGCTTCAACAGTCGGGCAAGTACATGTCGGCCGCCCACTAGTTTCAATTGTTGTCCATCCATTAATACACTACGAACTCCACTAGACGTCGCAGCTGATGTATTCGTTACGGCCTAAAAGGAAAAATAGTCAATAAAAAAATTGTGATTATATATTTTTAGATTTGTTATTAAATGTATATATAAATACTATAATAATAATTATTTTTACGATGTTAGTAGTAATAAAAATGTTTAATGCCTGTTTAGTTTCCAAAAATTATATACTAATTCTATTTGTTTTATGTATATATAACAAATTTTGTGTTTGTTTCGATTTAATATACCGGCAATCTCATGAGGAGGAACTCATGTTATTTCTATTACCACCCATTGACCACCAGTGACGGTTAAAGATGGACGCAAATAACATACATATGTAAGTATTCAATTTTTGTCGCCATCATCGTTCAACGAATCGAAAAAGCCTTAGACAATTGTTTATTTTTAAGCTATGTTCGATATTGTTTTAAAAGTTGATTCGACAAGTCCCTATACAATTAAGTACCAGTAATACTATCAAAATTTTTTACCGGCCGTAAACCGCCGCCGCTGTCGATATTAAGAATAGAATAGAACTTTAGATATTAATAAGATATTAGAACAGAACTTAAATATTAAGAATAGAACTTTTCCTAAAGTCTGAAATTTTTAATTCATAAATATGTAATAATAATTGAATAATTGAAAACAGTGATGCATGTATGTATATGCATTTCAAATTCAAACGCAAAATACATTTATTGTAGACAGTTCTTAATCATGAGATATTCTGAATTACCATTTGTATATTCTCTTGCGTTTGTTTTACTTGTCGAGATTGTTGAGCGATTTTATACGATTATATTTATAACTCACACTCAACAGTAGCCATTATATACAGGCTTTCATCATTACACATGAAAAATAAAAATGCAGTAAAATCGGACGGAAACAGAAACTCCAAAGAAGGCATAAGTCGTGAAATATGCTGTCAATGTATGTCAATAATCTTTTGGGATTCAAACGCAATTTTGCAAATAAGAACTAATACTACTACGCTAATCTACTATCCAAGGCTGGAAATGACCCTAAAATATACCTTTCACCGAGGTGCTTGAGTTCACACCTTCTTTACTATTGGTATCTTTATATGGTAAAATTCAACTAATTGCCTTCGTAATAGGATATGCCTTCGTAAGTGCCTTATTTGCTAGATCTACCGTACCTTTACAATTAAGCTTAAGCTAAACACTTTTAGAGTGAGAGAAATATGGCATCATCAGACAGCTAATAGGTGATATTCTTTGACCCATTGCGAAAGGGCACAGTAGGTTAGGTCACACCTCCTGTTCTGTTTGTATTTGAGGAGAAATACAAACAGAACAGAGTCCGTTCAGCAAATGTCGTATTCCGTAATAACTTTATAAGTATTCTGTAATATCAAATTACGTAAAAAAATATAAGAATATATATTGCAAAAATACGCCGAAAATTCCCTTAGTGTTACATTGTTTATTAATTTAATTTTTAAATAATTTTAAATAATAATATTCTAATGTAAATAAAAAAACTAGTAATATATTATATTACTAGTTAATAGTATAACTAATTTGACGTAAAAAAAAAAAGAGCCGCTGAGTTTCTTTCGCCGATTCTTCTCAGGTCAGGGTGTTTCCTTTTCCGAACCGGTGGTAGTGTTTAATTTGACCATCAATAAGAAAGTCTAATACTTCTATATTGAATAAAGGAATAAAGGATTTTTTTACGAACAGCAACCGATGGAGTTTGACACATATGTTTTAAAGATTTTTCTGTAACAATTACCGAGAAAAAGGAATCAATGTAACTCAAATGGTACCATTTCACGTATCCACGCTTAAAGAGGATACAACGACCTTGTTCTTAAAAGAGTAAATAAATCACAACATAAATATGTTTATTTATCTTGGCGAACGGGAAAAATGACGCTCGAAATCAGCTGAACCTGATGATTGAGAGCTGCATTAAAATTCAATGCCAGATTTTTGCAATTTTACGGTTAGTCACCGGCCAAAAACGATAGCCGTGCCAAAATTCGAATTACACAAAGTAGTCGCGTGCTTAGGCGCTGCCAATTCGTAGCATGGCAGAGAATTTGGTTTGTCAATGAAAATTTTGCCTCGAAGCGATTAAAACGTTCCAGTGTTTCGCCTGTACGAAATTGATAATTTATCGATTATTTTTTTATTTATTCTGCATGAAGATCATCAGGGCTACTACTTTATAATATTTTATCAAGTAAAAAAAAAACATTTATTACTGCTTCTTTTTTGACATGACAATTAAATTTATTACAAAATTTACGAAACTATTATGACATTAAGGAGACGGAAACTTAATGTTTACAAGTTTTAATTTATTTCTCGTCTTCATACAAAGTTTTCTTATAGTTGTTTATTTTTTTATAATAATTAAATATGATTGTGCCTATAAAAAGCATTGTTTAAATACAAACTCAGATTGTAGCGGCGGTTTTAGAATGAACAAGAAAATTCGAAAACTTTCACTTGTTTAATTTGATGGCAAAATTTCTAAGTATTACTGTTTAGGAATCACCTAATATAGTTTGGCGAATATATATTGTAGTTTAACATTATTAGACACTAAAACCCTGATGTTTTGGTGTTCTTATATAACGACAAAGTACGTGTTAATTATATTACGTAATTATAATAAACACTATACAATATAATATCAGGCTCAAAACATACAGATTTCGCACTGCCAACGCAAGTCATGCTAACATTTGAACATTTCATTAATAAAAATAGATAAATATTTCGTTACTGAGAATTTATAACTAGGTACATTGTCTTCAAGAAATAAAATAACTTGCATGACCATAATTCATTTGAATACAATTAAAAATGTGCGATAGTTAATTAGAATCAAGTTAATCCTTCTCGTGTGCTTTCACCGTTACTAAAATAGCAAAACCAGTCCGTGCTCACTTCGATCAAACATATTTTTATTGAGTGCAGTCGATTATTAACTTTGTGAGTTTCAGTCGTAAACAATCTTTACAAGTGGTATTAATATTTATATAGAATATAAACCTTAGGACTCCCACAACCTTATTTATTTACAAGTCCACTCATGCATATTCTATCGAAACATCATGCACAAATCACCGAAACTAAAATCACTCGTATGTTTCAAGTTCATGCATATCACCTGTTGTATTTTAATTCCCTGCGGAAGTTTAACCTGGTGTATCGGATTCACCTGCGGTAATGATAGTAATAGATATTCATAATTAGGGAACAGTGATTAAAAAAAAAACAACTTAAATCTTTTGAGGAATGAACTAAATTTCATAAAACGCATATATTTAAAATTTACCTGTTGTAACTTCAATACAGGAGCTGATGATGATGAGGTCGTTACCGTTTGCGCTCCTGAAAAACCAAGATGACAAATATATTATTTGTTATGTATATATGAATAATATTGATCATTGGAACAATCATCAAAATATGATGTATTGAGGTAACAAATGCTTTATTTTTATTTTATGTAAGAATAACTTACCAATATTACTTAAAACTATAGTTTGTGATGTGGACGTTCCACCGGTCGAAGTCATTCGTATAGCACTTCCATCGCTCTGCTGGAAAATAACGATATTTAATAAATGTATGTGACACAATTATGCGTCTATGCGTATTTGTAGGGTTTTTTATCTTTATTGCGGCAAATGGCCTATTTTGTAAATAGGTGGTCATAACCGTCTTCACATATTGGTACTGTAAAAAATATTAACCATTCGTTATTCATATATGATGCTCAGTATACATTTGTTTACACTGAATCGTTGAACTATTAGATCGTTAAAGACGCTACAACTGCTCAGGTTTTGAGAAGAAATACTGGGTCGAAGCGACTATAATGACATAACAGCGTAGCATAGAACTTCCTAAGCAAAAGCTTGTTTAGGAAATCTCAGGAGCAGTTTGAAATATTTTTTTTCCTTATAGTCGTTATCTGTTTAGATTAAGTAATGTTTATTTTTTGTACTTTTTGTCCGGTGCGTGTATACTTTTTACCCTCTGGGACACATATTTTACGAATGTAAAATGTTCGTGTCCCAAAGAAAGTATATCTCATTCTAACTATGAAACACGACGAGCGCGAGGCTCGGATGGCGGGCCGCCCACCTGCAGGATGATGTTGTGCAGCGGCTTGCCCGAGGCCAGCAGCAGCGGCCGCGCCAGGCGCGCGCCCGGCGACAGCACGCGCACGCCGCGCCCGCGCCCCGCCTCCAGCGAGATCATCTGCGTCTGCGCACACACACACGCTCACACGCCGGCACGGGCTGGCTTAAAAGTTAACTGCGAACTAACGTGGGAGCCGCCTGCGCTGGCATCGTGCTGAGTAATCTAATGAAGGAGTCGTTTTTTGAACTCCGTAGAATATTACGACGATGTAGATGATCTCACAAATAGGTCATATTTTAAATTAGCTGTAGTCATTTCAGAATATAGTGAGGGGTTATTTTAATATTAGTTGCCGGCGTTTGTATTAAGATCTTTCTGTTTTAACTAAATTAAAAATGGAAACATTTAATGTGACGAAAGAGTTATTTGATTGACTTCATTAATAGAAATAAACATAGGAAAATTATAACCTTTTTTAGCACCATTAATCCTATTTTCGTTATGTATATCGAATAGAACACCTAAACTTAAAGTGTAACTTACTTGTGCATTAGTGAGGAGCTTCGCTACTATAGGTTGTGAAGACTTGTCGCCGGAGTGGGTCCTGACTACTTGCGCTATCGATTTTGGTGTTTGTTGATTCGCTAGTTGTAAAGTTTGTCCACTCGCAAGCTGAAGAGTTTGGCCACTCGTTAACTGTAAAGTCTGCCCGCTAGGTAACTGAACCGTTTGCCCACCGGATAATTGCACAGTTTGACCACCGATTTGAACCGTCTGCGAACCTAATTGTACACTTTGGCCGCTCGGCATTTGCACAGTTTGACCACTTAACTGAACATTCTGACCTAATTGAACAGTTTGCATATTACCACTCGCTAACTGGACAGTCTGGCCACTCGGCAGCTGTACACTCTGAGATGGAAGAACACTTTGACTAGCGACTTGAACACTCTGTCCACTGGGTAGCTTCACCGTGTGACCCGTCAATTGGACGCTCTGACCGGCCAGCTGCACCGTTTGGCCGGCAATCTGGACAGTCTGCCCGGCCAATTGAACCGTGGAAACCGGTATTTGGACCGACTGGTTAATGGGTTTTATAGTAGGAGACGATGCTTGTGCTCGTGCATTCTGATTTTTCACTTGAGCCGTCGAGACCGCTCTGACGGCTTGTACGGATTGCGGGGAAGCGAGCTGAACGGTCTGCCCGCTCGGCAGCCGGACGCTATGAGTGGGCAGCTGAAGCGAGGATAGTTGCAGGGTGTGTCCGGAGCTCAACTGAACGGCCTGACCACTAGGAAGATGGACGGTTTGGTTGGCCGCTAGTTGTACAGTCCGTCCGCCAGCCAGCTGTACTGTTCTCGTGCTCATTGATGACGTTACGACTGTCGGTATACTTGACACCACATTCGTAGTACTCGCGGTACTCTGTAATTTAATATCATTATGTAAACAAAAAATATGTCAAAAAATTATAAGAAAATATAAATATAGTAATATAATCGCACCTGTGCTATTGTCGTTACAGATGTAGTTCCCGGTATGGACGGTCGTTTTTTACTAGATGGTGTACCTGAAATTCCAGTTAATGCTTTTATTTATTAATATTTACACAAATAATGCAAATGTAGATAAAATACAAGTTCATATTGTTAAAAATGATGTCCATCGATTACTACATACAACTACTCATTTATGTATGTTATTTACTTTGTTGCATGAGAGCTCTCGGTGATATAAGAGACTTTCCGGATGACGGCGTGGCTGGACTGAGCACTCTCACGACGCCCCGCCTTGCATTCGGTGTGACCTACACAAAACAATGTTTTTTTTAATCATTTAATATTAATTATTTAAAAACTATAATATTCACTTATCAATCAAACAATATCAATACATTTGAAAGATACAGCTGATTACAAATTTTTATTTTTATTTCGCATTATAAATCAAGGTATAAAAATATCTTTATCTTATGTGCATCTTACCAAAATTAGTATGAAATATATTTATAAGTATACTCGTAAGTTACATATAGTTAGTTCACTTATATTACTTTACAAAAACAGGATGTAGTGTCTAATATTTGGTTTTAAAAAACAATTTAATATTAATAATAATTAGGCGTGATGAACTAGAACTTATATGATCTAGAACGCGTGAACCTACACTGAAAATAGTTCGTAATAACGAAAACACTTAAGAAGTATTATTTCAATATAGAAGACACAAAACACACTATTGAATGGGTCATTAGACTTAATTGAGACTAATCATTCTACAATATAACTTAAATGTTACTTCCCAACACGACTATGAATAGATTAGCATTATAATAGTTCCTATGCATACTGCAAAGAACATTATTAACACTGCATTCGCATAGCACGCACATTACACACAAAAAAAATCCATCCTTAATTACAAAGGTTTTAGGTTTTTATTATTCCTCGTTTTTTTAATGTACTATGTAAATATTAAGAATTGATTAATTGAACAAACTAACCTGTGTTTGAGGGCAAACGGTGATATTTGGAGCTGATACGGATTGAACAGAAGGTGGCCTTATTAGAAGCGACCGTGTTACTTGCGTTAGCTGAAAATGTTTGAAAAATCTATTATTACATATTTACTGATAAATGCCTTACGAAATTTAAAATATTTTTTATTCAAGTAGGTTCATAAGAGTGTTTTTAATTTAAATGATAAGCTACCACTTATATATTATTGTTATATTTGACCAAAATATTTCAAACTAAATTAGTTAACTACCTTAGCTGATTGATTCATGGCATTTTGGTGAATTGATGCTGTTGGATTTGGTAGCACAGTCGTCACTGAAGGCGTTTGTTGAACTGATATATTCATTGATACCTAAAAGACAAAGTATCGTGATACAATAACCGCATGTTTAAATTCTCTGTTATAATAAGAAAATTATCTCTATGAAAATTACTTTTGTCGAAAATAGGTAATTCGACTGGCAAACAGCCATAGATATTGGCACTTAAGAAGTATTTACGATCCCTTACAAAGTCATTTCGCCACCAGCTTGGGGAACTAAGTTATGTTCTTTGTGCCTGTAAATATACAAACACACTCACCCTTCAAACCGGAATACAATAAAATTAAGTATTGCTGCTTGGTGTTAGAATATATTAATGGGCGTTTCTTTTGCACAAAACCACTAAGTAATTACTCAAAAAGGCTACTTCGAATATTACATTTTATATTACTTACCGGTGCTTGTGAGGTTTCAATTTTCATGGACTTTTGTTTCATAAGCGGCGAGCGTTGCGGGGTGACCACTATCGAAGGCATGGATGTCGACATTTGTGTCAGTATCGACTCACTATTCTGCTTCGTAAGAGGCGGAACGTTTTGTTTCACAGTTTGTACTACAATGCTTTGTTTATTCTGTATTTGCTTCGGCGATTGTACACCTTGCTTTACCAATTTCGTTTGAATCACACTCTGCTTCGATACATTTTGCTTCGTTAGCGCCGGCATCGATTTCGAAGTTAATAAACTCGTTTGTTTTTGATTTGTTTGGGCAATCGTCTTTGGCACAGATTTTGGCGTTGCGTTCACTTGGCTGACTTTAGCCTGAGGTTTCGTTTGGATCAATGAGGGTAGTTTCGCTTGCGCAGTATTTTTTGGCGTTACTGGTTTCGATTTCTGAGGTGTAGCTACCAGCTTTCCTTTTGCCTTGCTTACAGGGATCTGTTTGTTGTTGGTGGCTTGCGTTGCTTGCATTAACAGTTGAGCAGACGACAAATGTGGTAGGGCTGGCGGTACCCCACTATCGTCGACGTCAACGTCACTATCTGAAGCATTTTCTGCTATTTCTTCTGTGTTGCTAACATCTAAATCCATCTGAATGAACAAGTAAAAAATGCTCATAGCATAATTGTAATAATATTCAAATATTTCAAACATGTTTTTGTTGCATGTTTAGAAAGAAAACAGTGAATTAAATAATAGTAAAATAATAAAATACGCACCTGCATTTGAGGAGAGTTAGCGGAGAGAGCAGCTGCATTCGCCTTATTTCGTCCTCGAGCATTTTTAGCATAATCTTCTTCACTCCTGAAAAATATTTATAGTTTGATTATAAATATGTTCATATATTATATTAATATATATTTTTGGTTTTAGTAGCAAATGCTACCTACTTATGTCTATGCAAATATGTCCAGAGAGCAGTCCTCTGGTCGAACTTAACAATAGGGTCTCGCTTGACGGTCAACAAACGCTCCAGTGCGCTAGCCACGGCACTCGACAGAGCCTGCTCGCTACACGGGACAATCCATTGTGACATCCTGAAAAATATTATCGATAAGATAAGTTCGATTGTTATATTTTATTTATGTTACTTCTTCTACAACTATTAATTTAAGTCGAGTTTACCTTCATAATAATTTTATTATTATTATTGGCAATGCCTATAATACCAACGATATTAGCGCACTATTGTCGTAATTTTAAATTAAATTATGGCGATAGTGATATCAATATATAAATAAATAATTTCCAACCAAACGTCTCCGAGGTTGAGACTTTTTAACTAACAAAAACTAGTGGCGATTTTTCAAACACAACCGCAGTACATCGAGATGGTATTATTTATTTCCTGTTCAAGTTCTGTTAAAATCAAGCCTCGAAAGACTAACACGGAAAACTGCGTCGCAAGTCGACGTCATAACGAGCGAACACCGGCGGCCTCACCTCAGCAGCGTGACGATGTCGCGGCGCGAGCCCTCCCCGTTGGGCAGGCGCGCCAGCGCGTCGCGCAGCAGCGGCAGGAAGGCGGCGGCGCGCGGGCGCTGCGGCGTCAGCAGCGCGCCGCCCGCCGCGCCCGCGCCCGCTCCGCCGCGCGGCCCCGTCGCCGGCCCCACGGCCGCCCGGTACCTGTCGCCAGCCCGCACTTAGTTCTCGCTCACGCTACGTCACTATATGTCACAAACCTTAATCTCCATTTTACCTCCTTGAATATAAAAAGTAGCCCATGTCCTTGCCCGGGACCAGAACTATCGACACTCTAAACTTCATCTAAATCGGCTCAGCTATTTAAGTGCGAAGAGGTAACAGACGGAGTTACTTTCACATTTATAATATTAAGTAGGGATTAATTAATTACATTAATATTAATCTGACTCGACAGAAAAAAAATATATCGTACTAGACAGTAAAAACTACTTTTATGCTTCCCAAATATATGATATATGTAGGAGACGGTCATTTGCAGTCTCGAAACGCAGATCGGCACGAAACCCGAGTCTAGGTGATGGAGGGACGACAGGTGTCCGGCATTTATTAAAATTGTTTTTTTTTATATTGACTTGTTGCGTCTATTATGTAAAAAAAATTATGAACTTAATTAAATAGAAAACGTTATTGTGATTATTGTGTCACTGTTCAATTACCCAAATATCTGCCCGAACAATATCTTATTATGATAACATCAATACTATGTCTTCGACATAAATATACAAGTATCTTATTAAAATTCAGTAAATTCTGTTATTACAAAAACGATGCGAACCCATATTGGACAAAAGTGAATGGCTTTGAAGCGGAAGCGTAGCGACGTCGCTCTTGCGTTCGAAACTCAGCTATCTCTGCGGTTGTCGGTTGCCGTACTACCCAGGATGTTGGATATCTAGAAAATAAAGAAACAATACAGCAGACTATCAATTTCTTATTGTAATTAATTGATTATAATGTGCTAAAATTATGCAATACCTTAATACATAAAAACCTTAATTAGAGATATTTTGTATTGTAATGGAAGATTTTTATCTTTTAAAAAATTCTGAACATAAAATTTTGTTTAATTCAAATGAAACCTAACAGTTTAGTTTTTCAGTATGTATATTACCTTGGCGGTGGGGGTTCAGTGCTAGGTGGGGATGGAGACGCCGCCCGCAGCCATCGCTCGCACAGACGACCCAATATGGCATCGCAGTCTCTACCCGCACCAATCCATTGATACATCTGTTATTAATTATTTGTTTATAAAAATAAATAGAATAAAGATTATTTATAAATATAATTATTTTGTAAGTATAGTGCGCTGAAAGTCCTAGTCTATAACAAGGACATTTTTTAATAATTACCATTGAAACTTGAGATATTAATTGTGTGCATATAAGTGCCCAAAGTTGTGAAATTTTGTTTTTAACCATACATACAAAGAAAAATACTATAATTCACAGATCACTGAAACAATTAATCAGTGATTCATTTTACAGTGTTAACATGACCACTTATCACATCACCTTTGGGTTAACCATTCACTCATTTAACTTCCTAAAACAAAATACAAATATAAAAAGTAACCTGTGTGTCTGGCATATATTGCAAATATGGGACAAAATCATCTGGATGTGGTCCTCTCTCCCCAGCAAGAAAATCCAATGCAGAATTTAACTCTGCACACCAGTCGTCTGATACTGAAACATTGATTAGGATTATATTAAACAATAATAATTAGACTAATTATACTATCTATTACGCAATTATGTGAAACTACCAAAAAATTTGCAAGCAAAATACCTGAAATCATATAGATTATGATTCAGATATCATATTTTACTTTTAAATGTCAATTTTATGGTCAGACCAGTAACTCGTAATAAAAATTAATACAAAAAGTGTACATTTTTATTCCTTAACAATTTTCAAGAGATACTAAATAAAGTAATGACTTACCAACACCACAATAAAACTATTATTAATAGCTTATTTCAATCTGACGTAATTTATAACTTAATATTATTTTGAAATACCAAAATAAAAACAGAATTAAAAGTTAAAAGTTATAGCTGGTGTAGCATAAAAATTGAAATTTCTTATATTTAAAACCACTTTATAAATTATACTTATACTTACAACTGTACCATGTGTTTAGTGGTGCAATAGGAGATCTCATAACTGCTGAACATCTTGCATGTAACTGTTGTTTGGAGGCTCTGTGTGCAGCGCGAGCAGGGAACAAGGCACGTACGAGTGATAAAAAATTTGCATGTGTTGTTTCCGTCAGTGCTTCATCTGCTTCTAAGAGTGTCTCTTCTGTTTCATTCGATGTATCAGCTTGCAGAACTTCTCCAGAGTCATCAGCTAGTTCTACTGGGAGGGCCATCATGTCTACAAATGTTTTACAATTTGTCATAATAAAATATACTAATACTATGATAGAAACTAAGTTTCTGTGTACATCTTTAAGTAACAGTAATATATATTGTAATTTAATCATAGCTGTGATATTATTAACAGAAAAAGTAGTTTCTAAAGAACAATTATTTAAAAAAAAAACATCTATAAATAAAAATCATTTAGCATTAGAAGTCTGTAAATTTTTCCACTGCTGGGCTGAAGGCCTTATTCTCTTTGAGGAGAAGGTTAGGAGCATATTTCACCATGCTGCTCCAATGCAGGTTGGAGGAATACACATGTGGCAGAATTTCATTGAAATTATACACATGCAGGTTTCCTCACGATGTTTTCCTTCACCGCCGAGCATGAGATGAATTATAAACACAAATTAAGCACATGAAAATTCAGTGGTGTCTGCCTGGGTTTGAACCCGAAATCATCGGTTTAAGATGCACGCGTTCTAACCACTGGGCCAACTCGGCCAATAAAATCATTTATACTAAATTCTATTTTTAACTCACCAATCCCATCTAAATCTTCTAACTTTATGGGCACTGGTTGGTTTATTTTAGAAGAATTTTGTAAAGAATTGATATCTTGAGGCTCTTGTTTAATTGTTCTCTCTAAATCATTTTCATGGCTAATTGCACTAAAAATAAAAGAAAAAATACTCACTAAAAAAGTTTTAAAAAAAAAAACTTGTTAAAAATAAATAAACAAGTTTGACCTTGAATTGACATGACAATATTAGTGAGATGTAAAGAAATCTATGGTAAGTATTATACAAAAAGTGGTGATTGTATTTTTAAAAGAAAATATATTAGTTAAGAACAGTTTATAGAGCATATTAAACCTCAGATTTACATGCATATCATGGAAAATGTAAATCTAAGGTTTGTTTATATTTACTCCTGCCCTTAGAATAGAGTATAGAGAAACATACCTAATATCAGAAACTTCTTGTTTAATCTCAACATGATCTAATAATCTTTTAATTGGCTTTGGACTTGTTACAGGGTCTAAAAATGATGAGCTCTCAGAGTCTGATTCTTCACGTTCACATTTTATTTTTATATTAGGAAGAAGAGGCTTATTTTCAACAGCATCTTGCTCTTCTTTGAATTTTTTTAAGGCAGCTTTAACATCTTGTGTTTTCTGTTTTTGATATGCTTCTTTTTTAGCACCTTTTCTTAGTTTTTGAATTGGTGATTCTGTTTTCTGCCCACCAAACATTAGTTTTTTCGTTCCATTCATCAGAGCTACTCTCTGTTTAATGTCTTCTAATGTAATACCTGTAGTATTCAGTTCTGGATGATTCTGTAATAAACAGATATATATATATATTGTAGTCGCTGAGCTGGGTAAATAAGGATTTTATCGAGAGATATTTATTAACATATGTGATATAAACATTTGCCACCGGATCTATTCATCTGGACTATGCTAATGTATAGTTCTACAATACTCATATGTTTTTTCATGCTTTTATTTAAATATATTAAAATATTTCTTTTGCTCCTGTAACTGTAGAAATAGTCAGAGATATTGAAATTTCAAATTTGAAAGAGTTAAAGGCAATATTTAACAACATGAAAATAAACATAATATCTGTGACATTAAGCTACAATTTTATAATTATTTCTGTTATTTAACATATTCCATGCCATTGTTGTATTTTCCTTGGATATTTTGAAGACCTAATTAACTATGTTTCTAAAAATATGAAACATAAACACACTATATAGATTAAGTTTATCCTGAAACTATACTAATTAAAATACAAAAATTATTTGTAACATTGAACATTTTATTTTTTGATGAATCTAGAAAAGATATTCAACAACTTACTACATCATAAAATTTACTCTATATTTAAAGTGTTAAAAAAGTATTTAAAAGTAGTTCTCTAGGTTTTTTAACAGTCATGTTTTAACTAAAAGTGCTAGAAGCAAACCTCTCTATATTGCCTCCTTGCTCTGTGGGTAGCCAGGACATTCTTTAAGCAGTCTAATGAAGCTGGGTGGGATGGGTCAGTAATTCCAAGTGTACCAGATACATTAGTATCTCCAATCTAAAACAGTTTTAAAAATATAGATTACAATTTATCTTTAGGTTCTTTAAAAAATTTATATATTGTAATAATATTTCAATAAAATGAATTAGATATTTTATATTTTTATATAATTATTATTTACCTGTCCAGAATGCATAGTTTTTCTTTTCTTAAAGGTATTCTCTGGGGGGCCTTCAGGATAATTTTCATCTTCTGATTCTTCCCCTCCAACCTCACTCCAAATTGCTGCTAATTCTTCAAAATATCTTTGTCTTGCTCTAACATACATTGGTTTATAATTATTTCTGGGAGATGGTTTTGGTGGCAAAGTTGGGAGGAATGGTACAGGCCCGGGAGGCAGAGCTTTTGCAGCAGCTAACAATCTTTCACGGGATATTAGTACTTCTGGTAACATTTTGGCATAATATGATTTAGTCTGTAAAATAAATTAAAACTGATAAGCAAAAAGATTTATTCTTTGTATAACTTTTAGGTGGCCAATCTTTAATTTGATAATATATTGTGTATAACAAAATAATAAACAATGTAAATGTAAAATAAGTCAAATTAAGTACCTTATGTTTTTGTTGTTTAGCTCGTGCTTTCATCAAAAATTTTCTCATTCTGGCAATATCTGGCCTATAGTTTCCTTGTCTGAGATTACCAAAGAACTGGTTTAGGGGAGATTTGAAATGAAATGGTTCAAAATTAAACAACATTTTTATAGTTGTCTCCTTCTCCTCTTCATCATTTTCAGGAAAGGTAGGCAGAAACTCCTTTAGATACTCCTTATGTTTATCCTCCAAACTGTCCCAAGTCTTCATTGAGAAGAACTCTTTAAAAATCGAATAATCTTCACAGAGCTCCTGTGGAAGTTCCAAGGTATGCCCCAAGATACGTACTGGTTCAGTAACTTCCTCATCACATTCGGAACTTCCACTAGAACTATCTGATGAACTACTGCTACTCTCACTACTATAACTGTTTTCACTCTCGACTTTTTCCTCCATCACTTAACAATATAGAGGAAGTAAAAATTCTTACAAGTCTCCGTAATGATCATTTACCGTTTATCACGCGTCGAATAAGTGATTTTCCATCCACTATGTTAATATTTCGCGTTGTTTTGTTCCCGATGTTTACGAAAAACCGAATCCGTAATATAACATTATCCAACAAAGAGCCATGGAGTTTTTTAAATAGCCGTCAAGTCTTGTCTAAAATAAAATACAACGCACACGCCAATCTGTACAGTTTCATACATACTATGCGCCAGAACGGCACATTGCGATGAGAAAATAGCTTGACAACCCAGAACAGCGACATTTTGCCTTTTCAAAATAGAATTTTAAAACAAAACATACGTTGTCTATGGCTTACTATAGTATAATCTACTACCTTTCGACAGATTATTTTATCAATAAAAATGTTATACATTTAAATCTTTCTGTGTAAAAACTTCAATTTTTTAAACCAATGTTATGGAAATGATTTCATTGTTATATTACTATGTTATGAAAGCATTTTTTTCCATATTTACTTAAATATTTTTAAGATTAAATCCCAAAAGATGGATGAATGAATTATGATATTAAACTATTAGTATAATTAAAATAAAATTCATTTTGATGATTTAGTTTTGTACATAATTGTACATGTATAATTAATGTTTTATTAAGCATTTGATTAAAAATAGTTTATTCTTACTATATTACTATTATATTTATTCTACTCATCCGTCTCACACAATATATTATTTTTAGTAGTTAATTAGTTATCAATGGTCCCGTTGTTTTTATTATATCGTTTTAGTAAAATGATGTACTAATCGTCCAACCGAATTTGTATTATTAATGAAATGTTAAGATCAAATCTTAACTACTGATTTTATTATTAATAATAGTCCAATAATTTAACTTAATTTAAAATAAGTTGGAATATCATCCAATCATTTCATCATTTTGTTTAAAGGTAAAATATTTTTTTCATTTTATGTTAGTACGATTAACTAAGCGTGTCGCTTCGATGGTACGGTAGGTTCTGAAGATTTTGACTTTTATTTTGACATTAAATAAATCGTGGTGTAGTAAATATGGCTGACGAACTCAATGTTGACAGTCTAATTCACAGACTTTTAGAAGGTAAAGTACAGTAAATTCCTTTATTTTTACTACATTGTGATTCCGCACCTCTAAAAGTATTGTAGCAACCAATATTTCAATCTACATTTCGCTTATAGTTGCGTAATTATCGTTGAGTGTATAGGTATAGAAACGTCTAACTCATAAATAAATCGATTATCCTCAATTCTTATCTGAATCTAATATTGAAGTCCATGCTCAAAAGCATTGTAGAGAGCTATTTTCGTCTTAACAATAAGGTGTGTTGTAAAATCTTTGATGACTCCCGAACGACGTAGTGTGTATTTAAAGATGACAGATTCTGCATCGAAGAATTTCATGGGCTTATTGTTATGCTTTGTTCGCATTGTATGTTACTTTACTTGTTAATTTCACTTTATCATGCTGCTTTTTATGGGTTACATCAGTATACAGGCTGCAACAAGAAACAGCGCGACGAAAAGGGAAATTCAAAGACATCTTTTCAGGAGAATGTATGGTTACCTCCAAAATTCTATTTTCCGTATTGAGCTAGATTTTATAATTTTTTTATTGCTCTTGTTTCTATCTTTCAATTGGAATCCCCTGGTTCGAGTCTCACTTCACTTACATCATGTCATGTGATATTTAGGTTTAATTCCTCGGTCAACATATAATTTCCAATGTCTTGATGAACCTATCATTTCAATACATAAACCAATAAAATATCGAATTAGCATATTTCACAATTACTGTACATATTGGCACTTCATATCTCATTTTGTACTTTAGCAAATAAGAAGATTATTTTCATATTATTTTCATTTGATCTCTAAAAAAAACATTGCATTTGACCTAATATAGTAAACCAATTTAAGATAATAAGATTTCAAGTCAATTGTACAGCCCTAACTACTAAGCCTCTATATAATCCCCCAATTTTAATGCCCCTGATTTTGACACCAAATGTAATAAGTAATGCTATATTTAGCATGCTTCGTCATTTGCTAATTATTAGAAGGTTATGTTGTTCTTAAGTGTTTGTTGTTTATTATATTTATGTGATATTGTATAATAACTGAATAAAATGTTCTTAAGGCAACAATTGCTTAATATACTATTTCAAACATTGCATAACTTGCATTTTTATGTGTTGCTTATGGAAAAATACTAACCCATTTTAAAAATATAGTTCTGTCTTATCTTTGTCGCAGTTCGAGGATGCCGTCCTGGAAAGACAGTGCAGATGTCAGAGTCAGAGGTAAAAGGCCTCTGCACCAAGTCTCGGGAGATATTCCTACAGCAGCCGATATTACTGGAGTTAGAGGCACCGCTCAAAATTTGTGGTAATTTTGATTTTTATTTCTTAATAAGTTTTTATATAATTAACCTTATAACTTTTATTACTTATTTTCAAATCTGATACAGACTTTCAAATACAATGACTATTACATTCGTTTTAACATTATAATAATATGCTTATTTTATTTTTATAATTTTTTACTTTAAAATAAAATCTGTATATTTAACATATATAGTAGAAAGGTAAATAGCATTCTTATAAATGCTACATTGGTTAAAGAGCAGTTATACCCATATCTTATTCCAATTGAATCCTTTTGTTTTATTAATGTAACTATATTCTTGATGACTAATTAACATTGTCACGAACTAGTGATGTGGTTCTAGGTTGATTTTCTACTACTCATAATAATTTATATTTGTCTTACTGGTGTTTATGTTGTTTGAAACTATTTATTTTAATATAAAGCTTGTAATAATACATAAATACATTTGTGTTAAATAAATTTCTGAATCACTCGAGATTCTACTCAAGGTCCTAAAGATTTTTATTTATTAACTGAAGATTACTGTTACCCTGATTAAAAAAGCATAATCATAATATGAAGTGGCAATAGCTCAATGGTTTATGGGCCTCCTAGAGAAGTAAAAAATCGCAGGATCTGTCCTTAACCCCTTGGGCTAATGTAATATCCACTCGTAACACTAGTGATAAGCTTAAAAGTTGGTGTAAACAGGAATATTAGTAATTCCTTATATAATTAATATCTATTTATTATTCTTATTAATAATAATGTGTAGAATATTTTATTATTGACATATTATTGATATATTTTTTGATGGCTAAACTTCTGAACAATTTATCAATTTCCTTAATAATCAAATGTTTGGATATCTCTAAAAAAAATAATAATGATACACTATACTGTGGTTTAACCTAATCATTATAATGAATCAATGAGATCATTGATATTATAAATATATTTTCTATTTATATACATTGATTAATAAATAACACACAATAGGAATATTTCCAAAGACAAATGTGATTAATGTAATTTATTAACTCACGACACGAGTCCTCTTTTATTAAAATGTCAGTACACTAAAGTACCCCTTCTAACTATTACTACTACTATTATTATGTATATAATGAACAATACTTTGTGTAATATCAAATATTACTTTCAGGTGATATACACGGTCAGTACACAGACTTGCTGCGTCTATTCGAATATGGCGGCTTTCCGCCAGAAGCCAACTATCTATTTTTGGGTGATTATGTGGATCGCGGCAAGCAATCTCTCGAAACCATATGCCTCTTGCTTGCTTATAAAATCAAGTATCCCGAAAATTTCTTTCTGTTGCGAGGCAACCACGAATGCGCGAGTATAAATCGTATTTATGGTAAACTATTATTAATTATTTCAACGAATCTAAACGGCTACAAGTAACTAAGTGTGCACATAGCTAGACTTTCCATACAACATTTTTGAAGCTATTTTACAACGTGCCTCAAATAACGATCCACATTAAGAAACGACCTTGAGTTTAATGCTAGCAAGTTTTAGTTAGTTACTTGTAGCCTTGGATCTAAAAACAGATGGTTTAAAATTCTTGATCTTTTAACCTTTAAATAATTTCACCAGGGTTCTATGATGAATGTAAACGTCGATACAATATAAAGTTATGGAAGACGTTCACTGATTGCTTTAATTGCCTTCCGATTGCCGCCATTATCGATGAAAAGATATTCTGCTGTCACGGCGGTCTCTCACCAGATTTGCAGGGTATGGAGCAGATAAGACGGATAATGAGACCGACAGATGTTCCTGATACAGGTGAAATATCATGCAACTTATATTAAAAAATTAGGGTATTTTTTTCTTTGTAATACCTAACTGAAAAGACTACTGAACCAATATGCATAAAGTTTATACCAGATGCAGTTCGTTTCGGAGAAGGTTTTAGTATAATAATATTTTATTAGATAATACTCTGTGCCATTTCACCCACTTCAAATTTAGAACATTGAATTCTTGTGATTAATAACTAGTCTATTGCTAGTTTATATTTGGTCCAGACTAAATCATTTTCTAAAACAGATTTAACATTGCGTTGTATCGTTATTTTTAGGTAATGAAATCGAACGACCACAGGTGTGGTTTTCAGATCTTTTATATCTTAAATTCAAATAAACATATTACATTTAATCTATATGATAAACAAATTTTATTTAGATCAATTTTCAATAGTCGTTAATGCACAAACTACATTATAATTAATATATAGAAGTTTCTTCACTATCATAATCGAAATTTAATTATTTGTTAACAATAGAACTCATTAATAATAAGTTAGATTTTTATCTGCTGTTATTTCTTCTCTGATCTAGTAAAATGGATGCAAAACGTGAGTGTTAATTTAAATTCAACTACTGAATTTTCATGAGAGTGATTTGTGTTTAAAATTTACTTCGTATCCGGTGGTGATGCTCACGAGATAAGATTATCTCGTTATCATACTCAGATGAGTAAGATAACATTTTGCCAACTGTGTGTTCATAAATCCGCACTGGAAACAGCGGCTAGTGTTGGAGTGAGCTACAGAATATCTCCTTAATAGAAACGAAAGAATATATTCTCAGTAGAATATTTACAGACATTGCTTTTGGCTTTTAACAGACCCATTTAAATAGAATATATTTTTTAAAATAATTATTCAATACTAGTTGTCGCACGCGGCTTCGATCGCGTTTCAGCAGTTTAGGTGTTAAGCAAAAAAACATCAAATATGGTTTGGTCGTGAAGGATCAACAGTTAGACAAAGTAACTTTCGCATTTATAATATTAGTATAGATAATTTATAATATAAGCAATTCACTTTCTAATTCGATTGTTAACACTATTCGAAATAGAAGATTTACAATTAATTATTGATTATTTACTAAAGAACCAAGTAATAACAAGGTACCGGCGGAAAAAAATATAATCCGGACCTGAGAAGAACAGGCAAACGAAACTCAGATATTCCTTAGACTACTAATACTGCGCCTATAATGTATCTAAATTAAGGAAACCAGTAATTAAAACTATAAACTATCAAAATGTTAAAGATCTCTATCAATCGAAAAAGCAGTTTTTGCATTAAATAAAAAAATCACACACATCTCATTTTTTCTTTTATAAGAAATCATGCATTTGTATATATTCCTTTTATGTTCGTTATATTTTATATATTCAACCTTAAGGTGTATTTTTTGTTCTTTATAACAATAAATCACTGTTTTTAGGTTTGCTCTGCGATCTGCTATGGTCAGATCCAGATAAGGATGTGCAAGGATGGGGCGAGAACGATCGTGGTGTATCATTTACTTTTGGTCCTGATGTTGTCAGCAAATTTCTTAATCGCCATGATTTGGATTTGATTTGTAGAGCTCATCAGGTAAAAAAGTACTTATTTATTAGGTACTTAAGGATGTAATATAAATATAAATTTCTAATACAACTTTAATTCAGGTCGTAGAAGATGGATATGAGTTCTTTGCCAAGCGGCAGCTAGTTACGCTGTTCTCTGCACCAAATTATTGCGGAGAGTTCGACAATGCTGGCGGTATGATGTCTGTGGACGAAACACTAATGTGCTCTTTTCAGGTATGGAAAATCAGAGAGACACTTGAGTTAATATAATTTTTAAAACAATTGTTCTTAATGTCCTTTATACATAATATGTTATTCCTTTAAATAGATACTAAAGCCATCCGAGAAAAAAGCGAAGTACCAATACAATGGTATTAACAGCGGAAGACCAGCCACGCCTCAAAGATCGCCTCCCAAGAAGAAATAACTGACATTTGGAATCCAGTGTGCTGCACAGTGAGAAGGATGCTACAAATAATTTAATTGTATCGAGTATAGTAATAACTATGTTTCATCTGGTCATTGGACAGAGCCGAATGGGATGCTGTGTATTGTTAAAAATTATTTATCGATTATTGCTTGTGCCTTCTTATTTTTAATTTTACTTTAAATATGAGTGATATTAATTTATGACTTTAGTTTACAGAGGTTTTGTGTGAATTGCTGGTAGATTTATTCGGCGATGTCTCATGACCTGCTTCTTCGATCCCTGACATATGGCAGCCATTCATATCCTTGTTGTTTTTTGACTTATTGATATTATAGAAAAATTATTTCGTTAATATAGATGTTAAAGAAGGTGAGCTATCTTAAGATGCGGGCATTGGACATGAGCGTCATAATATTGAATAGTTTTGAAGTTGTAGTGGATCGAAAGCACCGTTGCTTTGTTTATTCTGTAACTAATGTGCCTATAATTGTAAATTATATATAGGTCTTGGTATAAGCGACGAAAATTGGTTAAATTGAAAATTATAGTTCTTTTCTTGTAAATTTTTATTAAATTATTAGACGAAAATGTTTTCAAAAAACAAATCGTCCTTTTTTTAATTTACCACCTTTTTCGTACCAATATATTTTTATTTAGTTATTTTGTGGAACTGGCCTAAGACATATTAACCTTTGCCGTGTAGCTAAAAAGAGTTCTTTTCAGTCTAAGAACTCCATTGCAAGTTACACTTTTTGGAGTTAGCTGAAGTCCCAGTGAAATTTTCGTTTATTTTCCACACAGTATTATTCTAACAGATAAGTAGATGTTTCAAAATTATTGGCAGGTTGGCGTGATCTCCCTACTGAGGCTTTAACTTCAAATATTGTATTAAGTCTCGAAATCAATTGAAATGACGGTAGAAGCGGTAGTCCTCGCAACAATAGTGCAATTGCTATATTATTATAATTATATGAAATATTAAAAATTATATGCAGGTTTTGCATTGTACAATTTTATTTTTTAGCTATGTTAACAATGTCAAATAATATTCATTAATAAATATTACTATTTAAAGTAAGAGCTTTATTTTTGTTTCATTTTTTTTTAAACAAAATATTGTAAATTTTTTATGGTAATAACGTAAAAATTCTGTATATTGCAAAGATTGTTATTTAATTAAATTTTTTCATGATTCTTCACTTTCAAACATTATCCACAACTTCTAGTGCGTAGAGTCCGTATTGCTTTTCCATGATTAGAATCTTCACTTTGCTCATTTGTGAAAATTAAAATAATGCTACTAGCTAATTCAAAATTATATGTTGCAAATTAGATTTTGTGATTTTCTGTCTGTCACACTTACATGATAATCTCTATTTTCACCTTTACTGTAAAAGATAGTTTCAGAGTAAATTCAGTTTGAATTATCTAGATAATATGAAGTTTTGTTGTACTTTCTCTGTGTACAATTTTCTGAAATATAAATTTTAATCAATGATCTATTGTATTCTGTTTCATTCTATTCATCTTCCAACTCTTTTTGAGACCAACTTATATCATGAACATCAACCATGTTAGGTAAGAGTAATTCCGCTAGTTTTCCATGATTTTTCATTTTTTCATTTATGTTGGTAATTATTTCTTCATTTTTCTTTTGGTACTTTTGAATGTCCATCTGCAATGCTTTTAAGTAACCTCTTTTTGCAGTGACGGTTTTTTTGAGTCGGCCAGCTCTGGCTTCATACTCTTTTGCTAAAGACTCCAGTAATACCTTCTGTTTACGTAAATTAGCAACATCCGAAGCTCTAAGTTGACTTTTGACATCATTGTATTTTGGTCTCCTAAAACCAATATGAAAAAAAAATCAAAACATATTTTTTCAATCAATGCCTACTAAAATGGTATTTAAAATAGGTAGACATACGTATAAATAAGCCATCTAATGGTACATCAACCAACACAGTCTATTCCAATCGAAAAAGGAATAATGATAAACAAACCTTAGATTTACATATTGTCGTTGTGACTGCAAATGTCACTATTTGTTTTATTATTTTTATTGTTTATTATTAGTTATATTTATTTTTATACTTATTTTTAGTTTTTCATGCTGTTTTAATTATTTCAATTTATGAAGCTTTCGATGTATGAACGTCACATAGATAAATTTTAAAACTTTTAAATTATTATTAAGTTGTCACTAAACTTACATTTTTACAGTATGTGCATATTATAAAATATATATATATATGCAATAATGTTTAAAATGGCATAACAATCTAAAAATAAAAAATAAAAAACACATAGCACCTTTGCAGGCGCAACGGTGATATGCTGCATAATTTGCTAATAGCCCAGCTATATATTGTGCACTGCAATGCAATTGTTCTCAACTAAATTATCCTTATTTATAATACAACAATATTCTACTAAAATATTATTAAAATATAACTTAAATCAACTTTAATTTTACTTCAAAGGCTCCAATAACAGTAACAATGTTCAAAATACCAATTTTTTCATAGATTATTTTAGCTTGACCAATGATAGCATCAACTCAATGTTAAATTCTGTTTATTTAACTTTGGTCCTCTTGTGGTTGGAATAGATTTTAGACATTAACACTGATATAGATATTAACCATCCCCTTACATCACTAAACACACAACTGGGAACTAAGATATTATGTTTCATGTGTATTACTGGCTCACTCACCCTTTAAACTGAAACACAACATTGCTAAGTATTGCTGATTGGCAATAGAATACTACAACAAAACGAAAAAGATCTACAATGTAAATGCACAATGCAAAATAAATGCACAAATAAAAACTTTATTATGGCAGGTTTACTAGACCATAGTTTAAGTATTTGACATTAAAAGAAAATGGCTAATGTTTAACAAATTTAAGAATCTTAATTTACCAAACGGTTCTTTCTGGATTGATTTCGGCAAATTTTTCTTTTTGCTTTTCTAAGACTTCAAGTTTTTCTGGCATATTTTCAAATTCCCACATAGAGCTAAGTTCCTGCACCATTTCATCGAATATGCCTTGTTTCAAGCAATTAAACATAGGAACCCATTTTACTCTTTTTAATTTAGCTTTTGGTACTGTGTCCAGAAAATCCTCATTTCTAAAACAGATACAAGCACTTAATTAAGAGTGATGTTTAAAACACATATTATTCAAATCATTATTGTCTGAATAAAGCAATACAAACATAACTGTAATAAAACTTACCTGACAAGGTTAGCTATGTTACTGAATTCTTTCAATATAGTTAAATTGTCAAAAGTTACTTCAGCACTACTTATATTTGCATCATCCATTTGGTTATCGTTTTTTTCACCCATGTTGTAAGGAAATTAAACATTAAATACATAAACAACTTTTATGAAATATAATAGAACAACATTTTGCTGTTTCTAAAATGTATGTTATTGATACTTTGTTGTTTATAACGAACGTTATTTTAAAATTCAAATTACAAACGTCAATTATCAAGCTTCTTTGCTTTGACATAAGTCTGATTTTTTAATTTCGTTTGAATTTGAGTTTCAATTATTGGCTTAGATTACAATATTTTAAGTCATTTTATTCTTTATGGTTAGCGTTTATTGAAAATATTATTTATTGGTCTATTAGGATTATTTAATTTATAAAAATGCAATAAGCAATACACAATGTTTAATAAATGAAAAATGTATTTATCGAAACCTCCGTTTTCTTAACTTTATTAAAGCTCAATTATTTTTAATCCTTTTGTATCATCCTTCATTATTTTGATATTGAACCTGTCATGATTTTATAGTAATATACATTTGTTTTAGTGTTATTTAAAAAACTTATTATTACTTATTATTTTTTTATGTAATAACTGAAAGTATTAAAACTTAATTTTATATATTTTATTGACATTCAGATAACTTTCAGTAAAAATAAATCAATGCTTAGCGTCCATAACCAGAAAATTATTTTTTTCATATATTTTAGTGAAAAGAGGCTTTTCACGATATACCATCTCAAAATGAACCAATAATTACCTATTAATTCAGGTTTTACGAACACAAAAAAACAAAAAAATAAAACACAAAAAATTGTTGTATATAAATCGCACCAATATAGTCTCAATATATAGTTCAGTCAAGATGAATAAACTATGATCAAATGTACATTTATTTGCACCACTATTAGTATTGGACGTCTTTAACGATTAGCTCCAGAGGCATATACTAAAAAAAAACTTAGTAGCCATTTTTATTTTTTAGGCAATTCTTATTTTTCAATCTTCTTGAATTTCAATTTTCAATTTTCAATCTTTTTGGGAGTCATCGAGTTGACTCCCAAAAAGGAAGTATTCCGTTGAATCTCATACTTAATTCAATGCAAAAATTTATTTTTGTTTGCCTGCTTACAGATATTATATTGTGCGTATCTGAAGTAAAATGAGGGGGGATGAGCATCGATGGTTACTAAAAAATTGTATACTTAGGAAAATTCGAAGTGTTTCTAAATAATGTTTCTGATGGAATCCCATCGGGTACACGGTTAGTGCGAATTCTAGGCGCCCGCCGAAAAGACGGAGAGGGTATTGTTGATTTTTAAAGCGTGTATTCCGGTGTACTATTCTTTTGACCCCCGAGTCCCACACACCTCCCACTTCACGTGTGGAGAACGTATAATGTCCAGCGATAAAAAAAAGGCGACACGGCTAGTTTTACTCATTAACATTCTATTAACAAATAAAAACGTAAAAATCACTAATAATAATAAAAAAAAAAACGTAATAAAAATAACTATTAATATTACCGTGAGTGGGTACCGCTGGTTTTTTAGTGGGTATTCCGGTGCCTTCAGCGCCGGCGAGCCCCACATACCCCCCCACAACATGTGGGGGAAACGCGTTATGCGTTTTTCCAGCGTATAAAAAAAAAGTGTGTAATTTCGCAATATACCAGGATATTTGCTCAATATTGCAAAATTTATATTTTGACGTTCTAATTAGAAAAAGCTATTTTAGATTATTATTTTTATAAATGCGGATAATATCGGATAAATGTAGATGATAAATGTAGATAATTTTTGAGATACGATTTATACAATTCATTTTAGGCGGTAAAGTGTTTCCGATAGCCTAGGAATTTAAGGCCAAATGTATGTGAAATATTACTAAAAATCTCTGATCATTTATGACAATTTTGTGACCAATTCAGATCAAGGATCATTCTATAAGAGGCCAAATTTCATCACGTGAATTCGTGCTTTAAATTTAATTGACTGAAGCATACATTACACGTTCTTGTATTAATAAAAGAAAATATCGAAAATAATATGTAATTTTCTTAAATAAGGATATCTAAGGTAATAAGATTCGAATCCGAAATCAACGATTGAGTAACTCGTAAGCAAATACACCAACTGACTATTCTTTTTAGATATTTTATAACTAAGAGAACATTTTCTAGTAAGTCTTCCTTAGATAGATACTTCATAATAAAACGTTATTAGAAAATAAAACAAAATTTAGGCTTTTTGTTTTTTATTGATTTTTTCTTGTTTTGTTTGAAGTACATAAAAATAATAATAATAATAAAAACAAATTATTTTAACAAAGTTCATTTCCATGGCAGTAACTATGTTATTGCAGTCTTTGAGTTCTTGAAGAAATGTATACCGGATATTTATTTGCATTTAACATTTTATGTAACATAGTCATTATTGATACAGGAGAACAATTATAAAATAAATTTAATAATAGGCTTTGTAAAGTTTAACTTAAGAAGTAGGGTTCGATGACAGGCCCTTTAGAAAGCAGCAGCTGAAAATAAAATCGGTTATCAATATTATGTTACAATACACAGGAAAAACAAGTACATACAGCAACAACCTAATTTGTCAAAATACCCAATCGTGTAATAGTCGATGTAATATTTTAATAAAAATCCTGGCGTGTATATATGTATGATGTATGTATGTGTAGGTATGTGTGATGTTCTTCCTTTTCCATATTTTTTATACTCTAGGTACGTAAGTGTGCTATAAAGTGCCCCAAATGTTCGTGTTGATGCAAAATAATTTAACTCACTAAGTTTTATAATGATTTTCTTTACAAAAAATAAAATGTATCAGAAACAAATCATGCGGGCGAAGGAGATATTTTTAAACATTTATCGATTGCGTAACCGCCTAAGATAATATTATAAGACATCGCATGGACTGGGATAATAGAAACATTCTCTTTGGGATTGACATTGAATTCATTGTTATGGTACTTTTAAAAAGGCGTTAGTAAAAATATTTTTCGTAATTAAATGGTGTTATGTGGTAAATTATGGCTTTCTGGTAAAATAATTCTACTCATGACGTAAACTATACGGTCTACAGAATGCATCATAGCACAATGGGTACACACAATATAAAAGTTCTAACAACTTCAACAAAATCAGGTTACATAAATCCTTTTTACCCATTGAAGAAATACCTGATGCTTGTATTACAGACTATGAATGAAGGGTAAAGTCTTGCTCAAATCGTCCACTGTGAACCTGTCGTAGACCATTAGATCTGTTATGACCAGAGATTTATAATTAAGATACGTCGTTAAGCTTGTTAAAAAATGAACAATGATCGGAGCTGCCGAATCGATGAGAAAACAGACCAAATTTTACAAGTCGATAGTAAAGCTTCTTTCATATATACAGCAACTCACTAACCTAAAGGTCTGATCGGATGTTTGTCCCAGAGGAAGGTGCGTTTGACAGGCGAAAGGTACGAGTCGCGGATGTATGATGGGCTGCGATCCCATCGTGCCATGGGTCTCAGCTCCGGCCAGTCGTACCAGAAGGGGTCTCTCGTGATCGCCGAGATAGGCAAGGATGGGCTCGGGTTGAAAATGTCGGCCCAAGGCCTGCGCCGCAGTCCTCCGGCGTTGTATAGCGGTGCACCTATAGGTCACAATTATTATTGCCGGGACAACAGACATTTTAATTTCGTCATCGCTCCTGCACCGGATACAAGCACTAAAGCAACACCTACATTGTTAAATAGATGAAGCAGCATTACATTTATAACTATAAACTAACATCCAAGTCAGACATACAGAACTACAAGAAAGTATGATCAAACTAAGTAAATACACGTTTGATGCTTAAACGTTTTGTTTAAGTATACCTGCGTGTTAGATTATTAAAAATGAAAGCTATTTTCATTAACCAAGAATAAGGCTATATTTTGTAAAAAAATACTTGACCATTAGTTCAATAATATACTTGAATCTTCTAGGCATGGCAATTGTATCACATTTTAATCAAATTTAACTTATTTTAAATATCACTACACAAAATAGGCTTTAGTTTTACTTTATAGATATAATACTTAAATATATAGATATATTACATATGTACAATTGCACATGCTTTGAACATGAGTTAAAATCTGAAAACTCTGGTTAAATCACAAAATGGTGGGTATTAATTATAATGGCTATTAATTTTATCTGTGATATGTGATAAAAACTCCCTTCATGCAACAAAATGTTTATACAAAGAACACATACACTCAAGTTTAACTCTACAAAGATTGTTTTATTGTGAATAAGAACGTCCTGATTACTTATTCAACGGATACATTTAATAATATACGCTTGATCAGAACATCCAGTTACTCAATAATTAATGTGACTTAAGTGCTGGAGTGAAGACGGTGATCAATTCCAAGAGGATTGAAATAGTACAGAATTATTAAATAGTTATATAAAGAAGGGATTTTACGGAAAATGATCGTCTGTTGCCCTTACCGTCGGCATCGAATGCGACCTCACAGTCTCGCGGTGGACTAATCCTCGGCTTCACAGGTGTGGGAGATCTCCCTCGGAGCGAGCGGTCAAAATCGGCCCATTTTTCAGCATCAGCAAAAAAAGGGTCCTTTTTGAATACGTCCGAAATCCTCGATGGCCACGCTCCTTCACGGTAAGGCTCACAATGAATACCACGCAAACAAATCCATGACTTAAAGCGTGGTATTTTTATTTTATTACTCCATTTTAAATTCGTAACGAGTGCAGTGTTCACTGATATGATTATCGCACTTAGTAAAGTGAACATTCCAGTGAGTGTTTCGCTATATACAATGCAGTACATGCACATGTTGAATGAAAGCTTATGTATGCCAGACGTTATTACACAATTGTATTAAGGAAAATCTTAAATAAAAATTTATAAATTTGTCGTCGAGAATGAAAGGGGGTACTAAACTACAAAATCAAAACACGTATTGGTCTTTTAAATTTTAATAAAAAAAATATGAATGGGTTAGTTAATGTAATTAATTTGTACTATTTATAAAGTACGGTGTAACAGTAAAAGTATTTATATATAATAATTTTCAAAGCCTATTCTAGTCGAGGGTCTTGATTAACAATGATTTATTTAAAACCAATTCATATTAAATATGATGTCGATATAGCGTAAACAATATAACAGGTTTATATGTACAGAATTTTGAAACAAATTTCAACAATAGTGTAAATTTTAATAAGATGAAAACGTTAACAAACATGATGTATCAAAATCTTAGTTCCTAAGATAACTGTTTGTAAATCTTAAATTTGTGTAAAAAGGAATGTATACTCTTTTCACAAATTTAAAACATTTTAATTAACGCTAGCACTCTCTCGCTAATCAGTTTCAATTTATATTGAATCTAACAGTGAGTGATGGTTCGTTTACAATTTTCTGAATTCACGTGATTCACATAGGCATGTATGTTCCAATAAGATATGTATCAAAGTTTTTAATAAACTATCTATGAAACTATTGGAGCCATTCATTACCAAGTTTATAACGTGAACCAGCTCACACACCGAGTATCGTCCATTCGTAATTCTAACAATAACCAGCTTTTACGAGACACATAAAAAGACGAAAAACGTATAATATAATGCAAAGTCAACAAACATGTTGACATGAATATTCTATACGTAATATCAAGATTATCTATAGTAAAAATCGAATGGACAAATCTTGGCCTTTGCGGCTTAGTCTAGCTTAATGTACCGTGCAAATAGTTATTTAGAATTTACCTGTTCCCCAGTGAGGTTTGGAGTCGGGTTCATATTCGATGCCTTTAAGGCTCCTAGGCGAGAGATTGTCGACGACGGGAGCGGAAAAGTCGGTGATGGGGTATGCACGGTCCTTTAGGTAAAGACCGTAGCGAGAGGGGTACAAGCGATCGATGGCGGCAAGTCTGTCGAGGTGGTCTTGCCACGCCTTGTGAGAGTCGAACGGGTCAACACCTCGTCGCACACGTCTCGGTACGTGGTAAACTGTTGAAAGAATTATATTTTAATAAATCAAAAATACAAATATGAATTTTATTTCCCGACAAAATAAACCAAACAAGAATAATTAAGGGAAAACAAAAGACAAACGTGACGTTTGCCAATCCGATGAAATGGACTTTTTAAGGAATTCACAGAAATGTTTAATGCAGATAAAAAAATATTCAAAGTTCACTCAATTTCAGCTATATATGTATATTTACATTACATATACGAAGATATAGTATTAGTAATTGTTAGATAGATATTGAGCGAAAGCTTAAATATATAATGAAAATTAACACGGAGAGATAGTAATAATCATAGCTCCTACGTAGAACTTACCTCTTTTTGTGTTGAACGGATTTAAGATTCGAACAATTTGATTTTAATCTTAACTTAGGTAGGGTACAATTGAAATAAAAGTAACTGTGACCTGGGAAATGCTTGAAGATTTAAAAATGACATCGAATACAGGCTTATGGTATTTATAAGTGTGAGTAAATGTTATGTGTAAGAGATGATTTCTATTAAACATTACATGCAATGATGAATTATGACGCAAACAAACATTAAATGCTGAATAAAATACATAAGCAACAACTAAACATAACAATATACAAGAACATATAATCTTATAATGATGTTTTTCACTGTTACGAACATTCTATTAAGTAACCTTTAAAAGATACATATGTAACATTTAGACATTGTGAAGCGGAGCACATTCACACGTTAACACGTGACATACATAAATATGAACAGAGACAATTTTAATATCGAATCAAAAATGTCTGTGTTTGTGTAAAATAAATGTAATGGCTATCGATTCATCATCAATTAAATCTCCGAGCTTTCAACAGGATACACGTCATGATTTAAATGCATAAGTTTTATTTAACAAAATTATACAAAATTTTAACAATACAAATATTTAATACAACTAATAAAACGATGACTATGAATGATGTTCATTTCGTTTTTCTCGTTACATATCGAAAATTGAATCTATAGTATTTTTTTGAAGATGTTTCTTCGATGACATCTGTATAATCATGAACTTAAATATTCATGGTAACTGAACATGCTTAAAAACTATTTTAAGCAGCTCCGGTTTTTGCTGAAACAATTAAAATAATAATGCCAATATTTACATCGATCAAAATTGTTAAAAGTATGGTTCCTTGACAACGATAATGATAATTATGTAATATACAGAGACCGTAAGATTTGTTGAAAAGTAAAATAAAATATGAGCTATATACATAGATGTAATATAATAATTAAATTAATATTAACAAGCATGAATACAATTGATAATATAATAAAAACAATAAACAAAGTTACACTTGTGTTCAAAAAATCCTAGGTGTGTTATATATGCGAATTATTTTATCAATGCTCGAATATTAATACAAGCTTTAAAGTCTTTAAAAAATGTTTGCCATAGCGTCAATCGTAGACTGGTCGAAAATATTGTTATTGTGTGATACTAACTTGGCCTGTACTGTTCCAGGGAGCGAGGGTAGTTGTGTGCGTAGATAGGGCGCGGGGAGTATCCATATACTTCACGGTGCACTGGAAGGTAGCGGTATCCGGGTACGGTGATCCTTTCAGCGGCGCCAACGGGGTCATCGTAGATAGATTTGCTGTAGGGGTAGGTTGACAACAGCTCTGGGAAAACGCTGCGGCGCGATGGCCTGTACCTTTCCTCGGCTCTGATATCTTCCGATCCTAGTTACAAAATTTGTAATGTAAATTAAACATGCTGTAAAAAAAAACTTTTGAAAAATGTTTTATATTTTATACATTACATTATTCGTGTTATGTTTTGAATGATTTACTATTGATAAATATGTGTTAATTATACCTTTTAGAGAACGCACGAAGGATTGCCAAAATCTGGCTTTCTTCGATGGCGTCTCATTTCTGCCAATCATTTCTAAATGACTTTTAAACATTTTGGCGATTTATGTCGTGCTCGTGTTCTGTAAAGAATATCAAGGTTAATCTTCATTCTATAAAGAAATAAGAAGTATGTAAGAGCTTAAGAATACTTTATTTCCAATTGAAACCTTCCACCAGGTGCTCTACAAGTACAAAATAAAGGCGATAGAATCCAAGAGGTGTTCAACCCTTGTATATAAATTAAATTTTAAGTAGATTTAGTGATATTCTTAAATAATTTCCTTAGACTTTATTTAGGATCAACATAAACATATCACTTAATTTTAGTTGTTCACTTGGAAATAAATATATTTTGTATCTCTTGTCGTTCAGGTGACATAATAAATACAATAGCGCTAGCGTTCATCGTAAATAGAGCAATGACGTATGCAACGTTAGCATCTGGGCCACAAATAGCCATCTCCGTAGCTGCGTCGCTTCGAATGGCCCATGGACTTGGCTGACCGCCAATCTCACTGATGTAGAGAATTACTCGAGAACGATCGTTTTTACTAATGCTTGATCATCGTTCAGCTATTTTCATGTTTGTCACGACCTTGTTGCTAGTTTCAACGTGGATAAGTCACCGGCCAGGTTGCTAAATAATTTTAATTATGTAAGCTCGCTGTTAAATATCACGGTCTATATATGAACAAATTTATCGACATATTTTAACTACAATTAATATTTCAAAATTTGCAGAAATTTAACTAAAGACGATTTACGAAATACGGTTGACTGAGTTTATCCAAATAGTTCTAAGTTGTTTATGATCTATTACAAATGTAACATGGAACACTTATGTAAATATAAAGCAAACACTTCAATTATACTAGTCTAAACTTTCCACCTACATAGACTTTTCTCGATTAATTTACGGTCTTCTTAGAACTTCCTATGAAATGCTTAAAGTATTTGCGTCATTGATCTCTATATTTAGAAAAGCAGAATCGCCATTCATCAACCTTCGTTTGAACAGGGATGGACTTTCTGAAAGATATGTGCACTTAAGGATTCCGAATTGCAATTAAATATTACGAGTGATTGGTTCATGTAAAGACATAAATAATACTGAAATTTATCTGATCTGACATAAGAAATAAAAAATGAGCTTAATTGCTTTTTTTAAATGCCCAAACAATAAAATTATCATCTCAAATTACCGCCTATTTTCCTTATAATATTTGAATTTAAGAAATCCGCACAATATGGAAAAAAAGAATGTTGAGGTTATTCTAAAATTTAGCTAAATCTAATAATCACTGGTTTTAAAATAACAAAAAATATTTTGGAAATATAGTTTTTCTTATAAGTGAAAGTACCCGATACTCTTCCATAAATACACGTATTTAATTATAGGCCAACTAAAACAACACATAATTTATATGCTGAAATTTTTAAACTAAAAACAGAAATATTATTGAGGCCAAGAACGAAGGCCAATGTCGGATATATTTTGCTGTTTTGCTGATCTCTATCGCATACAGCTGTAAATGTTTTTTAACGTTAATAGATTATTTTTCCGCGAGATTTATTTATTACAATGTCAACGAGACCTACTTTATAAACTACGTAATTGAGAGATGCAAATCGAAAAAAAAAAGTATTGTGAAACGAATACAAAAATACTCGAAGGCGCGTCGATTAGTACAGGTTGCAAATTTGGCTCGGATAGGAGCCGCCCAAAATAGTCGAGGCGCGCTCTCGTATCGGATTCACAGCATTCCCGATGCTGCGTAACGTCGCCGATGAAACAGGTGGCCCAATGCCGCACGAGCGAACCTTTAGTCTTAAGTTATGACATTATTAATTAAAGATATATTATACTTCGAATGATAAAAGTAAAGGATAAGCTAGAACCTGCATAAAGTTTTTGGGAAGAACTTAAAAGATTAAACATATTTTTTATGAATATAATGTATGAAAATAATTACATAAAATACTTAAGAGAATAATCGAAATCGAAATAACAAGTAATTGGGCAAAAAAACCCTTAAACGTCAACAATTTACCATAATAAGCCCAGCCCGACTACAATATTTTTACAATATTGTAAAGAAATTTCAACACTATATTTTTCTAAATTAGGCCGATTATATAAACACTTTTAATCATTTTAGGTAACTTACGTGCTGTAGAGACAATGTTACCCTGTCAAGATGTCGCAGTAGTAGACTAATCTCCCTCGAAAACGTAAGTCAGGGTAGGGGGAGGCTATAGAAAGAGAACAATTGTGCAACTAGATAGAGACGGCTATATACACTCCGAGATCACAAGAGTATCGTTGGACAATACGTTGCATACACTTTCGCGAGTTTTAGAATGAGAAGCACTTAATATCTTACCGATTAATATAATGATCGTTTAATGTTAGCTGTGTTGTATCGCTGACGAGCCGACGTCGAGTGTCGGACCAGGGCGGGCGAGCACTGCCGAGCCGCGCGTCGGCGCCCAGGCGTTCCGCCCGCCCCCGCCACGCTACGCCGCCCAGTAAACATTTCGTTTTTCTGTTTAACTGCCTAATTTGCTCTAAAACTGCGATGTATTTAATATCAAACATGTTCTGCTATCTGGAAAATTTATAGCATAAAAATATTGGTTAACTAAATAATTAATTTTAATTACATATATTATTAAAATAAGTTTACATTATTATATTAAGTTAAGCTTCTATTGCTGTTTTGGTGATTTAAATATTCACGATGTTTAAATCAATAAAATGGCAGCGAAACAAAAAAATACTATGCTTTTATTAATATCATCATTTTAATTATATTCGAAACTAATTCAATACTTAGCAACAACAGGCAGACATACAAGTATTTTTATACTCAGTTTTTATGCAGACTTGTTCTAGACTGAAATTTATTTCCAACAGTTTTAAACTCTACATTTTTAAAATATAAATGAAGCATAGAGGAGTTATTTAATTATTTTAAGCCAATAATTAATTTATGTATATTATAATTGACTTTTATTTTAGATCATAGTTTCTATACAACTAAATTCTACCAAACACCTATATACCCGATGAGATATTCCATCTTTAAGCACTACATCGTTGGTATAATATTGTATTATAGTATGTTAGAGTTAATTATGTTTGAGGTGATCCGACAGAAAATGAAAGTGGTCGATATAGCTCAGAGGATTAGCCAGCTGAAGTGGCAGTGGACCGGTCACATCTGTTGAAGAACTGATAGCCGTTGGGGCAAGAAGGTTCTAGAGTGGAGACCGCGAATCGGCAAGTGTAGGACGCCCTGGTGGAGCGACGATGTACGGAAGGTGGCCGGTAGAACCTGGATGAGAAGGGCCGAAGATCGGGCTCAGTGTCGCGCCTTGGCAGAGGCCTACGTCCAGCAGTGGAATAACACAGGCTGGTCATGATGATGATAATGATGATGATGAAACAGTATCTTTATTATAGTAAACAGAAGTCTAAATACCGATTTCTATATGTATAACTTAAAAAATGATGAACTTCTATAAGTACAATAATTCACTTTGTTACCCATTATATATTTTATATTAGCATTTCATATTTATTTAGGTGAATTTCGATACATACTTTCATCCCCAATTTCATCTTCTTAGGTGATGAATTTCATTTCCGTACGTAATTAAATCCTATTATTAGATTCACCGGTTTTGGATATGTGTTGTATGTCAATCAGTCCTTTTAAAATTTCATTTCAATATATGTATATATAAAGAGACCAGTACCTATGTTCTAGTAGTTTAACATGCAGAAGTCAAGACATTTAATTGGATTTGAGTTTTTCTTTTCTTATTAGCAATCAGCAAGCATTTGGCAGTATTACAATCTCGCATATCAGAGAGCATGTAAGCCTTTAGTCCTGCATCTGACCTTTCCCTTGTCATGTCGGCTTGTCATCCCAGTAGACTATGATTGGGCGGGAATAGAGAATGCATCTGTGTGTTGGATGTCCCTTATCGCAGTCAATAAGATTTGCTAGTGGCCAAAATACGGTCAAGGTGCATTTTAAACATTGTTTTCTGGTGTTCCACTTGATTCCTCAAGTAAGCCAGCGTAATTATAACAATATCGATGGATGATATCTGGCCACACACACAAAATTATTCGTCTTTGTTCGTCTACTTTACAATTTAAAAAACTGTAGTAAGTTAAATATTCGATTATATCATTTAGTTCACATTAAAAACAATATCAGTTTCCTGTTTACTGAAATCCGTGAAAAAATAATGTTTCATACAAAAATTTATAAGAATTATTAATGGATATTACGTTATTTATACAGACTAAAATATGTTTAATGCGATTGCTTTTATTTTATTTTCGTTAGACGAGTCAAGGTCAACCCATCAATAAACAGTGACCTCTAGAACGTCTAACATATTTTTAGACGTTTACGAATAGTATTTCTGTTGAAATTGTATATCTATGGAAGATCAAAATACTTAAAAAACATTGTGAAGTGATGCTTACATCAATGAATAAGGTCCATTCTAATTATTCAGTGTGTACTGGGTACAGACGAATATTTTAAACAATAATAAAACATATAAACCTGTTACAGCTATATATAACCGTAGTAATGTACATAATTGAAGTCTTGTTACATACAAAACAATTCTTACTGATCATAGTAGACACTTTTTTATTTTATATTTAACCCAGCATCTATTACTTGAGATACGTTAATGTTGTCATAAATTTATTGTAACAGTAAAGATACATCAGTTCTTAATATAAATTCTAAGTAAAAAAAAAACCAATGAATATATTTCTTAAAAGTATTACATGTGTATTCAAATTTTATTTTTATGATAAAATTTTAAAGTCATGTTAGGAAAAATGTTGTAAGGAAAAAATAACTTCAATAAAATTATTAAACAAATTACTGTATACTATGTTATATGCATTTGCACACAATCACTTCGTCAAACCTGATTAATAACTGATTGTTATAATGTAGCTGATAAAGTTAATCATAAATAATTTGTAAAAGAGTCACCTTAACATTATATAATATAAGAATATGTAGATTTACTGAAGTGTTGCCAGTGCATTATTTACTGCTAGTCATTTTATTTTTAAGTCATATGCTAGTAGCGGACAAAACCTGTCATTTATATTTTATGTATTGAATCAAAAGTGACAACAATTATTTTTGAATAATTAATTGCCTATTATTTTCAGCGTCGAAATTCACTGTCAATAGTCCAACTAATTATAAAACGTTTCTTCTCTCTAGTAATCGTTCTACTTCCTAATAATCTTTAGTGTACGATACGTTTTGCAATTTAAGTTATCAAATTCTCTTTTTCAGTGTTTTTCTCTTAAATTTGACTTAATAGTTTCTTTTTCTTATTAATTTTAGGACTTTCGTCCTACACAGGTAGACGTAATAGTTATTTGCCCAAATGTTTACTCTAAATTTATCATGTTATTGAGTTGAATTAAAATCCTGACAAATTAAAACCATTTAACTTAATGTAAGTATAAAAATACTAATTACAGAAAAAAGTGTCTATATATAAAATAAAAAAATACACATTGCTTGCCAAATAAAACGTGATGATAGAACAGATACATGTTTTAATGAATACCAAAGTCATATTTAATTAGAACGCTCTTTTGCTGTTTCGTAATTGTCTATGTAATGTAATATAACATCTATTAAGAATCAATATTTATTATTACGATTTAAATTGTTACAAAGTATATACTCAAAGACATTGAACCAATGTTCAAGTAGAAAAAATAAACCTCCATCACGCTAATGTAATGAAGAGATTCAAATTCAAGTTCCAATAGAATAACGTAAGTCGCAGAATTTGCAATAAGAAATTCGTAGTTTCAACTCTACGCCCTTGGACTTTTGTCGTAGCACACGGTTTACTTCATTGGAGGCCGAAAATAAGATAATTTGTAATGTCTCGGAAAAAAACTGATCGTAGGGCTGTGTTCACTCTTATTTTCGATTTGGCCATATTCTCTAACTCTATTTCGATTTTATGATGAATACCATAATTGTATCTTTAATACATTGTTTGATCCTGTAGCAGATATAATGTGTATGTTTAATTAATATTCATAATTTAAATAAAGTTGTAGGCGTACCTAAGCATTTATGTCCGGCATTCCTACATTAATGAGTATTGACTGCCTAGTGATTCTATTGGCTGCATTAAATGTTGCAGAAACCAAAGTCCTTGATTTGAAAAACGGGTTTGGGTCAATTTATTATTATAACGATAAACAAAGGAAAATAAATTCGTTTTTATAATATTTTCTAATATACATATGTGCATATTAATTGAATGTTGTATACATACATTTTATAGACCATAAATATATTTATTATTCACCATTATTCCTAACGCGTGTAGCTATCCTTGAACGTTGTATAAAAACTGTAAACTTTTTTTTTTAATAGTACACCATTGCGGTCAGAGCTCATGATTAAAAAAAATCTTAAGTATGCAACGCAATTCGTACGTAGTCATCCTATTTTTAAATAAGAGATTTTTAAGAGTATCCTATTAATGATTTATTATATAGCGCATAAATGAGTCAAATGCACAAACATCTAAAACAGTATATATGTCTATTAGTAAGATACAATTTATTATATTTACTTATATATGTAACGTAAATGGGTACTATAAATAGGTTCTTACTAAACTTCATTCAATGACAAAATACTGTGTCCAGTTTCAAAATAGCTTTTGGAAACACGTTTACGCATTTCATCTCATAAAAGATGTTTATAAATATTTATATATGAAATTGGTTGAATGCACATCAATATAGTATGTATCAAAGTAGTTTCAAAATATTGTTTAAAAGAGTAAGGTATATTACATTACATTAACAGCCTGTAAATTTCCCACTGCTGGGCTAAGGCCTCCTCTTCCTTTGAGGAGAAGGTTTGGAGCATACTCCACCACGCTGCTCCAATGCAGGTTGGTGGAAGTAAGATGTATGAGCTTTATGGTCATTTAGGTAGAAAAAACATTTCTTCGACTGTTTTTTTACAATAAAATATGAATGATAGGTTAGAATATTTTTATGTAAAATTCTTATTTAATTTGATTTAAAAGTGAAACTGAGATTCGACGGTACTGAATCATAAATTCCAAGGGAAACGAGCAAAGAGTTATCAATGAAGGCAACTGTATTTATATGGTTTGTTTACGTTTAATGTAGCTCTGCGCAAAACAAGCTCCGACAAGCAGAATCGTCACGTTTAGGTACTGATTCCACATTTGACGAAAAAATAAGGATCTTTAACGTTCGAAGACAAAAGTAATTATTTGAAAAGTATTTCAAAATATCATAATTGTCCAAACCACTTCTCACCTTAATATATGATAATAATATATATTAATATTTTATAGAATTACATAATTACGTAATAAAAAAAAAAAACAAAAAATGAAGTATAATACTTTTAAATTATTTAAACATATTTTTTTTAAATAGATATTTAACAATGAAGGATTCGCTTTAACTGTCTAAGCTTATCAGTGATATTGAATTAAAGTTTAAATAAAATAAATTAAAAAAATAAGGAAAATAAGATGTTTAAATTAAATAAAGTTAAAGAAATAATGAAACATGGTATTCATATTGGGATTTGAAAATAGCAATGACGGGACACTATCTCCAACCTGCGTCATTCTGATTACGTACGAATGTAAAACCACCATACTTGTAATACCTACTTTGATAATCGATTAGAAATGATTCAAAATTGTTCCAATCGAAAAAGTTCTTATTGGGTGGTAGGAATTTAAAAAAAAAAAAATTATAAGCATATTATACTCCTAGCAATAATATATACATAAGTATTATAAATAATAAAAAAAATGTACAAAATATTAAAATTATGTTACGTTAATAACATATTTTTTTAATGAGGTTTTACATTTTTTTTTATATTTTCAAGAAAATATATAAGTGACTTCCAAGTATACATGAAAAGCCATGATGGAACAACAAGTGTAAATTTACCAGTCTATCGTGTCAACAATTGGCATACATCAGAACTTAGTATTTACAATACAATGAGCCATCTGTGCAGAATTCTAATTTAAGTCTCCCGAACACGTGGATCATCAAATAGGATTATAAATATGTTAATGTCTGTTGGTTTAATATAAATAATATTTGCTTAGTTTTTTAATTTAAAATACATAGGCAAATTGGCACATGGACCTGGTAGTAAGTGGTCACCACCGCCCATTGAAATTTGCACTGTCACTGTGAGAACTCCGATGCTATGTCTCTAGTGTCTAAGCTACACTGGCTCACTCATCCCTCAAACCTAAGTGTTGTGGTTTGGCTAGGATATGTGATGAATGGTGTGTACCACCCTCACCTAGATTTGCACAAAGCCCTATCACCAAGGAAGTCTACTTACAGCATCGTGTATGCAATTACGTAAAAAGAAAATATTGTGATATATAATTTTACATATATTAAAACGTAGATTTCTATTTCAAACAAAAAAATATCAAGACGCTTACTGGCAGCCAATATAGATTGAGAGTTACGCAAAAACATATTATTACATAGCCAAACCAAGGTAGTTCGGTGGAGAGAAAACGTAGATATAAAATGTTAGTCGGTTCAAATTCATGTACCTTTGTGTTTGCTATTCATTCTTTGCTCGGAGTCAAATGAAAACATTATGAAGAACAGGGCGACGTAAACCGTAGGGCCCAGGCCACAGTTCACGGTCTCGCGGTTAAAAGGTCCCTACACCTCCAAAATTAAGGGTAAAAGTAACTGTTATGGATGTTATATCTCATTTTGGATAGCTGAAAATTTTAGTAAAAAAATAAACAACTGATATTTCTGGCGTATTTTAAGTTCACTTACATATAATAAAACTTTTTTCATAAATAAAAATAGAGATACTGTCTAGAGAGAAGATGAGATAAGATAAGATAGATGTATATGCTGTGAATTAAAATAAAGGGTTACCCATGATTTCTATTGCTCAATATGTCGTATGCCCCTGGGCTAACAAGGACCCTGATATTATCCACGCAAAATTTTGGGCTTGCCTCACTGTTGACGAAGAAACCAGGACAAACTGGCTTACTAGCCAATAAATATCCTGAACCTTAATTTTGGTGTGGAATAAGCTTGAAATTCAGTAAAATCTTCCACCGATGAGTTTTAATTATTTATAAGGCAATAAACTTTCACTTAATTCCAAAACATTCGTTCGGTAGTCATGTTGATTTGGTTTAAGCAATAATATATATTTAGAACTTAATTCTCCGTCTGATTTATCTTGTCAGAAGAGACAGGAATGAATCCAATAGAAATTTTTCTAACGAAAATGTATACTTATTAGATAATTTCCACACCGAAACCGGATAAGAAATAGATTTCAGAATAACATAAGCGATATAGATGATCTGGTAACTAGTGACGTGTGTCGAGATGCGTAGGAAGACAATACACAACGAAAGCGATCATGAACGACCACCATTCTTCTGAGATCCCTACCTCTCCTCTTTACGCTAAAATCTATCGAAACTAAAGGGAAATTTACTAGAAATCGCAAAGGTCAAGTTATGTTAGTCAAAGAAACTGTAATACTATATCGTCCGGCCTTGCTACGAATAGTGCCCGCCCACGCACAGACAGTGAAAATGATGCGTTATACGACGCTTCAAAGATTTTACTATAGATACATTTCACAATTCTAGTTAAATAAATAAATAACTAGATTCATCTAAGTAATAAACAATAACGTATTCTATATTTCATCGACTACTTTAAAAAACATCTACACCAAAACATTTACATTTTATATTTGTGTAATATTTATTAATTTGTATTACAAACAAGAAACAAATAAATCTCTTCAAGAATTGAATGAATAAAAAGACCCTCAAGGAAACTCCAAGGCATCCGCTCACGAGTTGACAGCTTGAGATGTTTTGAAGAGAAGCCGGAAACATGTCAGTGTATCGGACAGCTGTAGATGGCGCCACAAAGAAAAAGTTGCGCGATTCCCTCGGCAACGACGTGAGCTTCACCGCTTCCGGGCGGGAATTTTGCGCATAGAAATGGCAACATTACACATTGTTACACAAAACTTTTACAGTAATGCTCTCCGCTGCATGCGAGCTTCACTCAATATTTTTGGGACCACTTCCCGTTGGACAAGTTGTTCGATAAACAGAAAACTTGTTATTCTATTTTCGTATCACTATTGAATCGTAAAGATAGGAAAGATTTTAAAAGTTAAGATTTAGCAAATTGAAATATAAATATAAAGTTGGTCTATATTGATAGAGAATTGGTTTTAACTCGTTATTTATAAAATATTTTATGAACTAAACAATACTCTTGTATAAACAAAAGCATAACCTGCTACACCATAAAACTTATTTATAAAAAATATTCAATATAATGTAGCTGCTCGTAATTAATGAAGTATGCACCTATCCTCATGAATCACTCCGTCTATTTGTGACAGCTGTATGAAATTGGTTTTTGAGATTATCACATTCAGACAAATAGACGGACATACGCTTCGAAGTAGTTGTTTTAAATTACTTGGCGATATTACATTTCATATGAAAAATTGTTATATTATTTAAAATTTTACAAGCTAGTTTTTTTAATCTTCTCTCTGTTCAGAATGACATGTTTAACAAAATAAGTACCAAGTGCATTGTATAAGATTTCATTCATTTTCGAGATTGACGCGCTGTTAGTGGACAAATATAACCGATCGAGGGTATACAGGGCGCGTCATCGCAAATGTTTGCTGTGGACATGACATACGCGCCCGAATAGACTACGATGAACAAACGCATCAACGCGTTCTCACATAGATGTTTACTTTATTTGTTACAGTAATGGCACATTTAATTGCTTTATTGTTCAACAAATGTTTGTTTTAAGCGCCTGAAGCACACGTATCCACGTAGTTAATGTTAAAATATTGAACGTGTGATTTGTATTAAAGCTATTGTTGTAGTTTCGTCGAGTAATTAATTTTAATTGTTTCAATTCAACAATATGTTCTGTTATACCGATTGTAAATTTATACGTTCTAAAGATATATTTCCGTTTCCTAATAAATGAAACCGTTTTTTAAATTAATTATTTAAATATATTTCTTTATTAGGATGTAAGCTTCCAATTTTCCTTATTTAGATCTGAAATATTACTTATTTTAAACGATTGTAATTCATCTTTAGTATCATTCGGATCATGTGTCCGGCGTACCATCCGTTTAACGAATTCCACAATTACAGGATCCAAACAATAGCAATAACCAAATAATAAATTGAAATTAAACTTCAAATTGAGAATGTAGATATCGCTGTCACTGCATTTAATGATATCTTATTGGGAGCAAAGCACAAAAATTACTTTTTCAAGCAAACAAAAATACACAAATAAATTAACTGATATAATTGCTGACCTGATGTGACTTTTACTTAAAATTACACCTATTCTGCATATGATTGTCGGACGATAATATATTCACTGCACGACATGATGTTCCAGATAATTATTAAACAACATTAACGTACTACTAGATAAAACAATCACCAAAACTAAAAAACAGTCAAAACGTATTAATCTTTCTGTTACATGCACACAAAATATAGCCTTATTTTTAAAATCATAAAGTATATAATTAATCGAAACTATTCAGTGTGAAGGGAATTGTTTTTCTTTCTGGCAACAAACGGCAATCGCTGTAGGGTATAATTCAAAGATGGCGGCACGCGTCGCACTCGTGTCGGAAGCAACGTCCGGAAGCGCGGGAACGCCGCCCGCACCCGTCGAAACAATACAATCGTGTAAATTGAAATAAATTGATGCACTCACATTGTTTTGCTTACAATAATTCTTTAGGTGCCTTAAAGGTGCTCAAAAATAATTTTGAAATATCCTTTAAAACAAAGGAATTAGACATTAATTCAAATATAAGCAATAAAAACAAGATATACACCTTTTTTAAAAAAAACATAAGTTCATTATTTTTGTTAAAAAAATATGAACAAATTTAATGTATGCGTACAATTGAATCTGATAAATGCAATTTATTGAGCTATACTATACTAATATGTTTAAATAAAAGTTAAATATACTATTTTAACGATGATAACTTTTTAATAAAGTCAATGTTTGTTATGCAACTTACTCAAACATTTAAAACAAACAAACGTAATTAATAGCTCCCACGGGTGTTAAAAAACAGAGGGTGTTTCATTCTCGCGCCCCCGGTGACTCGTCGCGCTAATTACGCAATCAGTTCACACAATTACACGACGCCCACGCCCTAGATTACCTAACGTTTCACTTATCAACTCAGCGATCTTAGTGTTACTTTTAATGCAGTACAAACATTAATCGAGTATCTTTATAGTAGTCTCTTATTTTGTATACTTCAATAGAAATAGCTTCTTTTCGGGGAATTATTTTTTGTTTAGAAGTCAGAATTCAGACTTTAAACAAGCAAAGAAATAGACAATCTATGGTGAATTTTCCTTAAGGGTATTATTTATGTACCTACGTAATACTAATTTCTTAAATATTGTATCACGGCTACAATTAGTAGGATATATACGATACTCTTTATTAGTATTTAGGGTACCGTTTCCTACAGACTACTAATTATTATTATTTTACTAATGTATCTTAAATTATAATTTATCTTATTAAAGTATGTAGATCAATATAACTGGATCATTAACTAAATGATAAAAGTGTTTAGGGAGTGGCCCTTCTTTTCCCGCAGCTTTTATACCAAGAGAAGATACGTTAACGGCTTGTTTGTTGTTCGCAAACGGATTGCTACACCGCGATATGAATTAGCTAATACCGAAAACTATGGAATCGACTACTCTGGGAAAAGAAATATGTTTTAACAAAGATCAATTGAAATGGGATATTATTACTTTTTTATTATTTAATCTATACTCACTACAGAAGTGACTTTGACCACTGAAAGTTAAATTTTTTATTTTAAGAATATTTCATCATAAATATGATGAAAGTCTCCGTTGACAATTTCTTTCGTGGTAGAAAATATATAATTATGAAGACTATCACATCTCAACTAAAGTAATATTATTAATGTCAACGCTTACAATGAAATATTAAAATGTAAATATGTTATAAAATTAACAATATTTTTGGCTGTTGTTTATTAAATTAAAAATATAGAATTTTCTATGACCTTCTCCACTGTGTACTCTGGTTGAGAGATGACAAATACGCATCGGAAGCGATCCATTTTGCCGGGAAACGGTGCGCAGGAAGTCGATTCGTCGACCGCGAATGTTGCCGGCGCCATAGTCGGCTGGGCTGTCATTCGAAAAATTGTTTTGATCTCTTGTTTACAGATTGTATTAATGACATAAAAAATGTGTTAAAAAGTTCGATGTTTTAATTTTTATTTTAATTTATTCTCATGATCATGAGTTAAAAACTGGTAGAGTAATATGGATATCCAATAGTCGTTTAGATTAAAGATCTTTCAAAAAAATATACAAGTATATAAAAACATACATTATTGTTTTATAGATCATTCAATCATCTTATTATATAAGTTAAATTAAAAATATTATAATAAGTAAATATCACACATTCATTATTGTTGCTTAAATGCGTGAAAAACTAATTATTACGAGAGAGATAGCTAGTTTTTCAAACATAATAAATTAAAGGTGAGACTGAAAGAGACAGCTGAGATTCGCCTCGCCTTCCGTTGCATCTGCACATATTTAAAGAACTACTTAAATAAAGTTTGAAGATCACATAATATACATCAAACAATCATATAACAAAGTCGGTGCGTTGCGAATCGACTCAAAAGATGGTAGCTATACAGTTATGGGGTCGCGTGGAGGCCAGGTGCTATTACAAAGTTATATCACGATGACAAATTATCATCATTGTGTTTTTTAAGCAACCCAAATTTAGTGTCGCAGTGGCATTAAAAGGATGGTACTTTTAGAGCAACATAACTTGATATATTGTCTATTTAATTCTGCGTCATAAAAAAGGGCTAATCTGTCCTACTCAAGCGACTTTTGCGCTAAAATTAAAACGCAACCTATTTTGCCTTCGGGTAATCAAATCGAATATATTTTTTTAAGATTTCTGTTTTGTTACCATTGTTTAATATAGTAAGCATGTAAATAAAAAAAGGTATGTACTTACCAGAAATAAAAGTAACCGTTATGATTATAAGCTTTGTTCACCTGTAATTCGAGGTGACGGGCGCACTAGTTAGTGTGTTACTTACAAACAATTAACGGTGTTATTGGACCGAATTCTTTTTTTGGTTGTATTTATCAAATGTTTTTACCGTTATTAATAACATAAACGTTGAATAAATTAATTGCAGAAATAAGAAAGGTTTAAATTCTTTCTATTATATCGCTTAATTGATATTAAATACTATTACGATGAAATAATTAGTAATATTTTTTCTATAAATTGTACTGAAGTGCATAAAATATACTTAATTGCATACAATTAAGTAAATTAATTTAAGACCGAAGAATAATTAATATAAATAAATATTGGACAACATCCTATATAAGTAGCATAACTTGTGTTATGGAAAATCAGAAGTAACAAACACAAACACCCAGACCTAAGACAGCATAGAAAACGAATGAACTTTTCCTACATCGATTCGGCCAGAAATCGAACCCGGGACCTCGGAGTTGCGTCTCGACCTCGGACCCATGAAAACCGGTGTACACACTACTCAACCACAGATGCTTAAATTGATATGCATATGTATATTATATCAAAAATTGTTGCTTTATAATATAATATTGTTATGATTTGCCTGATTACCAGATTTAATATTTAAATAAGAAAATCTGAATTTAATTAGATATTTAATAAAAAAGTTAATATTCTGCCAAAAACTGTCAGTTACCTTAATAATATCGTTCCTTAACGCAACTACGATGTCAGAGTTTGTACCGAGCTACGATTAAATTAGATTTTCTTTAGCATTCATCAAGCCTAAGTCGTCAGTCTGCGGTCAGTAATCTCCCTCGTAACCTTTGAAGTGACAGCCGACATCGCTTTAACGTGAATTTCAAAATGAAAATAGAATTTCTTTAACAAGAAATAATGGTCTTATTTTATCATCTAATTATTATAAAGTAACATATTGTTATTTTCAAATAACAAATATAATATAATACCATGATGATTTTATGAATACTAGGTCATTATTTTGGTAGATTGATGAACAATTACTGACGATACGATATGTTTCATCGTGTAATGAAAAAATTATACTCCTGTCTGAAATTTATATATATAATAATGATTCATTTATTTATTACAATGTTGACTCAACTGTTAATTATTATTAATTTACATCTTAAAGGGGCCTTTTATAATAAATATAATTGACGTTTAGAAGTTGTTCACGAATACAGAATTTATTTTTAATAAGTGAATGTATACGTATAAATGTATATATTTCCAACTTATTATTGGATTATGTCCGCCGTAGCCGCAATCGGTCAAAAGTACATTATCATGTAGTTTTGCATCGAAAAACCCTAGACATCAAAACCATCTGCTAAGCTCTGCATCCTCTTACCATACAATTATATTTTAATTATGCGTGTTATAAAAAGTATAAAAAATTCAATCTTATAATATTATGTTTGTTGATCACCAAACTCGCAGTCCTAATTGAACAAAAACCATCCGCTTCCTTCCTTGCTCAAGAATAGAAAGAAATGCCTTTGTGTGTTTGTCGGTCAGCGTAGGGCGTAACCCTTAAACTCGCCTACGAAAGAAGCTTTAGTTGTTATAATAAATGAAACGATTTGAAATAGTATTATTTGTTATAGTTCTTGTATGAAATTTTAGAAAGGATTTTAGCATAGCACCTTATGATTTTTAAGTTACATAAATCATTTATATACTACATATAAACAACGTTAGACCCAAAATCATACCTTAGCTGAACCATGAATGATGTTAACTTACTTATGATATCATTATTACATCATTATTAGCAGCCCGTAAATGTCCCACTGCTGGGATAAAGGCCTCCTCTCCTTTGAGGAGAAGGTTTGGAGCATATTCCACCACACTGCTCCAATGCGGGTTGGCGGAATACACATGTGGCAGAATTTCGTTGAAATTAGACACATGCAGGTTTCCTCACGATGTTTTCCTTCACCGCCGAGCACGAGATGAATTATAAACACAAATTAAGCACATGAAATTTCAGTGGTGCCTGCCTGGGTTTGAACCCGAAATCATCGGTTAAGATGCACGCGTTCTAACCACTGGGCCATCTCGACTCTTATTTATTACATCATTACTTCTATGATTTATGTAATTTCAAGCAAAAATATCTAACTTTTGTCAGATTAGCGAAACAATTCAAACTCCTTTTTAGGTCACTAAAGATGGTTAAGCATCCTTTATTTCTTTGATTTGAGATTGAAATAATAAGCACTAATATAGAAACTTTGAAAGGTTTTCCTTGTTTAAACCCCACTTTGTAAATAAAATAGAATTTGACAGCCTCTTAAGTTTAGTCGACCGATAAGAAGCTATTGGATTTCTCTCTAGAAAAAATCACAGTAGCATCCCGGAGTCTAGCAGTGGGAAGTGTGTGTACACTCCCGTGCCTCGAAAAGCACGTAAACCAGATAGTCCTGCGCCTGAACTCTTTCCAATCGTTTGGGATATGCCGTCCAATCGGATTACGAGAGTAAGAGATTAGAGAGTCTACCTATTTTTGCGCATACACTAGTGTTGTTAAAATATTTTATTGGCTTTAAATTTAATGAATTCTTGAATAATTTTGGCAATGGATGTTAGGGTTGAGATCAGTCTAAAGTTATATATATCGTTTCTATCGCCACCCTTACACACTGCTGTAATAGATAAGTAGATAGTTGTAATGATCAGAAAAGTATGAAATTTGAAACAACTGACTATTGGAATAGTAATATGTCGGTCGCTTAAGAAAACTTTATAAATTATAAATAATAAGATTTAGCACAATATAAATCAATATACCTAGAACCGATCCCTCACGTACCACTAACGGTAAAATATCGGACAAACCAATTATATACGTATAATAATATCCTTTTCTATCGCCAGAATGACTATTATCTGTTAAACCATCATGTAATATTACACACGAAACGAATTCGTAAAGAAACTCGTGTTAAATACAATGCTGAGTTTCGTTTACTACAATTATTTTAATTGTTATCGAACAAGCAATAGAAACTCATCGTCGCAAATAAATAACATTAGAGTCATGTCAGTTTAACGCCGCAGTTACAAGTCAGTTTACCATAGCCGGCTAATTACAGCGTGCGGAGCCTACGGTTGGTATACGATATACGATAACAGTAAAACTGCTATAATAGCAGCAGTGACGCCGTGTGTGTCAACAAAGTCGCTTGGCCTTAATGGTACAATAAATTAATTGGTCAACTCGGCCATTAACGATTTTATTCTACATAACTTTAGCCCCACGCTTTGGTATATAACTACAATAATCGTAATGTTGGAATCAATAAATCAATCAAAAAAGAGATTCACCCAAAAAATTCGATTAAAGATCAGATTTTGTACAACTAAATTGTACAAACCTTCGTGCAAAAGAATGTGACTATTCAACACCTGTGTATACATGACATAAATTAATGACTTTAAACTACATCCGAAGTACAAGTGGCTTTAAAGTTCCGAAAGTTGTTGGAGTCGTTTCCGATTGTTAGTAATGAGCGATGATCCACGCTGAATTGTGGGTGGAAACATCCTTGCGCGACAAACTACCAATACATATCTTTTGTAGCAAAGATTGCGTAAAAAATTACCGCAGTACGTTTGTCGGCAGTGAATCGACGCGAATCGCATCCGCTCTTCCGACTTTTGTCGGTGCGACATCCTATTGTAACGTCCGATATTTTTGATAAAATTACGTCACACAATAGGAAGAACGCTCAATGGCTTGTTGTTCAATTGTTGTACCTATTGAACCAATGATGAATGTCCGAGGGCCTTCAGTTGCGTTCCTTCCGATCTGATTTCGTTTGCCGTTTGCTGATGTTTGCACGATGACCCGGAGCCCCTGACATTCTCATTTGTATTCTCATACATATATTGTTTAGTGTTCTTTTGTACTTTAATATAAAACTATAGAATTAAAAATTTAAATAATAGTGGTTATACGAATTGGTCGTTTTCTAAAAAAGTGAACGAATATTTGAGGAACAAAGACTTTGTTAGGATATTTTTACACCAATACTTGGTAGTAAACTGTAGTAGGTATATGTATTACATCAGTGTTACGTCAATGTGAAGGGCTAATTAATATCAAAGTATCCAGGATCCTTTTTATCACCATTTTTGAGCATGATAATAGTCTTACTATTATACTGAAAACATTATAACGGTTAGTGTCCACTGTCATCGTGAATTTTCAATGGATCACCATTGTCTTGCAATACGAGGTAGTAAGGATGAACTAAGTAATGGTGTAAAGTTGTAGCGTTTGTAGTACTAATAAGTACTAATAAGTAAACTTAATATAAATATTATTGATATCTATAAAAAAATCGTTAACGTTCTATTAGTTACATTGATATAGTGGCTATTGCATCCCAACCTCACTTCAATATTACAATGTAATGTAATGTATATTAATTATTATTAAACAATGATGAAAAGAACGGATGCCACGGTTTACTCGAGCAAGGAATCTAGATTGGTATCGCCAAGAATTTTGTACTTTACATATTATATATATAAAAAGCTATATATGTCCTTTAATGAATTTATTTTCAATTTTATTAAAATAGGTATTCTATTATCAAAAAATATATATATACAGACTGATGAATGATGAACTGATTTGATGACGATAGAATAGAGATACAAAGTTGGAAAATGTAATTATTGATTTTTTAAAGTCAAAATATCTGGAATAGCCGCAATACATCTTTAAATAAACAAGAGTGATTACTAAAAATAAAATATATTAAAATTAGGTGAACTGGCGATGTGGACTTGAGGGTATATAAAGAAATATGAGACAGAAAAACAAGTTTGAATCAGTAGTTATTAAATATATAAAAGCTAGCAAGTCCCACAGAATCACTGAAATTATATATGAATTTTGTTTATAAAATGTACCGAGCGAAGTTGTATAAGAGTTTATCACGCATCATTATATTTTTTTCAATAAAACATGTAGGAACATGTTCTGCATACGCTGTCAAGCTTCGGGACAAGGCGTGTAACTTATAACTTTATTAATTTATTTGAAGAAATAAATAAAAAACACAATTTTCGATGTTCCGCGGCAACGATTTCATAAATATTATGCTTAACTGTCAAAACATGTTCGTGGACCGTGATCGAGGCAACCCTTTCCTCGGGTCCCGCAAGCGCTTTGTCAGAATTAATAGCCCGAAAACGCGACCGGGTTTCACGGCTGTTGCTACTTTCCTGATTTTCGGATTGTTTTACGCATAGTTAAACTCGCAATCCAATTACATGAGTAGATTGAAATGTTGATATGACTTGAAACAAATATTAATATGGACTATTACTTCGACGAACGATAAATAAAATAAAAAAAATGAAAAACAATTGCTACTAGATGAAAAAAATAACTTCAAAACATTATTAAAATCATGTTATCTGGCGTTGTTGACATTAATTATCTAGCTGGACTTGTTTCTCGTCATCACGGGAACATAATTCCCATAAAAATCCCATATTTGGGCTCGGCATAGCATCTTTTCGTTCCATTTCCATCTCCCATCGTTTACATCTCCCATATCCCTCCTCACGGGCTCCATCAATGACTTCTTAGGTCGTCCTCTTAGAGCCGCAGACTGTGTGACAAGCATTCCTATATCTAGAATATTACATATAACATAATATTAAAGGCCTGTAAATTTCCCACTGCTTGTCGAAGGCCTCCTCTCCCTTTGAGGAGAAGGTTTGGAGCATATTTCACCACCCTGTCTCAATGGTGGTTGATGGATACACATGTGGCAGAATTTCGTTGAAATTAGACACACGCAGCTTGCCTCGTGATGTTTTCCTTCAGCGCCGAGCACGCGATGCATTATAAACACAAATTAAGCACATGAAAATTCAGTGGTGCTTGCCTAGGTTTGAACCCGCAATCATCGGTAAGATGTACGCATTCTAACCACTGGTCCATCTCGGCCTATATCTTTACTAGGCCACAACTATGTACCAAATTTTATTTAAATTACTTTAACAATTTTCGTAACGTTAAGTAACAAACAATCATTAACTTTCACATAACAGTAGTATTATGAACCACAAATTTAAAAATATATACACAAGATATTCATACTATCTATCTAAGTTAAAAGTTAAAAAATCAAAGTTTAACTAAATATTTAATTTAAAAACAAATAGCACCGCAAATCAAATTACACACAACCATGACCGTAAAATCTTTTTAGGTAAGCGTCTAACAATGGGGAATCAATCTTCCGGGGAGCGATATAAAGCGATGAATGCTAAAACAACTGTTAGTAGGGTGAGAAGGGAATGATTAGGCAATATCCTCACCCTCCGGCGCACCCTCCGACCCCTGCTGCTACATCTTACTTAACACCCGAGCTATTTTGATCGGACAACTGATTTCAGACATACTAGCAATATTATCCTTTAGTATTAAAGTTCATTCATTTATTATAATCTGATGTGATCATTTATTCATATCAATTGCGAGAGTAGTAGAGTAGATTAGTATTATTAATTGTGTAATTTGGTGGTAGTATTTTAAAATTGACGATTCAAAAACGCTTCGTTGTGAAGTTTACTTGAATAAACTTGATTTGATTTGATTTATGTAACGCTATGTATTCATAATTTAATAACTCACGATAAATCCAAGTTATTTGTACAAGCCTTTGCCATATTGGTTGGCATTTATGCTTATTATTTAATAACTGCTTTGCTCCTAATATTTATATCGTAAATTTATATCTATCTCAGTCAAAGATAAACTAATTCAGTGCCTATTTATTTTCTCTTTTTTTATTGAATTAGTTTATGGATGAGCTTTAGAGTTATAAACTAATAGAACCTGAGATTGATGTATTCAAACATATAGAATAGTATACTCTCACATATACTCACAAGCCTTGTAATATAAACTACTTTTGCTCCGCGATTTCAGCCATTCGTGGTTAAAGAATGTATGTAACCTGCGTTTTGCTTCCACTTTGCCAGATTAGGTACAAACTTTCCTAACTTTAATAAGTACACCAACCAATGGCTTAAATTTAAATTTCAATATAGCACTGATGACATTTCGCGCAGATATTAAAAAGATCCATCACAGCAGCTTTGCGGTGTCACCCTTTATTCGCTTAATTAGATCGTCATTGTCGCAAACTCTATTTACTGTTTATTTTTTTAAACAAAAGCTCTCTCACAACTGTTCATGTTCAACGTGACATAGAAAATCCCGAACATTGTAGAATTAGTTTTTTTTTAAATAATATGTGTAGGCGGACTGGCCAATGTGCTACCTGATAGTATGTGGTCACCACCGCCCATAGAAATTGGGACTATCATCAGCGTGGAAACTAAAAGCTATGTTCCTTGTGCCTACACTGGCTTACTCACCCTCCAAACCGTAACACAACAATACTAAGTATTGCTATTTGGCGATAGAATATCTGATAAGTGGGTGATACCAACCCAGATGACCTCGCACAAAGCCCTACTACCAAGAAACCGAGCATATAACGTAACCAAGCTGAAACACTCTCTCTACGTAAGAAATTATAGCGAAGAGTGAAAAGCTATTACATTGACAAGGGTGTTAATACAAATGCACTTCGTCCTGATGCTCTTCACTCCCTTGCTCTCAAAGTATGATAGAATGGCAATCCGATATGACTAGAGTGATCAGAGTTTATGTACCTTCTGAGACATTTGAGTATAAATATCGTAAACTTCGGAACTCAGACTTATGTATTACTGTGAATCTTTTGACATAGAAACCCAATAGCTTATATGCCCCTAAGCCTTAACTATTTGAATCAAGTGTTCGGGATATTCAGTCTACCAAAAATCCAACGAGGCATTAACAATATACTTAAAAAACAAACTGTTATTGATATATAAGTGTATTGAGCGTATAATAAATTATGATTTTAATTTATTATAATGCTCTCTACTAGAACTTGTATTTGTAAATATACTCAATCGTTATTTAGTAACAAATGATAGGCGTATAGTTTTAATAAAGTTAGCACGTAATATGAGTCAATATAAGCTCGGATCGCTCGGAGGGCAGGACATAGTTTGGGATTAGTTTAAATCCGCGCATGGATACGCATACTGCGAGGGTACTAGATCTCTACGGTGCAGATCAAGTTAAAGACTTAAGCGATTATGATTTACGCGTCAAATAATAATTGTATTTTCTTATTAATGATTAAATTGAATTTAATCACGATGAATAATAATATTATGCTAGGTAGACATTGTACAATAAGATCATATTTTTTATAAATTATTGGGTAAAAACACATTTAAGTACTGTAAGTTTTATTATACTTACTTCAGCTTTGAAAATATGGAAAGGAGACATCGGTTGGAATGCAAGTACAAGTCTGTTTTATGTGAAATTTTCTAACAAATTTAATACTTTCAATTATACAGGTTTACATACAAGAGAGGTTTTTGTAAACACCCACAAACATCTACTTTGTATTTAGACATACTTCTTGTCACTTACGCTATCCTCGAATGCGCAGGGGCGGCTGCGACACAGCAATCAAAATGTAATAGCGGTTTTAATATTGTCGACGATTTATAAGGATAAGTCAGAGTGAGTAAATATTAAATTTGTTAGTGATACTTTCAGATTAAGTAGGAGGGACCTGTTCTCTTCTCTCTCTCTTCTAAGGGAGGATCCAAATTGATGAAAAACGTATAAATGAATGAATATATTATACTTAACTAGAAACATAAATCAAATGAGAAAATATTATTTATGTAGATGTATATCCCATATGTAGAAGATGTTTTTGATTATATTAGACGGTTTTTTATTATATTAGAATTATTATTGAAAATTAGAGGTAAAACATATTCGAATTTGCATATTTCCTACCATATAAAAAGGGAAAAAAGGTTGATAAAAGAAAAGAGAGAATAAGTTATCTAGGATAGGTAGGCAGGCTGGCAAGTGGGCAAAAAGCAATCTTGGTAATATAAATGTGAAAGTTCGTGAGCTTATATGTTATTAACATAATCTCGGAAAAACAGCTGTATGTGTTTGAATGAAATTCGTAATAAAGATAGCTTATAACCATGACATAGGCTAGCTAGCATCGTCGCGCTGCTCAAACAAATGCTAAGCCAGATAGATTTAAATAACAAAATAAGAAAAATTAATATATAATATATGTAATTCAATACGTGTTAACAAAAATATATTTTCATAAATGTATCCTGTGAGTAACAGCACACTCCCACACGGAAGGTATACACAGTATTATCGGCGCAATAACCACGCCATCCATCCTCATTAGCGGGACAGCCATTTGACTGGTTGAACGCCATCATAAAAATTAAGTGCTTTCCAATGTAATTACTGCCTATAGTCAAAGTTTAGTCATTGTCTATGCATTTTTTAACAGTCCACTTTATGTTACTGGTTCATTTCAATGGTATATGATATAAATATATCAAAGACACTCTCGTGTCTTTATGTAAATTATATATATATATGATTTTACATACGTATTCGATTTATTCGTTGTTTTAATTCCTTAATTTACAATGTTTGTAATACATAATATTTCGTCGTCATTAGTTTGAAAATAGTATACAATTCCATTACAGTACGTACATCACAGTTACGCCCATTACTAACTACTTGTTCAATGAAAAGGCTCTTATTAGTCTAGTAAAGAATTACAAAATTAAACGAGATGTAGTCAATATGGGCACAAGTATATATTCTCATTTACATCAATGTAGAACTAATAACAAGGTGCAAACATTATAAAGAAAGTAAGCAACGACAATGGAAATAAGTTGCATCGTAAGGCGTCGTCGTAAGTATTCCCCATACATAGGGTGGTACATAAATCTTCGCATATTGCCTCGCTGCCTCGCACCGAGTATCAGGCCGAAGAGAAACAACTAACCCTTGGCTGCCTCGTTATTGAGCTCTCACTCCCAACCGGCTATCCCTTTCTCACGTATGCTGAAACTTGATCGTGTCAAACTGTCTATCTCTCTCCAATTTCAATTTACTCGAGACAGATTTTCAGGGATTTGTAAGATCAGTGTCATAGTATATGGAAAAAAAGTTATATAACGTATTCGATATTTATATATTGGAATTTAAGGTGATAGTAACGTTTCCATAAGATCGTATGTAAAATATTACGTAAAACTACTCAATCTCTAAAAATCTGGTTTAGTGTCTGTCTTAAGTGTTTTTATCGATAAATTATAAAAAAAAAACTTTTGAATGAATATAATATGCATTTCTTATTATAATTTTGTATATGAAGTAAATAAACTCAATATTATTAAATAGTGACTAAATATTGTACTAAAATAAAACTAAAAAAAGGTTTTATGTGATAGTTTTCCTTATACTTGCCTTGTGATTTGCTAAGTAATAGCGACGACAGCCTTTTGTTCCAGATAGCGGGTGAATAGTACCTAATATATAATATAAATTTATTTCCGTCCCTTTCTATCAACGCTGGAATTACATTGGAAAACATTGTCGAGTCAAAAATGATAAAAAATTAAACACCTTGTGCCTCATTTTTAAAACTTACGCTTATTAATCAATTTGACTTAAGTTTAAAACGTAATAAGATATTGGTATTAATAATTTGCTACATTAATAAAACAGGCGACTACGCGTGCGATAACGTTGTAGACTTTGAAATGAAAACATAAATTCGTTTATTTCCCTGTGTTCATTTTTTTTTCTTTTATATCAATAGTAATTTTACGCCATAGTCAGTTCCTAACACCCGTCTAGTTCGTATGTGGTACCTATGAAGAAATTCATAGGTAACAGTTATCACACACACGAAAATATTTTCTAAAATTATTTTTTAGTTCACTACGATAACAAACGATATCCCGGCAATTAATCTTTTCAAAAAAATGCATCATGTATTATTGGACGGCCCTGTTTAGCGTAGGAGATTGTTGAGGACAGTTTTTTTTAAACACTGGAGAAATACGTCAAGAGGCGGAGAAGTCATTATTTAGAAGTGGGTGTGATCTTTAATGCTAACCGCATCTGCTCGTGCTAATTTATATCAGTAACCTTGACAACATTTTTATAGCCTATAGCTGTATATTATAATTCCAAATAATTAATATGATTTATTTATACTTTACTACTTGTAATCATTTATTGTTTAAATGTACGATATTATAAACAAATATAAACGTGACTTATTTGTTTTAAAATGCTGTATTACACAGGTTTTTGTGTGTGTTATTAAATTTTATTTAGGTACTTAAACCTATCTTCGTTTTTTAATAGGTCTTAGCTATAGGTCTATACCTATTGATGTTTTTATCTAACAAAGTTTTTCATTGCGTAGTATGTAAGTGTGATCAATGTATTTTACTACTTAAGTTTAAAATCAATGTAATTTTGTAAATTTATTGAATTTATTGAATATCGTCCGCTGGGTGCTAACGCGCATAGTGTGCGGTCGGCATTCAAGATACATCCCTCATTGTCCCTTTGTCCGTCTGTCAGTGGCATCCCAAATAACTATTCTCTCTAGGTAGTTGAAAAAATCAATGTTTACCTTTATACTCGAGCACATATTTTTATACAAAGTAAGCTTCTATAATAAGCAGCGTTTACAGAATAACGCTTGTCTACAATAGGATAATGTGGGCTGGAATTAAAGGTGTGATAAATAGACGTAACTAACGTATCTAATGACACAGGGATTTGGAACGAGAAAGTATTGTACATGTGTATATATCACACGATAAAATATGCATATATTATGTAATAGACTTCAAGATTGTTTATAGCTATAGATTTAGGGAAGGGCTTAAGATTTTCTAAAGAAAAATCATTTAATTTCCCAAATATTTGAAAGCCATTGAATGTAATTTTTTAAAATACCTATAAATTATCTGTCTATTCTATAATCGATAACGTTGAAAATTTTTAACTGCCTCGCATTTGTTACGTAATTAATTACTGATAACAGCGGACGGATAATTGTGCTGGGTAACGAACACCCAATTACATTTATATAAAAATCGTTTCAGCAATATCTGAGATACCTTTATAAACTCTTAGGGTGGCAAATAAGAGATAATATGAATATAAATAAAATATTACTGTGACTCTTTTCTTTGGCATGCAAGATAATTGTGCGGCTTAAAAATAAATTGACCGTCAATAAACGAGAACAGTGTGTATTAAGGCTAAGGTCGATAAATGTTGGCACACACCTCGCCATTTGCTATTCAGTACAGCGATACTGTTCAGACAAGCAACAATTTTGTAATTACATATTTTATCACTAGTATAATGTTCAGAATCATTAATAATATATTTAATTAATGAATGCTAATACTACGTATCTTCGGTCACCGGCAAAATAGCTTTTAGCAAAAAAAAAACACAATAAAAATATTGCGTGAAATATTTTACTATAATATCGATAGTTTGCGACAGATTAAAAATGACTTGATTTAATTAATTATACTTAATACGAATATCATAATAAGTTAAATAATATAGTTAATGTAAGAAATAGAGGAATATAGGATGAAAAACTTTCTTGTTGCTGCACAATTGCGGCGAGGACCACTACGCGGACTCACTGGGTGGTCAGCTCATTCATGCTCATTGTGGTGTAGTCAGTATACAGCAGACCACAACTATAGTAACCGGACATTTCCGTGCGGATGTCCGAACAATCAGAACTCTAAGTGAAAATGTATAGTCTAGTAGCGTTTGAATATTATGCCAAAATAAAAATAAAAATGGTTTTTGTACCATGTAAGGTACTTTTTATTTTATTCATATTGTTGATTTAATTTGCCATGATTATTGTAATTAACTGTAGCGTCCAAAAGTCTTGTTAAATCTTTGTCATTATTTCTTCATAACAAGGTTAATATCGCTTACTTTTACGGTATTGTTTAAGCCGAGTTACCCTGTTATGTGTTTGTTCAAATCGTTTTGTGTGACAAGAGATCTTTTACAATAAACAAAAGGAAAAACAAGTGTCGAAGACGAGACTTAATAAACAGTAATAGCTGTGGCTACATCGTGGGAACTGAGTCGGTAACTCATTCGCATCCGGACATTACCTGACTTAAGATTTTTTGCGCAGTAAAACACTCGTAGCACTAAATAGATGTCCATTCAAATATTCTTTAAAGTGTCCGCTTTTGATTCCGTTCAATAGCTAAGAAATTATTCATCTTAGGCCTGTTGAAAGACTCATTGAAATTAAAAACAATTGTATTTAATGTGAATGCGAAAACTCTATCCTTAAAGTGTAAAATAGCAAGTCGAATTTGATCACATGAAATTTCGTGTATTAATTACCAGTTTTGTATATTATGCACGCATTTTTACATTATATAAATAAAAGAAACATACAAACAAATTATTATTATTTTTTTCGTTATATTAAGAAATAAAGTGCGTTTATAAATTGATTGATAGATCGATAAACAAACTTGTGTCATATTAAAAACACATGCAATTACATGTATAAAATGAAAATAATGATTATAATTTACAAGAGCAATATTAAAATGAAGTACTCTCACTCGCACTAATCTCACGCACTAAAGGAACTCAATGGGTAATGCAAAAAATGTATGAATGAGAAAATATGAAACGGACTGCGTAAAGAAAAAACTACCTGCGAGTGGCCCTTACAACAACGAGTTGTAGAACTTATGAATGAAATACTTCATTGAATGATTGGGCCGAAACTTCCGTTTCTTCTATAACTGGACCCAATCAATTTTACGCATCACACGGTTGCATAAAACTTACTTCAAATAACTTTACTATAGTTACACCCATCAATTGTATAAATTCGCTAATGTTAGCTGCGTCATTTCTGGTGTAATAACAAATTACACGAATGAACACCCCTGGAGAATAAATTCAATCCGGCTTTTAGTAGTATTCTAAAAAAGATTACAAACATACGGTATATTATACTATGGTTTTGTTAAGACATTTTCTTTTGAAAATATATATGTCCTATCACTATTCTTTAGAACATATATGTCTAAGACTTTGCTTAAATTATAGATTAATAAAATAATAACAATGTCAATGAGAGGATTTTAGCTTATTCCACTGACGTGATATAAGTTTTTCTTCAATAATTATGATAGGATTATCAAGTCGACAATAAAATTCGCCACCGATTAGCTTTCTAAGCATATTTCGATTTATACATAGAATTTATTGTAACTATGTATTTTCTTACTATCTAGATATAACCATGTGTATTGTATGTGTATTGTTTTCTTGGTAAATGTAGGTATGTAGTAGCGCGAAATATCTACGCTGTAATCAATAATATTACCAATTAAGTACAAATCATTGCGATACTTAATGTTATCGAACAATACCAATAGATAGACATTAAATCGTTGTTATCAATATTGTTTATTATCTTTAAATATTGTAAAAGTACTTCACAACATAGATAAAATCAGTATTTCTTATCAAAATTATATCTACACACGTCTTCTTACAAAGGTTTACCTACTGCTACATATAACAACACAAGATTTCTTAAAAAAAAAAAAAACAAATATATTTCAGTATAATATATTCGTGACAATTTCAATAACTAATAATTCTGTAGACTTTGGCGTCAGTCTGTCTGCCTGACTGTAATATTACTAGCACGTTAATATTCTCTCTTATGTTAAGATTACAAATCCTTTCACGGCGCGATGCCTTGACGTGGGTCTTCTTTCCGGTGGCCAATATAATGGAGCCAATTATAAGCAAAACCCACGCGTAGCTGTCTTTAAAAGCCCTTCAGTCCGGCTTCCGAATTTCAAAGAATCGGCAGCAAAGAATAGCTCAAGGATTAACTTGATATAGTTTATTCATGTGTTGATAGGTGTTTCGAAATGATTTGTCGTTTGTTAAAAAATTAATGTGTTTTTTAAAGAAAGGCTGAATTTATTTCATCCTGTTTTGCGAATGTGAACAAATTTATAAGAGTTAGTATTATTGCAACGTCCAGCGCTTGTTTTTGTCAGCGGACGGACACCCCGCTGTAATCTAATTTCCGAGTTTGTCGTACAATAGATACTATAAATAGGAAAAACTTTAGAATAAAAAAACACTTCTGCTTAAATTAATTATCTTTTGATTTATTTTTCTATTTTCGCTGAAGAATTTTATTTAATAAAGTAAAAGTTCTTTTACGTGTTTAATTTAACAATAAAATACATATGTAAAATAAAAAAAAAATACATAAAATCTTATGTTTAATAAAATAAAAAAAAAGCTCATCAGTGCATCAATAGTAGGCGAAAGAGTAAACAAACTTCGATAAAAAAATATACATTTACTAAACATTATTATACATTATTTTAGTTTTTAAAACTCTTTTTTTTTCAACCTAAATTAACAAATAAATAAAGGACTTTAACATTTTATTTATAATAAGAACTTTTTTTAAAGCCAACTTTACTTCGATTACCAACCTACTTAATAAAATTAGAAAAGATATAAAGTTATGTTTATGTATATGTCAGTAAGTTATGTTTGTAGAACTTATCTAAAATAATTGTTTTCTTTTTTAGATATTTTATGCACCTTTTTCCTAACTATTGTTCTGTAACTGTATACTAGCAAGTAGTAACGCTCATCATTGAGCCATCAGCTGTTCTGATTTGGTGAGCTTTGATAAAGATAATTAATCATGTCTCAACAAACCAAATGACCATTAGCCGCCTGCTGAATCACGCACCTAACACGGTGGTCGACCGAAAGCTGAATACGATTTATAATTCAACAGAGTACTTTATACAAAAAATATATAAGAATAAACCCGTGCCAATAATTTAAAGATATAAAAAGGTAAATTGAGACACAATTTTATCACATGCCACTTTGTTGAATTATGGTCAGCCGTAGACCATTGAATTGTCTATGAACGCTGGTGGGCAGTAATTATAATCTGTGTCTCATTAATTGATATTTGACAGCTCTTTCACAACAATCAGCGGGACGCAATTATATTACATTAGCAACCGGAAACGAGTGAACATTGACGTCTCAATTCCGTTCTTCCTATCGCAGCAAGGGGACTTTCAGATACTCAGGATCTATTATTTGTTCACCACATAGAAATAAAATAAAACATACATTATACTTTTTTTATAAAACTTTATTCTACGTATAGTTACTGGCCGATTACATTATTTATTTCATTACCTTTCTATTATATTTATAATTCAATTTAATTAATAAAATAGGTATATGTGTATTTCGTGAGTTATTTTATTTAAGTAAAAACAGAAACTGTTAAAGTCCCCCATTGGAACAAGCACAGTCGGAAACTTATAAATGGAACGGACAAGCGACTTGTAATAAACGCGCTCGCTTCATATCGATTTTCCGATTTAGCCTCCCCTGCTGATAACGACAAACGACAGGTAACAGGCCACATCGCGAGTTATTAAACATCTAGAATACCATAGAGATTATTTATTTTTACAATTAAAGTGTCACATAAAAATACCTAATACCTACATCATAACTTTAAATATCTAAAATTTCATGTACATTTGGATAAAAACTTGTTAGTGAATATTATTATTGTGCTCAGATATACCATAATGAACTACGCCACAATTTAATTACTTCACATTTTTTCGAATATTTCTAATAATATTCACAAAGGTGTAAACTTAAAAATAATATGCGTCGATATTTTAAGTCGAAGTTCAGGAACTTACCTGAAGAACTGCTAATATAATTACCACATTATAAATCTCATAATTAAAAAAGCAATCACAATTCAAAAAAATATTCGTGTTTAAATTATATTAACGTGGTACATTATAGTAGCGTAAATAGTGTCTGTTTTAGAGATAGAGAGTTCGGCGTCATCCCAAATTTCAATAGTTTCTTGAGTAGAACCTTACATATACGGTCGGTCTCTACGGATTTTTTTCTTATTCTTCTTATATAATTTTTTTTTTATTTTTTTAATCTCTTTTTAAATATAAATAAATCGTATATCAACGTTAAAGAAATACATACAAACAGTCAAACAGACGTTAACAAAATAGTTCACGGTTTTAGAAAAAGTATTTTGTGTAGGTGTGACAGTCGGACGTAATAAAATTATAGTCGTTTTTTATTTGACTTTGAAGGTTCATAAAGTCTCTGCTACTACTACTCTACTAAATATAATTTCTTAAATTGAAATAATGACTATTAATAACATTATACCTGTGAAACGAAATAGCAGATAGGCTATAAATAATTACTAAGTAAAGAAGGTCGTAGGATACAATTAGACAATGCAATGATAATGCTACCGATAAAAAGTCTAATAAAATAAAGTATAGCATTAATAAAGATATACGACGATGTAGCGCGGAAATTCCTTTGATTGGGCGGCGATTTATCGTGCGGAAATGCCGTTACTCTGTAATATTTCCGCTTCGGACTATTCATTTTCCCTTTTTTGCTAAAAAAAGGGCGCGAGACAACTTAATCGAACTACTCTATAGAACTTCTCGAACCCCCGCTGACAAGGCACGGACGTTTTTTTTCCATAATATACGTTAATAAATCTAGTAATCTCGTTCATTCAAGATTGGTTTAATATCTACATCAATAGTTGATTTGAAGTTTTATAATTAGTAAGCTGTTAACCTTTACTATATTTAAGAAAATTGACTTTCGGCTACCTTAATAATACTGGCATTTTGTTTTAAAATGACTAAATAAAATTATATATATACATATTAAAATATTAACGGAACACAAAAAATTAGGTCATTAATTGCTTATTCGATAATATAAATGGCAAAACGCGATCATCTGCGGCCCTACGGAATCGAATCGTAACCCCAAAATGTTCGTATCCGCCAACGATGATATATTTGAGGGTATATCCTGACACCGGCCAGTAGCTACTTGATTTAGCGGAAAGTCAGATAAAACCTAATGCGAACAACAAAAAAATATATCACAATACCCGCGCCATAAATATGACGGCCTGTCGTAAACCTTTATGTCTGTGCGTTCTAGCTGGCACGTGAAAAATGGGTCTTGTGATACAAATAGAAAAACTAAAACATTTTTGGCGAACATAGAATAGTTACCGCAAATTTTTTTCGCAGCGCGTTGATAATATTTAGACGTTTACTTCATAAAATTCAGGTGTTAAAGACATTTGTATAGTGTACGGTTAACAAAAGAAAATGAACCTTGTTGTATTAACAAAACATTTTCCACAGTAATATTTTTTACACTGTATGTCTTCCGTTTCCGAAGAAAATGTTTTAGTATTTCCCGGCACTTTAAGCTGGCGTACATTACCAAGTAAGCCTGCAAAAGGGTAATTCAAACTATACCTACACATTTTGCCAAAAGTCAACTTTATTTAAAAATATGTTATTAATTTTTAAGTAGGTTATTTATAATATAATTATAATGTCCAGTTTTATTTAAATTATTATATGATTTTCATTATCTAACTTATTTAGATGGTAAATATATATCAGACCTTAACCTACATAGTTGCGTCTTGGAGGTACGTCAACAAGCAATTTTCAAAGCAAAAATCATCGTAGCGAACTGAGTTATTAATATTCGTTAGGTACATAACGTGTTTATTAGCGACGGCTATAAACCCGCCGGGTGAGGGCGGGTTAGCCGCAAAATGGGAGCCGCGCGTGCCGTCTAAGCTCTTACAATGTTCTTCAAGCCTAGTACCGTGCTTGACGACTTTGATTTACTTATTGGCTTAACTGCGATCCATGTAAATGGTGAAAATGCAATTTGTGCAGTTCATAAATGATTCTGTATTAATATATTGCCGCGATAATATCAACGGAGTGCGTTTTTATTTGGTATTCAATTTAGCATAGTAAACATTTTTTTGAATTTGTGTGAAAAATTTAGTATGGCTCTTCAAAAGCTTAACATTGAATATTTTTGATCATGTTGGTTTATAATATAAAAAATAACTGCTTTGGCGCCATGACAAACGTAATACTTTCCGTTTAAATGAAACGGTTAATGCATGCGTCTCTTATTTTTTTAATAATTATTCCATATAAATGTACACTTAAGAACACATCTCTACCTTTTACGAATATTTAAAGTATTAAAAACTTTAAATATTATATTAATAGATGCGAATGCAAAGGTCTTAATTTTTATTCACACGCGTGAAAACGCCAGACAAAAAGCCGGCCCAGGGCTTGAACCTCTATTTCTTGGTTATATACAATAATTATTACACATAGGTTAGGTACGATATTTAGAAAAGTAGTTTTTATTAATACTTACTAGTATGAATAAATTGTTATATCCGAATATTTCTAGTATTACGAGATATAATACTCTATTATAGTAAAATGATGACAAAAAACGAAAACACACAAATCTTAAAAAAAATGAGCAGATTCCATTATTTAAAATAAAATCATTCCGTTTCATTACATGTTTTGTACAGTATATTTGTTGCATCATCTATTATACCTAATAGTAATACACAAATAGGTATTTATGCATTTAGATAATCGTTGATTTTATCACTATATCAAGGAACAAGCAAACGTGCAAGGTGTGAAGTGTAGTGCATCAATGTGCTTATCGCGTTTCAACTCGATTGCACGCTGACCGGACACCCGCTCGTCCATCATAACGATATTGCGCTTACATCAACAATATTGTCGCTTATAGTCATTCAGTAACACACGATTATATGCTCTATATCCTTCTATATAGATCTAAAGTCGTATTACAGTAATGATTCATCAATATAACTCTCCCTTACTATTGACTGACAAGTTAGTGTCCACCAGCTAAACTTCAACTACGATTCAAAGATGACAAGCAGTAATGTAATTAAATGACAGTCATGAATGACTTTTCATTAATTTTTTTTTTAAGTTTAATCTGTACCTAACAAAGGCATAATATTTTGTGCGTAATAAGTTCAATAGGATATTAGATAAAAAGTAGTTATAATAAAATATTGTGTATTATTTTACGGATCTATGTAAGTAAAACGGAATAAAAATAATATAATATTACAAGGTAATCAATTCTACTATACTGTCATATCTTATTATAATTTATAACTTAAAAATAAAACTGGTGGGTCGCCCGCGAAACTTCGCGCTTATTTAATATTTTTTTAAGAATTTCTAAACCTATGACAGGTTTAGTTTTGTTTCCATTTCATTATTTTAATCAAATTTATTTAATAATAATTTGTTTAATAAATGTGAATTAGTGAATCTCTTATTATCTCTTATTTATCTTCTCCATTAATTACACCATGCTTGTAGTTGTTGTCAATTTGTATCTTGAGTGAGTTTTCAAAACCGACTCGAGATATTGCAACGTGTATTTGAGCGTGCGAGAAGACGGAGCTCAGCTAATAAAAGCTGACTTTGTCCAAAATCTCTCCTTGTTAAGAGACCGTCAACGTTAAACTTGAAATTAGCAACGTTTCAGAAGGCCTATCTTCGCGTTCAAATTACGAAGCAGAGTGACAATTGAACCAATTTTTCAATTGTAAGTTGTGAGGTGAAAGTCCTGAAACACATTGAGGCTGTTCAAAAATTCAATTGAGTATCGACTTTGCTCTGCAAAATCGTCCGTGCCAACAGATCAGATCAGTCGATGCTTTTATAGCTGCTACTGACTACGGTAGAGTTTGACTTGGTCCTGTTGATTGATTTGGTCGCAATGATCGTTTTTAGGTGCAAAAATGGCACAGCTGCTGACTTTTTTCGCCTGCTGAGAAATGAGTACCAGAAAAGCGGCTTTAATGACGTCTTGTACAATCAACTGCTCAGTGTCACTAATAACTTCAGAATTCGGCAGTGTTTCTTTTCGATCACCACCGATACGAAGAAAGTACGCAGGAAAGTAAGGTTCTGCCCATGGTGGCTCGCTTCGGCCAAACTGAGATGATACTGATTTCGAAATGTGCTTGCTTAAGCCTCTGATTCAAGTTCACAACCTAACAGTCGGTTATGAAATATGTTTTATTAAAACACAAAAACAACGTATGTCGTAATAGGTTCGCGCGTTTTTATTCTATTTTTTTATACAGTCGGTAGAGCCGCTTTCTAACCGGCCAGTAACTTTTTTCAAAATCATTTTTTTTAAACAGTAACAATTTAGTAAATTGCAATCAAGAATTCTCTTTATTTCTCTGCACATCTACGACTGGAGCTCTTCAAAACGATACCATAACCGATTTTTTATGTGCAGCTATCGTTCCATAATCACTGGGACAAAAATCGGCTTACACTATTAATATATAGAATTTTCATCTTACACTTATTTTAGATTTTCTTGTTCTTAATAAACACATTATCTAAACGGAAATGCTAGTACACATTACCTTTGTCTTGAAAGTAAATCTCACTAAAATATTGAAATTATTTATTTCTAAGGATTATATTTATCATAGAAAAATTATATCCATTATGAGAAATAAAATTTAAATATATATTTACCATAAATCTTCTATGGGAGCTATTTTTTACAACTACCTACTTTCATTACAATAATTAATACAAAGAACAATAAGAAAGATATAGTAAATATACATAAATGTTTATAAAACTGATTAATACATATTTCATTCATTCATCTTTACATGAAAATTAGTTGATTTAGTTAGTTTATTTTAAAACAGGTTAATTTTTTATTTAATTGAATGAAACGCATTTACAATATAATTTTAGCTAACAAGTACAACGTAATAGAAGAGAAAAAATTTATATGGTTGTTGTTTTCTAAGAAGCGCTCAAAAATGTATTTATTAAAGACAGTATTTTCATAAATAATAGGCATAATACTTATGATGCCTCTGAAACTTGAAGTTAGATATTTCTTTAACGGTAAACTGCTTAAGTAAATGGCTTGTATAACACAAGATTTCAATTTTGGCACCCTTTATTTCTATGTATTTATAAAGGTCAGATAAATAAATATTTTATATGTGATTATTACATGTGATTGATGGGAAAGACTAACTACTGACGCTCTTGCAAGTTCATCTACATTCATAAACGGTAGCAATACAATAAAAATAATTTTCTCAAAAGACGATTTTCGAAGACCCATATAAAATACAAAAAGCCCTACTTGAATTTGAGTCGTATAATATAAATATATATTATTTTATTTATTATAAACTAAATATATTAATAGAAATGAAAATGAGATTAGTTATTTTTAATAACTAGTCTCATTTCATATATGCAATACAAATTAGGATTCCATCCATTTGTAAAGTTTAAAGGCCTCATTGAAATCCTTAGCGTGAATAACGAACACACATGTGTCAAAATCAGCAGTCAGGACCCGAAAGGTTGTATTTGTTGTGTATCGAGCTAATCGGCTTAACCGTCGCTTCGACACTTTTCTATTGGGCTTTTGCTGCGACAGAATCGAAGGCGTTTTAAGAATTCATCGAAATTAATTCTCAGTTTGTTTGCCTATTGTCGAACTACCGACGGCGATCCCTTTGTACTCGGGTTATTATTTATTTAATAAACGGCGACATCTCTTTGTGAGTTGTGTACTCAATCAATGCACGGAGGCGTTAGCTCTTTGTTAAAGTAGGTATTTATCAGAAATGTACACTCCTTTCAAATAGTATCGCGCATTTAAAAAAATACTGTTCAACTGTTTCCATCCTTAGAAATAATAAACATACATGGCAGACTGTGTCATATAAAAATACTTATTTATTTTTTTTGAATGCAAGAAAGTATAAATAATAAAACATTCTTACATGTTTTATTTAAGCTTTATCCGAGATGCGTGCGTCTGTGTTGTTGTTTTAAAACAACTGAAAGTTGGTGGTTTTTTTTTATTATAAATCCCTTTTTGGTTCAAGTACTAGGAAAAAAGATCATGAAAATTGGTGAAATTTTTATTTGATGTATTATTCACTGGTAGGCGGACGGCAAATGTGCCACACGATGGTGTGTAGTCACTGTTCATCACCGCCCATAAATATTGACACTGTAAGAAATATTGACCAATCCCTACATCTCTTTAATACTTCACAAGATGACCTAGCGCAATCTAAATATATTAAGTCAATGGGTATTACAATGTATTTGTAATACATACAAAGCTACTATCATATGCTATGCTATCATCATATGCTGCTAAATGAATAGTTATGTTAGATAAGTTATAAAGAAATTTAAGAAAATAATTTAATTTCTTTCAGTGGTCAAGCCCATTATAACTGTGTTTCCGTACACAATGTTAGCGGTAGAAGCGGCGTTTCCATGAGCGTCTGAAGATGCGCGAATTGTTCGCTCCCGTATAGTGTAAAGCTGACAGCGAGAGAAGCAGTTAGAGAACCCGCAATGCAAAGCAGATAGCCAGGACTACACAGCCACACCAAAATTCAAACTGATTAGTACACGCTGAAATGAACGGATAAATATCATTAATTAAGGTAATTAGTCAAACCAAACAAATTGCCAAATAATTTGATTATCATATATAGCCTAGTGCGTATGTGTGTTATTGTATAACAACCATGTATAAACTAGAAGTAAGCATTTAACAAAATAGAGCAGGTGTAAAGAAAACATATCGTAACAAGTATGTCAGTAATCGGGTCGCGAGCTATCGGCAGCCGTGATTAGATAAATGACGGTGCCGCAAATATTTGACGGGTAAACAATGGTCACTCACATATCACATACACCTCTGTAGGATTTGCTACGTGCAATCATTTAGTTTTTAATAACTGATGCTAGAACAGAACCTTTGTAACTTTATTTTAACAAAAAGCGAAATAAGCTTAGATGTAGGTATGTAGATATGAAAATTAAATCTGATTTAGTTTAATATTTCTAATAAACTTTTTCGTATTTTCAACCAATAATCTAAAAGTATATTAATCAAGTATGTTAATCCTGATTAACATAATAAAAATTCAATATCTATACTCAAATAAAAATCTCTAATTAAAACTACCTTCCCTTCCTCTAAATCAAATATAATCAAATAAAAATATACTTTATTCAAGTAGGCTTGTACAAGCACTTTTGAATCGTTATTTAACAAATTTATACTAGTATAAGCATTATGAGAAAAATTTACATGAAAGTGATAATAACGCATAGTCAATTTTTAATGCCTTGATCACAGCCAAGACCAATAACACACATGTAATAAACTTCAAAGTATTCCTTTCTGTTGTTATATAATATTAACTGCCCGCTCATTACAAGTTAAGGAACATGTACTACTTATATACAGCTTAAATACAGATGAGTTTCAGTCAGTGATTTACACATACAAACATGGTTACGCTCTATCTTTGTCTATTTTTTTGCTTTATTTGTGTAGCCCGGGTTGAACCAATAAAAAATATTAGTAGCAACACGAAAATTTCGACGTCGTGTTTGGTGCGCTGTCACGAACCTACGAATAAGCATGTAAAGATGTTGGTCCAGTGCTTGCGACCAGAGATAGTGATAGAGGTCTCTGGTTGTATCGAATTGTCCAATTGTATCGTAAAAGCGCCACAATTAAGATTTATTATTCATTCTTTAAAAAAATATCTTTTTATATACTTAACGATACGATATAAAAGTAACGGTAAAGTTATAGAAAATTGTGTTTTATACCGTTTCTCATTTATACCTACTTCAAGTTCAATGAATGTTTTATTAAATGGTGTTCGAATATGTACCTTCTATAAAAACCCCTAGACTGATTTATCTAAATCAGTCAGGTGAAAAATTTATTCATATGAAAAATATGTATGTATATATACCCTCATGGTCCAGCTTATTTTTCCTTGACGTATGAGAGCATTTTTCGATATTTCAGCAAAAATTGTTTTTTGACGGTTAAAAATATGTAGACTTTCATGGGTTTTGGTATGTGGTATATCAAGGTAGGTCAAATTACTAGACATTTACAATTACAATATTTATCCTTATCAAAAGTTCCTATAACCTTTATAACCTTCAGAATTGCTTCGTTGTTGTAACTTTTTACATTTTTGTTTCTAGTTTCTTTTAGATTTATACAACTTCAAAGATCCTGGTTAAATTAAGCTTAATAGGTTTTTAATATAAGTAAAATAAGAATAATCACAATGCTGAAGACAGTAGCGTCACATTTTTGTTAAATTATAACTCATTTTACTTGAGTATAAATAATATCTATTTAGTTTTATTATAATGTCGAAAAAAAATATTCATGTTAAAATCATTAATCGTAGGAAAATTAAAATAAAAAAAGGAATATCATCAATCAATTTAATATTCACATAAGTTATATACTTAGTATTTAAACATTTATACAATTCATACATTGAATAGGGTACTGAAGAACCACACTTATATAATATATTTCCTTGGAATGTTTATGAAGTATAAAAAAGGAATAAGAATTACATAAAATATATATGTAAAAAATTACAAGTTTGGTAAAAAGAAATATTATTCTTTATCAAATATATTTCGTAAATCAATATGTACACAATATACATTTTCTAAAATCTACACTATGTTTAAACTACGAAATTATTTCATAAATATATTTTTTTGGAATATACATAAATAACTATTCACTAGGCGTATTCGACTATGATAATACTGAGCCTTAGGTCTAAATATTGCAATCTGATAAAATCTGGTCATTTTCATAATGATATCTTAGATAATAATTGTTGCTTGCTTTATACAATAATTTACAAATGAACACTAAAATGCATTTAATGACTGAATTAAATTGTTATTTTTTTATTTATTTATTATATATAATTACTTTAAAACTGTTTAAACTTGAAGTCGAATCATTGTTACTTAACTATAAAAAAAAACATATTAATTGAGAAAAACTTTTGGCAAGAATCAAAAAAACAATGTAAAATGATTATCTTTGTTAAATTCTTCAAAATTTTTGGTGTCCGGTGTCCTTTCAAGATTTCTTATTAGTTTAAGGTATTACAATAAAATAGGAACCAATACCTTACATTTAGCAACTAAAAGTAAATGTGTCACAAATAGTATTCGAGCTGGTAGTCAAAAATTATGCATACATAATATGCTCAGAACGAAAAAAAAAATTACGCTCAATTTTTTTAAACTTATGTAATAAATAAATGTTGCGATGAATTTGCAAAATTATTTAAAGAGACCAATGCCAATATTCTGTTTCTATGTTACCTTCACACTTATCAGTTTGCTGTAAACCGATTGCATGCGTCAGATAGATAAGCACGCCGTTGGCACATACTGAATCTCCACGCATACATAAATGTACTCACAAGAGCAAATCGCTTAAAGCAAAACCGGTCTTTAAATATTGCAAAGCCTTCGCAAACGGCTAAAAACGACTAGTTAACCACTTTTGAAATTAAAAACGTATTCACCACCAACAGCCACTTGGTTGAGGACCATGCCCCGTGACCGGCGGCTGATGATGCATCGGCTGATATGGGGGAAGAGACATGCCAAGTGGAGGTAGCCCGTCCGGTTTTCCGATGCACGGTCTACCATCCTTCACGAGTACCGGAACAGCTACACGTCTGGGTGAATTCAGACCACCAACGTTTAAATCATGCGAACCTTTTTCTTGAACGGCCCGTTTCGTTTTGTATCTGTGGTTTTGGAACCAAATCTTCACCTGCGTCGGCGTCAAACGTATTAAACTCGCTAAATGTTCTCTTTCTGGAGCGGATAGGTATCTCTGTTGTCTGAACCGTCTTTCCAGCTCATATGTTTGGGCCTTAGAGAACAAGACACGACGTTTACGTTTCTTGTGTGAGAGACCGGAGTCGTTACCTGTTGGTGGTTGATCATGATCGTTGTCGTCATCGTGTTCTAAGCTATGATCGTGGTCGTGATCGTGGTCTTGATCGTGACGGGTGTCAACAACAGTCGGAGACGATGCCGCCGGGCCTACGTAAGAGAGTTCAGATGCACGAGACGTACTATCCGGACTCGCTTGCTGTCCAATAATACCTAAAACAAAAAGTTTAATTGTAATTGATATTCATATTAACATTTCAAATATAAAAAATGTTATGTATCCAGAAATGTAATGTGTGTATGTTATATTTAAGCACTGTTTAATAGTCCAGTAAGCTTCAATCGGTTTTATTGACTGTTACACATTTCAAATACTTGTAGTTCAAATCATATTCAATGTTATTCGCATCTAAATCTCCACTTAATCTGTTAGGGTCGCTCTATTTAACTCCAACTAGAGAACGTTCGCAAAAGAATAATGGGACATGAAAAAATCACCGCAAATAAAGCATTGTTCATTTGTTCTCCATTTTCCCCTTACATATTGGACACAGTTTCACACGGATGTGTCAGAAGGCGGGAGGAGGCTGGGCGTGGTAACGGTGGGGAGAGAGGGGAGACACCCACCCATCGGCAGCTGTACTATTGTTCTGAGAACGTCTATAGCACTAAGCGTATCTCGCGGAGATAATAGGTACTACTTTTTTGTGTATAGTAGGTATAGGAAGCAATTAATTTAAATATAAAGAATTTATTGTGCTACAGTTTAATTAAATAATATTCCACAACTATACTATAACTTAAATATTCTACAAAATAAAAATCATATAATATGATGTTACCTCACTAATACTATCTATTATATATTAATCACGTATTCCTATTCATTTTTTAGAGCATTTAGCATTATCGTAGTTTAGATTAAACAAAAGAAAACTACAGACAGTTTATAAAACGAGTGTATCTCTTCACTAACCAACAGCCATTACCGGGACAACAATGGAATCTATAACTATCATCAAATAATGTACAAATAGCATCCCTAACAGCCGCAAACACTGTAATTGATAGCCAGCTGCCTCCCAATTCTCTATTGGTGACAAATTCGTTCCGCATCGCACCCCTCTAAAGTTAAACAATCGGTTAGCCCCCAATCTAAGGGCGTGACATCAAGCTCCCCATTTTAAACGAAATTCGATAAAACTATCACATTTGCTATATATAAGAACTTCCTTAAAATAAAAACTACTTCTACAAACGGAAATTTCTTAGGTCATTAAAAATAAAATAATAATTTAAAAAATCATTAACAACGATGAATCTATCTGTACGATTAGTATGTATTAATACAGTTAGTATTGTATCAGACTTTTGATTTTTAAGCATTCTCATAATTACATCTGATTTAAAATAAGTTCAGAATTTTCTTATGATAAATTGGGCATAACATGTAAAGATTGTTTTTTTTATCAATATGCTTTCTAAAAGATAATTTACTAGATAATACTGGAAAAAAACAATGACCAAAAACGTATAATACCATTTGCCTCGTGAGCCAATTACCGGTTTTATTTGGATTGTTTAATCACGACACGTGGGATTAGTATTTTTGAACAAGCAATCAAATATATCAACGAGTGCCGAAATATTAGATAAGCGATAAACATAATTAATGACAACCACAGATTAGCGGCTGAAGGCACTCGATTGGAGGAGCATTTCAAAAAATAATCTCGCCCTCTCGACGCCGACTACCGAACACCTATTATATTCGAGTGGGTCAATATATTTGTGTATGATAATTCGTCTAGGTACTTGTCTTCATTGAGAGTGATAAATTTGAAGATATCCAAATTGAAGTTTTATCGCTAAAATATGTATTTGTTAACGTTATACCAACGTTGAAGTTGGATGAAATCGTTTTTAAATAAAGTATTTTGTATACACGCAGCAAATTGTTGATGGATTTTTCCTATGTAACACAAATAACATTCTACATAATATCACATTTTATCTGTTATCTTTGGATAAATATGTCATTTCGTAAAGACAGGTTAAAATATTTTTCCTTTATAGTAAAGCATGATATGTGCGAGAATTACAGTAATGATAAATATTCCTGATAAATAAAAATAATATTAGTTTTCTCCGCATCGTATATAATATTATTTTTCAAATATAAAAATAATATATATATACATATATGTATATGGTATAAGTACTACAAAATGTCTGTAAAAAACGTTACAAGAGCTACTCTTGTGGAGTTCTGCTTTCGTGTGATATTACCGCACTTGTTTAGTGAAAAGCTGTCATAAACTCACGCTGAGCATCATTATCTAAAGTTGCTCTTCATAGAAAGCACTGTCAATATACTCATAAGAGTAACTTGAAACCAATCCGACCGATTACAGACAACGAAAAAGAACTATTAAAAATTGTGACTAAAATTTTAATGTAGGAAAACCAAACTTACATCCTTGACCGGAATAGAAGATACGTTTTTTACTGGAAAATGTAGATTGAAAATGTATATTTAGCCATCCAATTAAACTCTTAGCCACTTCACAAATGGTGTTGTTCAACCAGTGGCCTGAATGACACTCAGCTAATTTATATTCCGTTCATAGAATAGGGACTATCATGTAAATAAAAATATTTATATTGATAGTTTAGGTTAGAACAAAATGATTTGGTTACATGCTAAATACATATAATATCGCGCCTATGTACAGATTTTTTTAAATGGTTTTTACATCGTAACTACTCTTGGTACTTACGTAAAATGGCTGGGCGTTATTGGATGGCTAATTAAGCTAGTTGACATATATACTACAAGCTAGTCTTTCCATATCGGATGTCCTGCCTTATAAAGTTACGATTGTAATACAACTTATTCGATCCTTTCATAATAATAATCTATAATATTATTTTACATTAATGAAATTCCCAAAATATGATTAATGGGTTGCTTACCAGTTCCATCGTGTTGATCCAAAGAAAGCCAAGGTTGATGATGTCTTAATAGTTCGTGTGAATAATGCTGAGGCGGCGCGTAGGGCGGTAGCTCAAGCGAATTCAAGCTGCCCTGCGCGGGCGCTTCTAAGCCTTTAGCTTCATTAAGTCCCAGAATATCAGAAATTTGAAATCCTGGCCGTTGACCCGGCATCTTCATACTATCAAGTAACCTGCAACAACATTAATATTTATAGTAATCGTTTTGTATAAAAGTATATAAAATAAACATACCTATTTTAAACACATCAAGTAAATAAACCCAGATATATTATGTATTCCTTTAATTTAAAACACACGTAAAACATGCAACTACAAACATATGAATTACGCTTGTTAAAGACTTAAACGCGTTAATTCTAAAAGATAATTAATTTTATTATATCGCATCTTACATTAGTGTGATTTATGCAAATAAAAATGATCTTGTATACATAATATAGTTTGGTTCCGGTATAGTAGAATAGAGCCGTCGACCGGCATTTCTTATCCCGTGATAGTCGTGAAAGTCGACCACGGACATTTTTATAAAGATTATGAATCAAAAACATCCCGCACAAATAATCAAACCGCTAGTAAAACCGTTGCCAAAAACGGTTGTTAAGTGGCTGGCAGTAAGTCTGCCCAATCCTATTTCATGCAGATATATCAATGAACTGTGCCTAAATAAAGATGTAAGGAAAAACGAATGTTGAATTAACTAATATAAAGAACAATGTTTGTAATAAAGGAATCACGAGAAAAATCGTTCTTAAAAGACGTATCCTACATATATTCCAAGAACGTAAATCTATCAACAAATATTACCTTTACAAATAACAAAAACGACTCAAGGGCGCATAATTGAAAAGAAACACACAAGTTCCATCATGAATTGATGACAGTACTTTGTTAAGTGAGAACCTCTCCAGAAAACGTGACCCAAATAAAAGATCGAGGAATGCTCAAAAAGGACTAAAGAGTCAGATGTCTATTAAAACATCAGAATTACATGTAGCTGTGAAATTTTCCAGGGTGTTGTACGTGACGTTATGAATGAACGACTATATAAGCGGGCGGCGGCGGCCTTTAGCAGGTTGTAAACATAACTATTAACAAGCTCTCACTAGGATGCAAGAAAACTGTCACATGTGATGGTTCAAGTAATTATAAGAATCATTCAATTAAAGTTTCAATTTAAACGGCTATCGCAATTAAATATATGTTTTCTAAATATAATTGAATTTTCCTACATTGCTCTCAAAAATTAGAAACACACTCAGAAAAAAATATAGTTTTTATGTTTGAGTAATATGATTTATATTAAAAAAGTAAAATATATAAAATAACTTTTTATATCAGTACATATATGACACGTATCGGACACATGAAATCGCAGGTCAACCCTTACCCTGGGAAAGCGGAACGAAAAGCAGCCGGATAAAGAGCTGGTAAGAAAGCAGGTCCCCATGGCGGCAGCAAAATAGGGCTCCATGCTAACAAGGATGCCGGCGGCAAGAACGGTGGCGGCGAACGCGCACTTTCACCCTCCTCACACTTCATCTCCCGACCGGGAGAACTCGCCTTCGGAATAATCTTGGAAACTAACACGAAACACCCGCGTAAACACGTGCTGCGTCTCGCGACGCTGCGCTCGTACTAAACAACCCTCGAGTGGCCCTCGGGGTGAAGAACACCCCGCACCGCCCTCGTACTTCGACAGCCTACTCAGCTCAGTTTGAGGGTGCTCCACAGACCTCCGCCAATGGCAGCATTCGTTCGACTGGGCGGGTCATAAACAAACCAATCGCATCGCTCCCAAAGCCTTCCCAACAAAAAAAACTGGAGTATACTTTTGAATAGAGGAGCTTTCGACGTAGCGTTACGTTATGTTGCTTTTGTAATGAGTGCGCGCGTTAAGCCCATTGTTGAGCCGGGTTCGTTATGGACGCCGCTCTAAATGCCCGGATAACGATATTCATTTAGAGTGTTTTTAATAACTTGATGTAAGCTCATGGTGATTTTTTTGAGCTTTTTCTAGTACAATATGATATGAACGTATTTGTACACTGCCTATTTATCACCTAACATTTATGTATTGTCACATTTTTTATTAAAATTTGGGGGTTTAAGTTAAATAAATGTGCACAATTTAAATTATAATAATAAAAACTATAAATGTCGCAGGTATTTAAACAGACGAGAATATAAAGAGTCTGTCTTTCAATTCCGACGTAAAGTTGCACATGTGCTAATACTTAGCACAATGCCTCTCGAAAAACAATACAAAGTACGATGGAGTTCCATGAACAGGTACAAAACCTGCATTTATCAGTTTATGACTTGCACGTGTGCGCGACGCATTGTTTCATCTCCTGGCTGTTCTAGTTTTTGTTATTGTTTATATGTAACTAATTTACTAAAGCTCGAGCCGTTGAGTTACTAACAACGTAACATACAAGTTAATATAATATAACAATACCATAACATAATTTCTTTCATTACTCATTTTTACAAATAAAATACTAACTATTTAGTTACATAAACCATAGTTTTATTTATTAAATAAACTCATTCCTTCATTTACTTGATTAACACAAAACATGAATTATTTTTCAAAACAAATTTAAATTCTTTCTTAATTCTATAAATCTCTTGGAGGGTATCGCTTTTGTGAACATGTCAGCTAGTTGATTTCCTGTGGAAATAGGTTCTAGCTTTATTATTTGATTAGCGATTTGTTCCCTAATAAAATGATATTTTATATCTATGTGCTTAGATTTTTTGTGATTTGTGGGGTTATTGGCAATACATATACAACTATTATTGTCTTCAAATATTACAATAGGCTCTGTTATTTGTATAGAAATACTATTTAACAATGACCTTATCCAGACTGCTTCTCTCACAGCCTCAAAGAGAGCCATGTATTCAGCTTCCGTTGAAGAGACGGCGACAGTATTTTGTTTTCGTGTGGTCCACGAAATTGTACAATTATTAAAGGCCTTAAACAAATAGCCAGTTGTACTTTTTCTGTCGTTCTTGTCACCTCCCCAGTCGGAATCTGCATACCCACTTATTATCTCTTTATATTCAGATTTTTTATAAACCAATTTTAAATTAATTGTACCTTTAATGTATCGTAAGAGATGTTTTAAATATTTCCACAACTCTTCGTTATTTTTAGATTGATATCTACTTAATATATTAATACAAGCACAAATATCTGGCCTTGTGCAAAGCATTGCATACATAAGGCATCCTATAACATTTTTACAAGGTGCATCATAGTGAGTGTCTGAATTTAAAGCTACAAAATTGATTTTAGAAGGAAAAGGTGAATTCGATGGATTACAATCTTTCATAGAAAATTTATTTAGAACATTTTGCAAATATGTTGTTTGATCTAAAGAAATTGTATTAGTTGTTCTTTGAATTCTAATACCAAGAAATAGTTTTAAGTCCTTCAAATCAGTCATTTGAAATTTTTGCATTAAACTGTTTTTAAACGCTTGTAATAAATTACTATTTTTAGTAGTAATAATTAAATCATCAACGTACAGAACTATATACACGTTTTTATCTATACAATTTTTATCTAATATGTACAGACAAGGATCTAATTCAGAGTTCTTAAAACCCATTTCCTTGAGAATGAGATCGAACCGTGCATACCAACACCTGGACGACTGCTTTAGGCCATATAATGTTTTATTCAATTTACAAACCTGGTTATTACTTGCTAAAATACCTTCCGGTACTTCCATATAAATATTTTCTTTCAATATACCATTTAGAAACGCGGTTTTAACGTCCATGTGGTGTAAATGTAAATCAAACTGATTTGCCAGTGCTAATATAAATCTAAAAGTAGTTATCCGAGCCACTGGTGCGAACGTTTCGTGATAGTCTTGTAAATACTCTTGAGTGAAACCTCGAGCAACCAACCGAGCTTTATAACGTGTAGGTTCACCAAATTCATTATTTTTAATTGTAAATACCCACTTGCAACTTATAATATTAACATTTTTCGGTCTAATAACTAATGTCCACGTTTGGTTGCTTCGAAGCGACTCAATTTCATCGTGTATAGCGTTCAACCACTTATCAGAATCGTGCCTATCGAAAATATTCTTATATGATGTAGGTAAAGATTGCGTATCATTAAAAAGAGATAAAAATAAATCAGGATCGTGCATTTGCTTATAATTCTTTGGGGGTAATTCTCGAATTCTTTCGCTACGTCTTAAATTAGTGGTATTCGATGAACCGTCCAACGAATTGTCATTAAAAGAATCTTGTTGTTGATCTATTTTTAGCTTTGCCGAATCAATTTCGGGCTTACTAAATTTTGAAAGGGTTTCAATGTTGTCACTACTGCTACGTGTAGGGCGTGATTTTTCAAAGTCTAACTCGTCAAAAATAACATCGCGAGCTATAAAAACTTGATTATTTTCGATATTGAATAATCTATAACCGTTTGCATCGTAACCGATCAATATTGACTTGAAAGATTTCTCATCAAATTTAGTTTTTCTAGCTTTGTTATGAACGTATGCAGTAGATCCAAACATTTTTAAATGATTTATTTTCGGCCTTTTACCATGCCACATTTCGTATGGTGTTTTATTTATCAGAGTTTTAGTGGGTAGTATGTTAATTAAATAAGTAGCTGTTAAAACAGCTTCACCCCAAAATATTTTATTTAATTTCGCACTTGTAACCAATGTTCGAGCCATTTCGGTTAATGTACGATTCATTCTTTCTGATACACCATTTTGTTGTGGGGTGTAAGGAACCGTTAAATGATACATTATCCCTTTGTCAACACAAAATTCTTTGAATTCGTTTGAAAGGTACTCTCGGCCATTATCGCAATATAAATTAACAACTTTAGAATTAAATAAATTTTCACATTTTGTTACGTAGTCTTTCATACATTTATATGCTTCAGATTTAGAATGCATCAAATACGTTACTGTATAATGAGTAAAATCGTCAATAAAAGTAATAAAATAATTTTTATCATCAAATGTAGGTGGTGTAATAGGACCACAAATATCGGAATGAACTATAAAAAGTGGCCTATTTCTGACTGATTTATCTTTTGATTTTGCAAAGGGCAACCGCGACTGTTTACCAAGTATGCAAGACTCACATAATGTATCATTAGGCATAATATCATTAATTAGGTAACTATCATCAATTAAGTTTTTTAGAATGTTAAATTTATTTTTGTTTAAGTGACCTAGACGCTTATGCCATAGTTCGTAAGATGTAGAAGTTTGAGACAAATTTAAATTATGTTGAGATCGCGTATGCACTTGAAAAACTAATTTAAATAAATTATTACTGATAACACTCGATACTAAACACTTGATACTATTGTTAATATAAACACTGTTATTTTTAAATATAACAACCATACCTCCTTGTTGAATACGATATACAGATATTAAATTACATGGCACGTCCGGCGCATATAATACATTATTAATCGCCCCTTGAAAACCTAAATTAGTAGTGACATTTATTGTACCTTTACCAAACGCTTGAATGCTTTCATTGTTCTTAGCTATACCAATTTTAATCGGTATTGTGAACTCTGAGTAGGAAGAAAATAATTCCTTACTATTTACAACGTGGTCAGTTGCACCCGAATCTAAAATGAAAACAATATTATTAATATGATATTTATAAGAATTTGACAACTTACACGTTGAAAACATAAATGCGAAACTGTCCTCGTTATCGTTTCTGATTTGCAAAGCGCTCGCAGCTGCTGTTTTACTGCCGCTACTACCTCCATTTTGTTGTAACTTTTTGAAAAATCGACAATCCTTCTTCATATGATTTCGTCGTCCACAATAATCACAATATAATTTTGAAATTTTATATGATGAATTTCCGGTGTATGACTTCTTTTTATAATAATTATATGATTTCCTTTTATCGAATCCAATTTTGTTCTGCGATTTGAATTTATTCGTTGATGTATGTAAAACTTTGAGTTCTGTCGTCGTGGTATTCTTTAGTTTGACTTCGTGATCTAGAAGACGAGTTTTTACAAAAGATAGATGCAATTGTTCCTCTCCAAGTGTTTCCAGTGCCGTTATAACACCATCGTATGATGTGGGTAGAGTAAAAAGTAAATGTGATATTTTATCCATCTCATCCAATTTTGCACCAGCCGATATTAATTCAGTAATGATATTATCGAAATTGTTAAAATGTTCGAATAGTGTCACATCTGGCTGTAGTTTCATATTAAGTAACTGTTTACGTAAAGCCAATTGAGTCGCTAAGCTCCTCCGCTCATATACTTTGTCTAGTTCGGCCATTATGGATTTTGCAGTAGAAGAACCTCTTGCAAAGCTTAAAAATGTGTCACCCAAGTAATCTACAATCGTACCTTTTGCTAGCATATTCTTCTTAATCCACTCATTATCTGGTATTGGTGGTGGTTCTTCGTCAATAACAGGCAATAACTGCATTTCTTCTAGTAGTGACCTTATACGAAACTTCCAAGTACTATAGCGATCACCGTTAAATTGTTGTATATTTCTTTTACTTCGCGAATCCATTTTGAGTAACACTTTTACTATTAATTTTAATTATTTAAACAACTTTAAACATGACCTGGGCCCATAACCTGAAGGGAAATGGGGTAGGTATAATAAGACACGTCTGCACTGTTTGACAATGTTTTTAATAAAAAATATTAAATAATCAAGTAAAGCTGTTCGTTGATTGAATGAGTGGTGAGCGAAAGTGAATGAGTGAAAGATTGAATAATATAATGAAAGAGAAATCTATTATGTATAGAGGCTTGAATTTTTGTATATTCCAACAATATACCTATCAACTTTAAAGAGACTGGCTTTAATAACTTGTATCGATTTTTTAACGAATAACGGACATATATATTTGTATGAGGTAATATAGTTTCAATAGAATATTCAAGATTTAAATTGGTACGCGCGGTAAGTCTGTACCGTATCCAAATTTTGTTATTAATGAATCCATTTCGAATGATAATGAGGCTGATTACAGCCAAATAGGTTCCTAATGACATTATTTACGGATGTTTTTCAGCATAATAGATTCCATTAGTATCGGATTTAGGTATTTCTGAAAATATTGAAAACTATTCTCGATACAATAGAAAAAAACTACATTACATTAAAAAAATATTATATTTTATTTATCAAATTCAATTCTAGTCAAATTACTATCATTTACTATTTCGATTACTCAAATAATTTTTAAGTACAACGCGACATAACTAGAAATCCTTTCTTGAAAATTCTCGAGCATCTGTTTTTTATTAGTGTGGTAGTAATCGTTTATCCGAAGGGATTAGCATTCGCAGGTGTGCAACAAATAATTACCTTAAACAATGCAAAAGAATATTACGTCCAATGCTGCAAATAACTCTTGCAATTTTGAACTAACTAAAAACTAGATTTTTATATAATTACTAGTTAATAGAATGTTAATATTATAATATTTCATTTAATGGGTAGATGAGGATAAGTTGCAAGACGGTACATTTTAAAAATAAGATAGTTTAGCGTCTCAAATGTTAAATACGTTTTAAAAATCTCAGTCGGCTTCATTATTTCATTTTATTACGTACGTACCGGCTGCTAAACCCTATAAATTAAATCAAATTTTAAATTATAATTTTTTTTAACCACATTATAGAAATTCATTTTATTCCATTTCTATCTGCCGTTCGAGTGTAAGTTTAGTTTCAGTATTAAACACCCATACTAACAAATGCTTGCATTCGTTTTTAAATTAGTAGATATTTTTTTTTCTATGAATCACCGCGCCATTGTAGTGATCGTTTAAGTGATTTTATTTGACCAAAGGATTTAATTGCTAATGAAATGACACAATAAATAGGAATCAATTACTCAAAGACAATTCCAACTTCAGCTCACTCTACCCTTATCTCACAACCACAAAAGTCTTAAATGTCCTTATTGTTTAAGTGCCATTTAAAGGTTTTGAGAGTTCGTTCTAGTCCAGGTGTTTATAATCCGTTCCATATGCTACAATTTCTTTTTGTAACCAGAAAATGTCTTCGGAAATAATTATGAATACTTTACGAAATACAAAAATATAATACTTACTTAAGACTTTTTTTATAAAATAGTTTTGTTTTTTTTTTTTAATTTTTTTTTAAAGATTCACAAACATCTCTGACGGCATACATGAGAAGAAGCGGCAATTTTTTTTTTTTTATATTTTACTTATATCGATCGCTTATGGCGTTTCATCGCCATGGTATGTAATCATTAAAAAGTTAATAGCTATATAATATTCTTTAACAAGAAAATATATATTTTGAACAATTCTATGTGTTTTTGGGATTTACTAAGGTTGTAATACTTATTATTAACAATTTCAAATTGGCCTTTAAATATTACGATTATTCTGTGATATCTGTAAAGTGATGCGCTTAAATCCGATGCGTTAAAGGGCAACAATAACAAAGGGCAATTATTCATATTAGGAACCAACCCCTAAGTGGCGTGCAGCGCACCGATGTAAAATGTTTAATTGACTTATTGAGAATGAGTTTTTAAAATATCTACCCATCGTTTTATAATCGACGTTTTGCTTTCGTAAAGTATATGCGAAACAATTCGATAACTTATGTAGGTATATTGTTAGCAATTTATTTTCTAATTAACAACAAATCAAATAAAAAAATAATCATTTTTGTATAATTAATTGTTAGAAAGTTAATTGTTAGAAAGACATTTTATTCAATTTTTACCCTTGAGATTGCTTAGATTATATATTAAAGCAAGATTAAATTCATTATTCAGCATATACATATTTGAAAAATAACATTTATTGGGGTTACAAAACTTGTAAGCTTTTATATTTTGATAATGTTTTTCATTTATTTAACGTTATTATTTTTACTCATTAAAAAAGAAAAACAAAAATATACCACCACGCAGCATGTAAATTTTGCTTATACTGTGTTGAGGTAAGCTGCGAGGGCCAGATTTGTAAGGGGAGGGCGGCAGGTGTTCGCGCCCTCTGCTACTTTTCTACGATCATCCGATACCACTCGTATAACTATGTATCTTAAATGTTGATATTAAATTTTTGTATTCTTAATCATAGTTATATTAAAACGTTGGTGTTTGATTTTTTTTCTATTTTATATGCAAAACACACGAATTTATAACATAGCTTAGCTTTACCATATAATCAATGGTGTAGTTTCAGCAGAGACATAATGTATAGTACATTATTGTTTGATGTTTTTAAAATATAGTACAGAAAAGAATGCCTAACTCTAAATTTATTTGAGACAAAGACTACAACGTATGATATATACCAAAACTTTTATGATAGATTTTATAAGTCTTCGAAATAGTTACTCGAAGTTATCTTTATATTTTTATATCTACAAATAACTCATTTTTATTTTTATATAAAATAACGATTTCTTTAGCTCAATTAATTTGTCCACACACACATATCTTTGAAAATAAATAACTATGTAATTTTAACCATATCCCGTTTGTTCTATGATGTTTTTTATAAACACGACTATCACTAAGTCTTAAAATTAATAGCGAAATAGTCAAGTTATTATATGTATAATAAGTTTTTTTTGATAATAAATCTGATCACAATTCAAGAACTGATATATCTATAACATTATACACTTATAATATTGCTTAATATATTTGTCCTGTGTATGTATTTTCAATAAATTATAAGAAATTACTATTAGTAACTGTCACTTCAATGAATACAGTAGATCTCTGGAAAGTAACGCTACAATAGAAGTATTACAGGAAAAGTGCTCCAAATTAGGGATGATGGACATTCACATTAATGAAAAGAAAAGTTTAACGATGCTTGTAATTATTTTTTCCGAGAGCATGCTTGCATGTGTGCATGCTATCGGAATAATAAAAAAAGAATTATATTTTATTTTATTTCATGTATCTATCAAGACCACCAATTGAAAAGGTACATCAACTAATTAACTTATATACTTAGTATTAAATATATGAACTTAAGACAAGCTTCTACAAAATTATCAAAGTTAAAATTTGACACACGAACAAACAAATTTAAGTGAAAACTGTGGTTTCTTTCTAATACCAAACTAAATGCGACATACAATTCTAAAATGCTAGACATAAAACAAACTACACGAAAAGTAATACTGAGTGTTCGAGCAATTTCAATACATTAGCTTACCAAACTGATGAAATTGACTCACGAAAACGTTGAAGTGAACTAATAGAAAGATATATTTCGAAATCTCATAGGTTTTGCTACATTGTATCTATGTATTAATTTTAAATATACAGTTTTATTTGTATACTAGCGACTCGCTATAAATTCTTTTGATTGAATGAAATTAACATTTAAGCCACACAAGTTATTTTTAATATTTATTTTAAAAATAATCTACGTACTCTCGTCTATAAAAATATATACGTTTTTTTGGGCGTAGGTGGCAAACTGTCAGGTGGCTCACCTGATGGAAAGTGACTACCCCGACCATAGACATATTTGCATCTGTTGACCTAGAAAGGCTTAGAATTGCGCTGCCGGCATTTAACAAAAGTTTAGGCTCCATGAAGGTAAAAAATTTTAATCGCTAGAACATGACTAGTTTGTCCCTTGATAATGTTAATGTACATATTATCTCATAATACCCTAAACTTAATACAATGGTTCAAGTTGATTTTAATATATCCGAAAATACTGACTCAAATTACTTGTTTAAAAAAAACTGGATCAATCCGACACCGGGTTGATAAATAGTTATTGAGTTTTTCTATCAAAAAATTCTCAATAACAGCCCCGAGTCTGGAAGTTAGATGTGTTTTCACTACCGTGCCTCGGAAAACAAGTAAAGCTGTTGGTCCTGAGCCTGAACTCTTTCCGGGAGTGTTGGATTTGCACCTGTGTTTGCGCACATACTTGTGCACTATAAAAGGTATATCCTACGAAGTAGGTAGTATTATATTCCTAATAATATAATTCATTATATTCCTAACATTGGCCGCCATGACCGTAAACGGTCAGCATGACATCATCATCAATACTACGTTAAATAACCCTTAATACGGTATAATAAGTATGTACCGTTGAAATATGTTTATTCGGCCAGGTGTTTAACAAATATCTCTTTGCCCTTGATTATCTATTGTTCTGTAATAATGATTTATTAGATTATGGTTCTTTAGAATAAAAAATGTACGTCGGTAAATAATAAAATAAATCTACTAACTATATAATATTTTACATAAATATCAAAACCTAGCATTAGGAGCTAAATTCAAAGAGACGATCATTTCATATTTGCAATGGTAATGATAAAATAATAGGGGCTGATAGCCGACACGATAGGAAAGTAATTTGTGTAAAAGTTTAGACGGTATATTATATTGTACCGTGCCCCCCGCGCGATTCGTACCAAGCGCCGTTTATCGCGAGAAAAAACTACCCTATGACCAGACTGGCATTACCTCTTTGCTACAGTACCGCCTGACAAAACAAATTACATGACAATTTACGTACGTAATGCCTCAATTACAAACAACGAAGCCTGCTAAATCAAGGCTACCGGGGCTTTTAGCCGACAAAAACGTAATGAAATGAATTACTTTCAGTATTCGTGACAAAAACACATCATACATAATATTCGTCCGTCAGCACCTATTCTACTTATGGAAAATTTACGATGTACAAAGTTTCCCAATAACGAAAACTTTACTACGGCAAGCGAGAGTAAAAGTCGATGAGATTTCACGAATATTTTGTTATGGCAATCTGGTTAGGCGTATTCGGCCTAAACGATCGTAAGCACGACAAGCCGCGAAGAGGGCTTCCAAACCAATTAAGGGCTCCACGAAGGCATGGGAGAAGACACAGCTGACGGATTACGAGTTCGATGGTACTCACAGCGATTCACTGCCACTGGAACGATTGGTGTAGAACACGCAAGGAACGCCAACCAAGCGAAACATTTTTTTATAAAGTTCAGTTTTGTTACTGTATAATGTATAAAAATAGTGAATTCCAGTCGATAAAAAAAAATATTTAGAAGAAACTTCTCAATTTGACCATAAAACTCAACTTTCCTAATTTGACCATAACGCTAATATTCTTTATCAAACAGCTTAATGTACATGTGATTCATACTTCCTATGAAATGATGGAGTCAAGTGTAATAGTAACAATTTAATTTTATCATCGTATTAGTAGCAAGACAAGACATGTTTATAATTTTAATAAACCTCGTTTTGATTAAAAAAATAATATGATAGTAAAATTATCAGTAGGTACGTTTAATTTAGCGTGTCCTTTTCTTCTTTCATAGTCAAAAAGACAAATTCGATATTTTTTTATTTCAATATTATAGCGTAATGTAAAGTGAAGCATTGTGTGCAATAAAGTTATACGCCGTGCTCATAGTCAATTTCCATGCACTCAGGTACAATAGCGACCCATTTATGTGATATTTCTACGATTGTCACATTTTCCAGTAACTGATAGCCTGATGTCACGTAGGTATTATTTTTAATTAAATATCGGAATTAATGATGAACATTAGTTTTAATTCTATTATTATATTGTATATTCTATATCTATACTTAGGTCAATAATTTACAACCGTTTTTGAGCTCATGTTAAAAAATAAGGAATTCCTTATTTTTTCTCATTACATAGTATAGGTAAATATATAATATCAAACTTTGAGTTGCCCCGGACTCCATGATTCCGACAATAATTTTATATATGATGTTTAATTTTTTATACATTGAATACTACAATAGTTTTAATAAACTTGTTTCAATATTTTTTTTTATTATACATGTCACCCGCAACTGTGGTCAAACTTCACAAGGGATTGACACTGAAACTGATAGTACTTAACGGAAGGTTTACTCACATATTACGGTTTCGCATAATGTAACCACATATACAAATATAGCTTTTAACCTCTATCGATAACAATGGTTATATTGTGTTAACTGCTGAGACGAATAATATTAAAACGATACTTAAAAATAAAACGAAAGACTTGCTACTTTTAGAGTTGCATAATTTAAAAACATGTATTTTGTAAAGTTTAACAAACTATACAGTATAATAACTACTTACGCATAAGTGCCATAACGATAGTCTTCTTCTACCTGCGGTTGTCTGTACTGACAGTTCGGATCAGCACCATAGTCCGCAGGAATGATTGACCAGTTGTTGTCGTAGTTGTAGTAGTCTCCGTAACCCATCTGTTCGTCACCCATCATTCTCATTATATACCAACCACCACGATACACAAAGCAACGCAATCGTGAACAAATGTCTAATTAACTTTGATACTTGAATAAAACATTAATCAGTACCGACGAAAGAACATAATCCATTTACTGCCTTAAATCTCTGTCGATAAGATGTGTGAAGTCTAATTATTATTTATTGAACGGTCAGTTCCGTACGACAAACAGCAAGCGATCATATCGACTGATCGATGCCTCACCGAGCGTTATCAATAAAATTATATCGTTATCATATCTAGCAGCTTTCCCCAACGATACGGGACTTTTATAATGCGACAACTCGCACCGACGCCAATATCATAGCAGATACCTTTATCTCTACCTTACCTTCAGATGGTAAAACGTGCAGTTGTCGACGATGTTATAAAATCCTGGAATGACAGGTTGTCGTGTTAAGTAGAAATATGATAAAGCGCTTTAAATTAAATTTTCTATGTACAAAATATGAATGTAAGATTTCTAAAATTATTATTTCTCTCAAGTTTCAACTGTATTGATTTCAGCTATTAAAAATATTCTATGTACTCATGGATTTTAGTGTAATTCAAATGTAGATATTTACAGATATAATATACTGAAAAAAATATTTATCGTGTTAAAGTCTTATAATGTCGTGTTAAAGCGTATTATATTCAGTAAGTTCAACCGATGAACTTTTAATGTTGTCTAGAAGAATCCTTAATAATTACGGTAAAAAATATAAAACATACTGTGGTAGAGACAACACAAACTTTTACGACCTTTATTTTCTGAACCCTTGTAAATTTAGATGGTTGATTTTATTAAAAAGTGGTTAATGGTTACCTCTGGTGGGACTCGAACCCACAATCCTCGGCTTAGGAGGCCGATGCCTTATCCATTGGGCCACAGAGGCGTGCGGCTGAGCGGCGCGAGAGCCGGCCCATGTTCTACCGGCGTCGACGTCGTTGCGTCACTCGGACACGCGTCACGTTTGCTCACTCATTCTACAATTAACACACTGATAAATTAAGTATTCCGTAATATTTAATTTATACAGCTTAGGTTTCCTCGGTGTCTTCGAGGTTCAGGAGGAAATATTAGTCGTTGTCGATTGACGTTGTTCAGCAAATATTACAAAATCAACGTACTAAATACTTATATAATAAAAAATACGATACTTCATTTCCAAACTATTACTGCCTATTTAAAATAAATTACTTAAGCTGTACAGATATGTCATTGCTATAAAGAATCGATTTTTAATAGATTTTTTTTTAAATAATAAGAAACAAGATGGTTTTCTAAACATTTCTTTTAAACATTGGCAAACGATTTTTACGCTTTTGAAGTATAAGAAAACCCTTAGTCTCTGTTAAATAAATTATAACAAGCA